>NW_025764349.1:0-410689 GCF_021015755.1 Lentinula edodes
CCTCATCGTCATTGAAATTATCGTCCGTATAATTCTGGACCCAGCTACTGACTTTGGGACCTCGCAATGTCGATTCTTTTACTGTCTGTAGCGATCCTGTTCCTTGGATCACGAATGTAGGCAAAGAGGGTACGGTGCCACTCTTTGAACTGGGCTTTGTCGCCATCAAAGATGCTAGGCTCTCTGAGCAACAACTTGCCATGAACATTGGAAGTAGTGGTGGTGGGAGCGGGAGTAGGGTTAGACATGCTGAAGTTGGGTGGTATGTAGGCAGGTATGAATGAGGTGATATTTTGTTCGATAGAGGATGAAGTGGATGGAGCAGATGAATCGGGGGTACAGTAATGATCGGTTTGTACTGAAAGTCTTGAAGTAAAATCCATTGTAAGGAAGATGAGTTACTAATGCAACTTGGTGGTGATGATGGGAAAATGTATGATTGGATTTGTAGAAGTCGGAAGTGATGTGGGGAAGATTTTGAAAATAGAGTATGATGATGTGGGAAGCAGCCTTCCACTCTCGGGTGATGAACAGATGCACCCTCCCTGTCTAGGAATGGAGCTCATTGTGCACGCGAAGACCCCTCTCCGAAGATTAGTGATCAGTTGATGCTTTTGTCTGCCAGTACGGTGTCAGACTCAACGTTACACCTTTGTACTATAGGCGACACTGTTCGAAAAGAGAGTAGAAGTCTGTGAAGGGTTGGTAAAAATGTGAGCGGGGGTAACTGTGATAGGGATATGTGTCAAGTCCATGCCGCGGGCCTCCATTCCGCCGCTCGGGATTCCGAAGATCTGCTCTTATTGTAATCTCTTCCTATTGTTCTTTCGCGCTACACATATCCTTTCGTTCTAGTCTCTCATTATTGTCTTTTTACTCTTTCGTCCTAGTCTCTCCTTATTGTCTTTTACTCTACCCTGCAGGTACTACTCGTATAGCTCCTAGTAGTTAGTCTAGCGCTCCGCACCGATGCGCCGTTCCGTAGATATAAATACTGCCTGTACGCTACTGTAGTTCCTCAGTTTAATTATCAACTTAGATCAACTTAGATCTCCCTTCTCAACTTAACTCTTCTCTAAGTCTTCAGGCTCAACGCCTCGAAGTACGTTCTCCTCGACCTTAGGACTTTGACGTTCTCTGGTCCGCTCCTCGTCATCGGCGATACCGCCGCTCCGACCTGGCTGCTACTTAAGCTCCTCTCTCTCTACTCTCGCTCTCCGGGGACTAACGGCGTAACGGCGGTGTTGTTAATAACTTCACTACTGTCCCATTCGTCTTCCGCACTTAGACACCCTGTGGCTTTGGCACGGTTACACGGTGTACATGATCTTAACAATATGATTGCGTAGCATGTGACAGGTGATAGGAATAGCTTTGATCTTCTGTCAGAGACTGGTTCTAGTAACGGGTGTTACCAGATGTCACACTCAAGAAAACCTCAGATGGTGGAGCAATAAAGGAAGTAAGCAAAGTTCTGGACTAAACCAGGTAGAATAGACGAGATCAAAGCTAAGGAAATACAGCAAGTAACTACAGCCTATATACGAGTAAACAACCCTCTGCCCTAGTAATGCCTAACGCCCTGGGTTAGTGGCAAACATTAGTAGAACATAAGTAAAGCAATGTGTAAGTAATGAAAGCTCGATCGTCATGCTGTATATGTGTTGTAAGACTGCTGTGTTTAATATAAGTAAATGAAAAGTGCATGTTGTATTAGTAAGCATGAATAATAGGTCAGGTGACAAGATAAGACAAGATATAGGATAAGAGAGATAGAAGATAAGATAAAAGATAAAAGATAAGACAAGGGATAAGGAAAAAGATAAGATGAAAAAGAAGTGATCGTGACAGATATGATTGGTGAGTTACCGGAGTCTGAAGGGTATAATGCCATCAGCGTGTTTATCAATCACTTTATGAAGAGGTTGCGACTCTTTGCCACACATACTACAATAACATCTGAAGGAATGAAAGTGTTCCCGGTCCATGGAATGCCCCGGAAGATTGCCCACAATCGAGGCCCTCAGTACCATGCATGCTTCATGAAGGAACTGTACAAGTTGCTGAGAATCAAAAGCAACTATACAACTGCATACTACCCTCAAACTAATAGCCAGACAGAACGGAGAAATTGACTGATTCCATGTCTAGCTGCGGTATCGGTCCAGGGGGAGGTCCTTTTGTTCCTCAGGTAGGGGAATAGGTGAAACCTCCCATCAGACTACTGGCAGGTTGAGTGTATCCCATGGAGGTATACCTCTGTTATGGTGGTCCCATCCCAGGATCCACTGGAGGAGGTTTCCGAGCCACAGGTTGACATCCTAGAGGGTTCATCCCCGAACAACTGTTCTGGGATAGGCATCAGGCGTCGACCGGCTACCACCGTGATGGCAGTAGAACCGGCAGCTTGTGTCATGTTTCCACGAGATAAGGCACTCTTTTGTTTTTTTGATTTGAGTTTGGAATTAGAAGGTTGTTCCATTGACATTGCAGACATTTCATCGTGACAAGTCCGTTCGGTGATGGGAGAGCTTGGTATAATGTAAGACCTGGGTCAGAATTGGTCTTAAGGGTAGGTTTGGTATAAAGAATTTATGCTGTAGCATGCTAGGAGCAAGCTGGAGCTCAAAGGGAGCTACAGGAACCGCAACCAAGGACAGGAATGACCTAAGGATAGTTCGGATTGAGAGGAATGACCCTTGAAAAGGTTCCTAGTAGGTCCTGGGAGGTCCCTAGGACATTAACAGGTAACCAGAAGCTAGGGAGCATTGGAATGTTGCGTAGTACGAGTTGTAGTAGATAGGAGCATCAACACAAGATCATTGTAGATTGTAGCTGATGTGAGTTCTGAACATGAGAGCTCCCGATGGAGTGTAAGCCCAGTAAGGAGGTCCCGGGAAGTGAAGGTAGCGGCTGACATCCTCAAGTGTTGGAGGTAGTAACAGAGAAGCGGCACATAGTTCAATGTAGGTGTCATGCCTTGCTTCTCCGGACCTTTCCCTTTCCTTTCCAGAGCTCCGGTTCATCACTTATACATGTTTCCGATATTCTATGCACCATCCTTACGATCTTTACTGTACATATTACCTGTCACTCCAGTAGCCACATGACATATGTACCTGACAGCCTCATGTACAGTATATAGGCTGGGGACTCCCCTCGGAGCTCCCCAGCATGTTATTGTCAAATCTTACCTGGAAACTCTTCCTACCTGGCTTGGTCCCTTTAGTACAGTCTACTAGTACTTGCTAACAGGGCCTGACACGTCTCAACAGTCATATATTTCCTCATTATCTGTTTCCTTTATCTCTGTCTCACCTCAACTCTGTTTCTCCTCTCTGTTTCCTATCTCTGGCCTCTTTCTGTCAATCCTTGTATTGTCTACGCCTCTACTTCGACTCACCATCTACATCGAAGCTCTGCAATTCGTCCTTCATCCTTTGGAACCTCCCATTAAGTTCCCAATTCTGCTTTATTGCTCCCTAAGCTCCCCACAGCTTCCCACTCGTATCAGCTACACCTCCCCTCCACATCGAAGCGGTAGTTGCGCGTTACATTCTACACCTCCAGGACCCTCTATTAGGTCTACCCAAGCTCCACAACTACCCCTGGTTAGGCTCCCCTCACCAGTATCAGCACTATCCCATACCTCCTCATACGGCCTAGGCGGCTACTGCATTCGCTTAGGCCCAGTCTGGGTAAGACCAGAGCAGGCCTTCTGTGCTGGGGCCTCACAGTAGGGATAGCTTCGACATTACCTAGGTCAAGGTCCCAGAGCTCGTGGAGCACTTGGGGAGCTAGGGGAGGTTTGGGGTAGGTTGGCTCACCAAAACAATAGACATTGGGGAGCTTTAGTATTGATCGAGGGAGCTCCAAGACTCACTCAGGTTGCTTAGACGTGAAGTAAAGCATGTATTGGATCATATAGACAATCGTAGAGACGAAAGACCGAAAGAAATAGAGAGTAAAGAGAATTCCGTATGGTTGGCAGGTACAAAGGGACAGGGACTGGACTTATGCAAAAGGGTGTGTGTTCAAAATATACCAAGCTGGGGACATTTATGCTACGAGGGTACTTATATAGGTGAAATGAATAAGCAAGGAGACATTATAGGAAATGAGCATCCAATGGGGATCATGTGCGGCGCGGAGTCCATGAGGTTAGGTTGATAGATCATTTGACCGTATATGTGAGGCTGTCCTGATGCTGCTGCTTTAATTGGAGGTTTGGCGAGTGTTCCGTGGGAGGTTTGTTAAGAGGAGTGGAAGGGCTGATCTGTTTGTGAGGCAATTCTGGGTGGTTCCGGATGGGTTTGGGAAGGAAGTTCTACTGACAGGGCATGACAATCACCCCATGCAGAAACTAGGTGATAAACAATTTGGACCATTTAAAGTTCTTGAAAAGATTGGACCCAGCTCATACAAACTCAACATCCCTCACATGTGGAAAAGAATTCATAATGTCTTCAACGAAACACATCTATCCCCATACTATGAACCCCAGTTCCCAACACAACCCTGAAACACTGAACCACCTCCAGAAGTATTAGGAGAAGAGGAAGAATATGAAGTAGAGGAGGTTGTGGACTCATGCAAGTATCGGAACAGCATCCAGTACAAGGTAAAATGGAAAGGTTATGGACCAAAGTTTTTCTGAGCGTGACACCTGGTGACATCTGTTACTAGAGCCAGTTGCTGACACTCATCACTATCATGTTCCATTGCTGTCACCTCCTCATCTATGCTAGTCCAAGTGGCGAAAAAATCCGCGGGAATTTTTCCACGGTAGCCCAACTTTTTTACATGAGCCCGACTTTTTCACATGAGCTCGACTTGTTCGTGGTGCGCCCGACTTTTTCTTGTCAGCGCAAATTCTTTTTGTTCAGCAGAAAAGAACAATCTGCCACAGAAAATATAATTTGGATTCTGGCACTTATTCAAACTAGCAGAAAACTTGCTTTTGTAGTAGAGAACTTGTTCGAACATGTGCCCGAAAAAACTGTCCTCCGCAGCAAACTTTCATAGCCTCTAACAAACTTCCAATAGGTATGACCCTATAATATAGAGTTTTCATCGCTATGGTATTGTCAGAGTATCCTAAGCTATACAGTATGTCATATAAGTATCTTGCTATGGCTTACCTTAGTTGTTTTTGCAAAGCAACTGAAGGAGCTTAATACACTGTCAGCTTGGTATATAGGTATAACTGTATAGTTTATGGTAATAAGGACATCTCTCAATGGGAAGTGTCAAAGCTGTACCTAAATAACGGAGTGCTCCCTCATGCCTCAGTGAAACCTTTTAAATTTACGGTGATGACTACAGCAACAAATAACTGGAAAAAGGGTAATGAAACTAAGGAAAATTGGAGATGATTCACTAGCCCCAAAGAGAATCTATGAGTTGTCTATACGCTATATGTCGCAATGAAATTTACTCACTGCGGTAGATAAGAAAACTAAGACTTTTCAGACGTTGACTCTCTAAATACCTACAAAAGGCAGCTGAATACTGCCGAATCTCGTAGTAAAAATATGGGTAGCGTACTGGCTTGTTTGGTGGCTTCCTTGGTAAAATTCTTCCAAAATTGCTCAACCTTGACATCTGTATAGCAGAGCACAGAAAGACTTGAGATAAGAAACCAGAATGAAGATAAGGCCAGAGACTTACTGCTTTGTTTGATGTTGCATGTGCGACAAACTGAAGATTGAGCCACCTGAAGGAGCTGCTGGTTTTCCTGACTTTTATCTGTAACAACAGAGGGTTTCGAAGATAGAGGGGTGGATTTTGGCTGAGCAGTAGACATGGGAAGCTGATGTGGCTGTTAGAGAAAAATTCTGTCGTTAGAAGGTGAGAGTCCAGAAAGAAAGGTGTGACTGTCACTGTGACGGGAAAGTCAGAGCTTCATCTACTACTGCTCAATCAGATGGCCGACCATCCCAAGCTTAAGCCCAGATCCACAGAGGATATCGAGAACCAAATGTTGGTTGACAAAGCAGAGTGTAAAATTTCTGTGAATGTTGTGGATTTTTATCATAACAATCGCATGGTGGTTATTGAGACCCAAGAGATCGACGAAGTACAATTTCAAGACATATTCAAATAAACTTGTAAAATCACTGACTGGATCTCAGACAGGCAAGGCCATTTATTCTCGATTCAAACTCCATTTGTCTTCGCTGGAGCTTCACGCTCCTGTTTTGGCCAACTTCTTGACCCAGGCGTTAGACAGTGTTGAAGGGACGGAAGAAAATCCAGCGATCTTGCCTTTCACAACTCGAGAATTCACTGGTTTCCTTGATTGGATTCATGATAGGTAACTTTTTTTCCTTCCACAATTATTATCTTTAATTATGTTATGGTAGAGAGTGGCGACCTTTCAAGATAACGGAAAAAAGTCTGGTGGATCTTCTGAGGGTCTCTTCAACCTTGAAGGCCGAGGATGGGATTTCTTACGCTGTCAGTGGTCTGGAAAGTTTACGTTTACCTTCTGCTAGGATGTTACAACTGGTTGGTGATTTTCATCACCTTCCAGAGGTTCATTGTTGGGTTGGTCCAGCAGTCAAGGATCTTATTCAGAGGCCTCTTGGTGAAATAACGAACTCTGAGGCTCAGCAGATAGCAGCTGCCTATCCGACCATAGCTAGAACCCGGGAGAACATCCAGCGTTTACTCACCCAAGTATCTCAGAGGTCGTTTGCTCTCAAACTCGCAGATAAGGACCATCAAGAAGAAGCTGATCTTTGTTTAACCCATAAAGAATGTCAAAAGGCCTGGAAATCCGTTTGGAAAGAGAACATTGGCTATCTTCTCCTTGACTTCCAGAAGCCTCTCACCTACAGGGAGCTTCTTGAACTGCTACAAAACACAGATTTCCCCAAAGTAAATCTGTCTTGCAAAGCACGCATGTTGAATTGGTTATCAAGGAAAACCAATTATCCCGGGATGAAGGAACTAGTGGAAGAAGCAGTGGCTTCAATTGAGGACATATACCACGTCCCTAGAAGAGGTCCAGCTCCAGAGAATGGTAGGTAAACCCCTCTGTACTTCAAGCCCTTCTTCTGACCACCGTTAACTTACTTCTAGCTGAGGTTTGAACTATATACTCCGTACTCAGTACTCCTAGCTCTAAATTTGTGTTGCGAGAAGGTCAAAAAATAAGAATTCATAACTCTCACGTCCACAATGTCGCAATAAAACCCATGCCCATCGAAATTTGAACGTTTTGGGCATTATTTCCGGTGCTGCTAGGACTAGATGCACTGGATGCTGGGCTAGACGCTACGCTAGAAGCAGGCGGTATGATAGTCCCAGAGGTGACAGTAGTTGAAGCACTCCCAGAACTCATAACAGTCGTGGTGCTTGAAGCTCCCGAAGTGCTTGGGATGCTGAGACTGGTTCCACTGCCGCTGCTGATGCCCGAAGTGGTGAACGTTGCGGTATCACTAGGTGTTCCAGTTGCGGATAGTTGCACTAGGTGTAAGGGAAATCAAAAGAACGTAAGTATACGTGTTGAACGTCAGCGAAAACAAGGATAGGGCACTCACTGGCCGCGCAAGTACTCAGTCCTCAGGTAGACCGGCTCACAGACAGAACAAAGTCTTGAGAAGACTCTATATTCCAGATTGATTTGTTGTACGGTTGACTCCAATATCACTACTCCATACAGAGTAATTGCCTTTCCATTTCGAATCAACTTCTTCACGACCTTTATCGTATCCGGGTCCCACCGGCCTGAAATTTCAGTAGTGAGTGACCAGATAGAAAGAACAAATGCGATACAATAGCAAACTCACCTTGAACAGACCCAAAACAATCTACCTTTATTGACCCCAGGCTTGTTTACTCGAAACTCTTTCGCGACTTCGTTATGCACCAAGCACTTCGGGGGCTCTCGAGGTTTGAGAAGAGACTTCCAAGCTTCATGAGATGATGATTGCGACGGCACCGAAGAGGAAGATGTTTGCGATAGCAAAAGTTGGATAGCTTGTCGTAAGTCCTTGTCGTAAGTCCTAGTCAATAACTTCCTCCTCAACCTCTTGTACTGTTTGAGCCACGTGGTATTTGTCGTCTTTGTCATTGCTCGCTGTGAGGTCCACTATGACTTGTGTTCCTGTATCAGCGAGGTTAGTTATCGATTCGCTCCGCCTAGGTTTTATCTTCGACGTTATTGAATTTTTTGCTGTCGAATTGCTCGTGTCTCGGGTCGTAGGGGGAGCGACGAAGAAGCTAGAGAGTTTTGACTATCTGGGTTTCTTCAGGTCCTTCACGTTTTGAACATCCCCTTTCGGTTTCTTCCGTTTGGTTTGAATAGCAGACGATGAGGATGAGGTGCCTGCAGTCGATGAAGAGGTGGAAGGAGGCGGTGTCTTCCTCTTCTTCAGTGAATTTGACTGCGAGGATGTGGAAGTCGGGGTGGAAGCGCCGGAAGATGTAGGAAATGAAGATACGTATGCGATCGATGTCAGCGAGGAGGACATAGATACAGGCTGAGGTGGACCCGCAGGAAGTCATTAACATTTTGACATCGGAATTATCCGAGTTGCTTGTTGGTGTCTAAGTAGATTTCCAGTCAGCTCAGAAGATGTATCCAGGATGTATCTTGTTTCACCATACTTACAGCTTTGGCGGCAACAACTTTTGGTTTTATTTTGTCCCCCGCGGAACCAGTATTGAAGAAACTCACCAGAAGGCGCTGCTTCCCCGAATACTCATCCCAAAATCTAGTTGCTAATCTCGGAGGTTCTCTGTCCGGTTTATCTGGGGTAGGGCATGACATAACATCTCGAAGTTTCAATGTGGAATTTCCTCTGCCGGACAACGAAATTTTGTCATGAAGGTCTATCCAAACTGGACAATGGTCACTTCCTTTAATAGTGGGTTCAATATCTGCCGCTTTGATCCAGGGCAAGAGACCGGGGGGTAGCAAGAATGTAGTCAATACGGGTACCATAGTTACTGGCGCGAGCGGAAAGTTTTGGGTTCCAGCCTACTTTCATTAATAATGAGTGCAGAAATATCCTCGAATTCGCTCACAGGTAAACATTCCTCGTCGTTCCGGGTAATATTTCCTGACAACATCAACGAAACTTTTCTTTCCGCCCTCCAGTAGATCTCTCAACCATCGTCTTGCGTCGTTCTTCATCCAAAACTACTCCTCGCTATCGCCACTAAATCCTTGCGCTATACCTCTCCGAATGATAATGTCACCTAACAAAATGACTTCATGGCCTTCTCTGATGAGCGCACGCACACAAGCTTCAAGTAAACGGTGAAACACCATCTTGTAGTCGAGTCAACTAGCGTCTTCTGCGGAGGACCCGTCATTAAGGCAGTACGCAATGATCAAGACAAATAAGCCAAAGTCCAGCGTCCTTCGGCATCGAAAAACCTTAGCTCGCGGTCGTTGTAATCATAGGCTTCCGGGCGTGAGACACGTTCTTCATCCGAAGGCGGGGGCTTCAAATGAGGCTGCCGAAGTTTTCCCGTAAGTCCTTCTTCAGCGTTGAGAGTCGTCGCAACAGAATTTTCTGCGGAAGGTCTGCGTGTGTAAGTGGCCACACCAGAGTATCCGTTCTTTGTGAGTGGGAAAGAGTAATACGCGTCGTACAATGGGGGAGCTGCGACTGGTGCAGGAAGAGCAGTCCGATTAGATTTAACCTCTGTAGCGAAACTTCTGATTCAATTTTGGCAGCAGCTCATAGTACACATTTGTTGGGTTAGGCGCGCGTTTATCTGGCGCTTATAGCTGCACAGCTTTGCGAGTGGACACTCAATTAGGCAAAGCAGGCATTTCAGACAGGTTTGCCTTTTTTGGCCTCCACCTTCTTCGCTCAATATTCACAGGCTAATTATGGCTGACCTCAGTCTTTCTGTAACTCAACTGCAGGCTCTTCACACCCTTCTTCTTCTTCAAGGCTCCAACCTTCCTGATGACCTGAAGTCTCTGCCTGCCTCCCTTCAAGCTCAATTAGCCCTCAATTTCTCTGCTCCTTCTTTTCCTACACCATCTCCTTCCCCAGAGAAACTACCTAGGACTGGCAGTATTTCTCTAGCTAGAGCTAGACTTAGGCCTCCTTGGCTCTTTTCACAGCCTAGGGCCACCTGTGAGGTAGGAACTCAGGTGGAAGACCCAGCCTTGGCTCTAGAGGTACGGGAAACCTTCTTGATTGCCTAGAGTAACTGCTAATCTAAGTTTTCCAGAGCTTTTCAAGACCTTCTTCCCCAGCTTCCAGTGCTGGCTATGGAGCTGGCTCTGAGGTGGAAGAAGATCTTGGTGGCGACTCCGCTCCCAACCTCGCTCACAGCTCCGCTCCCAACCTTGCTCACCACCGCACTCCCAACCGCACTCACGACCGCACTCCCAACCGCACTCACGACTGCACTCACGACTGCACTCACGACTGCACTCATGACCGCACTCCCGACCGCACTCCCAACCGCGCTCCCAACCGCCCTCATGACTTCGCTCCCAACCGCACTCACGATTTCGCTCCCAACCGCACTCACGATTTCGCTCCCAACCGCACTCACAACTCCACTCCAAATTGGGCTCATGACTCCACTCCCAATCCCGCTTACGACTCCACTCCCAACCGCGCTCGCAACCCCTTCCACGACTCTGCTCATGCCTCCGATCCTGACTCCATCTACAACGACGCTCACGGAACCCCGAGTTGTGACCCCGGTTGCGGCTCTATCCGAGAGGCCGCTCATCGCTCTGCTCAAGACACCGGTTGCAACTCTGCTCACAGCTCCTCTCAGGAAGCTGCTCGCGAGGCCGCTTACGACTGCAGGGGTCACGTCTCCACTCCCAGCCGCAGCCATATCTCCGATCGCGAATCTTCCTATGAGCATCCTCTCAACTCAAGCCAGGCCTCTGTTTACAGCTCCACTCATGCCCGGTACCTCTGCGACTCCCAAGACACTGCTCAGGACCCGGCTCTCAAATCTAATGAGGCATTCCCTAATGACCAGGGCGAAGCAGAGGAGGGTCTGCTCCTGGCTAATACAATCTTCCCCTCCCCAAGTGAAGCTGACGATGAGTCACTCCTGGACCACGACACACTCCTGGCCGACTCGCACCAGCAGGACACTGATGATCCCAACCCGCTTCTTGATGAGCTCCTTGAGGAGCTCCTTAACGACAACTGCCACTACCAGGAGAAAATGATCCTCTGCTCAGACTTAGATGCTGCTATCTTATCTCTGTTGGAGGATGAAGGTAGCAGGCCCTTAGTTAACTCCCCCACACGTCAGACAGGCTTTTCTCCTTCTCATTTTGCTACTTCCAATGAAGATCCTGGCTCCCGCAAACGTCGACGTTTGCGAGATTCTCTTGGCGAAGAAGTCCAGGTTGAGGTGGTAGAACCTAGGGTAGCTCAGGCAAATCCTTTCGACCCTAGACCAGATTGCAATCGTAACGGGGCCTCCGCTTCACGAAAGAGACCACGCGTCAATCATTTGCTCAACCTGGATTTCGGAGAAGAAGAAGAACAACTGGGAGGGGAGGAAGAGAATACGGGACCGCAGTTTCTTTATGAAGCCAGCGATCGCCCCCATGCTCCACCCAAAGAGGTTACTGATGCCTCTTTGGGGTTGATGTTGCGTTTGACTGGGGGAGCTGGTTGGGGAACGGATGTATGGGCAGAAGATATCCGCCGCATTGTGGCTTGCGTGGATTGGGAGGAAGCTTCTGGAGCACTGAGTAGTTACTTCTTGCTCCATCTAGCTCAAAGATGTAGCCGGGCTGAAAAGATAGATACGGGCGCTACCTTTATCAGGATGATTTACGAACTATTTCTGGCTGCGAAAGTGAATTGGTAAGATTTTACAGAGTTTTTGGAGACAATTTTCTGAAGCTTATTACAGTATACTTCACGAGAATTCCAAGGACGGGGCCCCACTCTCAAGCGCCTATCCTGCCATAACTAGCGTTGTGAGAGAAGGCATATCACGTAATAATATGCATAATTGGTTGAACGCCGGTTCACGCTGGGGGCGTCTAGCTTCAGCTGGTAAGTGGGGAGGTTCATTCTAGTTGTTACAGAGAAATTGATATTAATTTCAAGGTTCCGTCTACCTTTTGTTGATAATAGCTGGACAACCTGGTTTAGCAGCTAAATTGAGGTCGAAAGCAGTTAGCAGTACAATATTATTTGCTCTGTGTAACGACTTACGTTGGCCAGATAATATGTGTGAGTATCTTATGTTTCTGTTCAAGTACAAGTAAAATTGCTTAAAATTCCCTAGTATCTACTTCCTTTGTCACCGATCGCCTAGTTCCGGCTATTTCAAAACTGCAAAAGTTAATTCCTCTTCACATCCCGACGTTATATTCTCCTATGGTTCAAAAACGCAGAAACGTTCCAGAAATTCTTCTCTGCCAGGACCTTGTAACAAGCGACCGATATTTCGATAGCTTTCATCAAAGGTGGTTCTCATCACTTTGTATGAGTAGGCTATTACTAAAGGCGTAATTTAATAGGGCCTCATTCAATCTCGATCGCCAACAGGAAATATGGGAACCGATCCTTTCTTTTTTGCCAGAGGAGGGAGAAGACCCAATTTCTTTCAATGAACTTGGGACACGATACCTCACCCAGTCATCTGGGTTTGAAGACTTTGAGGCTTTGGAACTTGGACTGGAATCAGATTCAGATTATCTGAAGAAGGTCGAAGAATTTTCAACGTTAGAAAATCAGTTTGCTAGCACCTACGTGGGGAACTCGGAGGAGGGTACCATCCTTCAATTGAAGAGTTGGTTTAGAGAAGACTCAATCCCGAAGAGTAACCCATTTCCTGCCAAAATATCTTCCCGTAAAACTTGGACTGAAGAAAAACGTGCAGCTGCTTCCAAAGCTATTAGTCCCGAAAATCTAGAAGAGTTGGCAGAAAAAGTGAGTTTATATTGGGCGCTTCCAGATCTATTTGCTGATTTCAACCTAGCTGATGGATCGATACGACAAAGTCTCCGGAAAGATTAGAAAAAACCAGAAATGGCTCAAAGTTCCTCAACACCTTATCGCAGGGTAAGACAAATTTGTCTACAAGATTAAAAGCACTAAAGTTTCCGCTGCCTATATAGGAGAGAGATTAACCTTCGCGACCAGAACGATAAATTGATATTCCATGTTGATGGCACTCTTAGCGCAGAAGTCCGGACTAATTTGTTCAATTCTTTACGGGCCTGGTGCCAAACAGCCAGTTTATCTATGTCCGGGGCTAACTTGAAGACCACGGATTCTTCTTCAAATACTGCTTTCACTGCTCTACATTTTTCCTACCACGCTAAGTACGGGGTTAGCGTAAGTATTTTGAGTTTTCTTGAATCTGAGCTAAATATTATTTAGGGCAAAAACGCGCCAACAAATGTTCATCCCCATCTACTTAGAAGAACAGAAGAAAAGAGAACGAATACAGCTCAGTTTCACGTATATGCTTCAACAGATATGAGAAGGTATCCAGAACCCTACGAACTTCTGTGTATTGCCTTAGAAGATACTCTGGAATATATAGCCAACAAGGTAGAGACTGGATTTATCGGTATAGGAACTATTTACTAATTTTTCCTTCAGACCTTGGTTCGACTACCAGATTTTTTTGAAGGTTTAGAGGGGGAAATTGACATTGTACCCCTATACGACTCAACTCCTGGACGCCCTTTCAGAAGCATCGTAATCAATCTCAACTGCGCCACCTTGGCTCATAAAGATCAGCAAGATCAAAAAGGTTGTATAGTTCTAGTAATCAGTAGTTGCTCAGGCGGGGAATTGTGTTTTTTTGAGCCAAAGTTGGTGCTGGAAATGTTTAACGGGGACTTTGTGGCTTTTCCTTCAAGACGCTACACTCATTTCAATCTTCATTATCAGGGAATCAGATCTTCTCTAGTATTACATTCAGATAAAGATGGGGAATCCTACAAGAAAGATGGAAATGGCTGGGTTCACAACGATTTCGTGTTGTAATAAATAAATACACTTTTTACCCAGATTTAATCTGGTACTTTAGGCAGGGATTGTTAGACGCCCAATTTTATTGGCAACTTCTATGAAGCTGAAACTGCTACCTCCTCGTGAACTTCCTTATTCTCCTCAGGTGTATCATGCAGCCTCTCTTCTGGAACACATTTATTCTCCAGCTTCCACCTCACTTTCTGCAGGCAGCTTAGATGCTCACCGAAGTATTTTTCACAAAAACGCCATTCATCAAGAAGCTATTCCCCTTTTGCTAGATCTGGAGAGCTGCGCAGATGAAGAGGGGCTGTCTTTAGACTGGATTAAGGCTGTCAGCCAACAGTTCGGAAAGCTGTTGAGACAACTGGCTGAAGCTGAAGAGGCTGCTTTTGGGAGGTAAGTTAGATTTTTTTTCGATTGTCAAGTTCTAATACCTTCTGGCAGGGAGAAAACTGGTGTATCTCATACAGAACCAGTATTCTTGGCCAAAACAGGAACACATGGCAGGCCCAGGAAATTGATTGCTCCTAGACTTCTACAGGAGGCTACTAACGGCGCAAGGAGGGTTACTCTTACCAAGCTAGCAAGTTGTCTTGGTATCCATAGACAGACACTCCGCACCCGTCTGAAGGAGAACAGCATTGACTATAGGTTCTGCCCTATAACTAACGCAGACTTGGACAAATTAACCAAACGTTTCAAGGAAACAAACCCTGCGTCTGGTCTTGGATATGTTATGGGCTTCCTACGACAAAAAGGTTACAGGCTTCAGCGTCAGCGAGTCAAGGACTCCCTGAAAAGAGTGGATCGCCTGGGCTCGCGGCTCCGACGAAGACTTACGATTTCACGTGGACTTTATAAAGTTCCCCGACCTCATGCGTTATGGCATCTGGATGGTCACCATAAGCTTATTTTCTGGGGTATAGTTATACATGGCATAGTAGATGGTTATAGCCGAACGGTATGTGTAGTTTTTGGTTCATTTATTGTTCCTCCTTTACGCTCTCTACCATCAGGTTGTAGGCTTGCAAGCTAGTTCAAATAATAAGGCTAGCACTGTTTTGAATCTCTTCACAGAAGCAGCCAAGGAATATGGAGTTCCCTCGCGGGTCAGACTAGATAGGGGAGGAGAGAATATTGAAGTCGCCACACTTATGGTATTTCTTCGAGGGCCAAACAGGGCTAGCGCTATGTGGGGATCTTCTACACATAATACCAAAATAGAGCGACTTTGGCCTGAAGTAGGTTCCCAGTTCGCTCGTCAGTGGAGAGCTTTCTTTTTACGTCTTGAGCGCCTTCACGGTCTCAAAAGAGAAGATCCTACTCATATATGGCTTCTTCAAACCCTTTTCCTACCTCTAATCAACGAAGACTGTCAGAAGTTTGTTAGTACTTGGAACTCACACCCAATTTCTGGTCACGGGCACTACCAAACTCCCAACGTCAGTAAATTATAACCTTCCACTTTCACCTACTCA
Source organism: Lentinula edodes (assembly GCF_021015755.1). Taxonomy (NCBI): domain Eukaryota; kingdom Fungi; phylum Basidiomycota; class Agaricomycetes; order Agaricales; family Omphalotaceae; genus Lentinula; species Lentinula edodes. The sequence goes on from NW_025764349.1 coordinate 15,434, forward strand.
AACTTAGGTTACTAGGATTTACGCTTTTACGGAGAGCTGAAACATGGACGATACAACCCCCCGGCTTCCTCTGGAGCAGGTAAAGAAGCGGAAATATCTGTAATTGGACAGATACGTCAAGAGCAGGCCACTCATTACCGACACTGTCCAGTTCCCACCCCAAAACACCAATCACCTTTCACGCACCAACCAGAAAAGTTGCAGCTATTTTGTGAAGCTATTGAAGAGTTTGATCGCAGTAATGTAATACCTGCCAATTATCATCTGAGGGCAGAAGAATGGGAAAATGGCGAGTATCCTGCTTTTGAATTTATCAAAAGTGGCAAGCACGGTAGAAAAGAGCTTCGTATTGATCTTCCTCATTCTATCTGGATGCCTAGGGCTATACAGTGGGGACAGTATTTACATATTATGAATCACTTACTGTTTTCCGCTACTTAATCCTACTTATGCAGTCGCAAAAGGTTTCCTTTTGGAGGAAGGAGGTTGGCGCTTAAGTTGCCGCCCACTTGTGTCACGCACAAATCAACAAATCGCTAGAAGTTGGAAAGTAGGCTCAATTTCTATCCACTATGAGCACCTTAGCAGACCGGACAAAAAAGGTTACTGCGAAACAGAAACTTCAAAAGTCTATTTACGCTCGTTCTTCCCGTTCCTCTCGTGCTTCTAATTTATCGCGTTCTTCTCAACGCTCGGAGCCCCTTCCCTCTCATTTGCAGCCTCCTCCTCCTTCTCAGATCTCTCAGCCTGCCAAGGCTGAGCGCAACAGCTCAAAAACTGGAAGAATCTTGAACGCTGCGACGGACATACAACAATCTGTCCGGCCTAACAGCGTTGTAATCAAATCAATGCTGGAAAGTGCTCAAGAGGCTTCTGACGGGTTAAAGAGTAGAAGAAACACGCAGGCTAAAGCTAAAGAAGTAATATTTACCCCCCCTTTTTACTTCAGTTGCTATTCTTACTTTTACCGTCATAGGAAGATGACGAGAATGAAAATACCTTTCAAGTGGGGGCTTTGTACGTTATTCCCATGGGCGTTCAGTTAACCGTAAGTCCCCATTACTTTTAAACTGTTTATTTAGTCATTTGTTGTATAGAGGAATCGAAATAAGCTGGCTCTTGACGATCAATGCTTTGCGCTCAAAGGAGGTTCTTCTGGCTTGAAAATGAGTCCCCGGTTCTATAACGAGCTGGTTCAATCAGGCCTAGGTGCCCAATCTCAAAGGTTTAACGACCCAAGCCTTACATTCAAGAAGTCTATGTCGTTTGACGATATTATAACCCACCTTTGGCAGGCTCTTCCGTTACTCATGGAACACTTGGACGACGACGACAATTCTGTGACAGCCAATCCTTTCCATCCCACTATCTATAGAAACGATGAACACAAGTTTCTGCCAAATCTTCTATTTTTTGTCAAGGAGGGGAGACGTCTGGAGCACGTCGGAAACCAACTTCTGTTCCCAAATGGACGCGATTTATTCGAGCTTTGCTTCAAGAGTAAAAAGACTGGCCTTCATGACAGGATCCTCTTCTTGGGTAGGTGCCTATTTTCCTGGATAGAGTATTCACTCAGTCTCAGTTTCTGTCATAGCAACACTGGAGACTATTCCGATCTCCACTCAAAGGTTGTGGCGCACTGCTACAATTTTTTCTCGGGAGCAAGCCATAGATCCGTTAGTAGCGCTCGAGAGATTGAAAGCTCAAGATGAGATGGCTAAGAAAGATAGGAAAGGGAAGGGAAAGGCTTTATTCTTCCTAGCTTCTGACTCTGGATCGTCAGAATCTTCGAATGAGTTGGAGCCTGAATCACCTCCAGCTCTTTCATCAACTCAAAAGCTCAAGAGAAAGCGTAGTTCAGTTGATGATGAGGCTTTGGAGGAAAGAAATAGTAAAAGGCACAAAAGTGAGTTGTATCATCAAGAATATTATATGAACTTTTCTTACCTGTTTAGCTTCTCCAGCTAAGGAATATGTAGAGATTTCCGACCTTGATGAAAATGATGCCAAGGTTAGATTCACAGACTCTGAGGATCAAGAAGCATCTTCAGAAGGAGGAAAGGATCAAGGTACAGTTCAGTTTTTGTGTTTACTATATCTAAATATATTTCTGTTCAGACGATCTGAAAGACTCTGGAGTTGAAGACATAGGTAACAACAAAGATGATGACAGCCCAGGCTTTCAGAAAGTCGAAGGTAAAATTGTTTGATTGAGTGATGCAAGGGAACTTACAAGTCATGTAGTGAACCTCGAAAATCAGTCTAGACATTCCATTTCTAGTTCTGGCTCCTCCTCTGGCTCCTCAACTGCCTCTTCAGAGCAAGATGTTGCCAAGGACAAAGACGATGAAGATGACGATGACGATGAAGAGGATAGCTGGGACAATTGGACATAGGCTATGAACCTTCTCTTCCGATCACTTGCTTTACTACCTATTCTATCACACTCCTTATACCCTTGTTAGCGTGTCCACCCACAAAGGATTCTATTCCCAAGTCATTCTTTATTGCATTTTCTCTTTTTGCGTTATCAAACCTACCTACTAGGGCTTACATACAGTATATTTCTGACTCACTACAATGAGCTTAATAGTATACGTACAGAAAATGCTACTCAGGATTGCAATAATCGAGGTAATAAGTTGTATACTGCAAACTACTTTTTTGCGTACAAGAATAAGTTTTTTGCTACTTTAAATGATAGTCTTGCAGTCTGAATTACATTTTTTGTGGCGGACTGTTCTTTTCTGCTGAACAAAAAGAATTTGCGCTGACAAGAAAAAGTCGGGCGCACCACGAACAAGTCGGGCTCATGTGAAAAAGTCGGGCTCATGTGAAAAAGTCGGGCTCATGTGAAAAAGTCGGGCTCATGTAAAAAAGTCGGGCTACCGTGGAAAAATTCCCGCGGATTTTTTCGCCACTTGGACTAGCATACCTCATCAATTACTGATCCACTACATATATATAAACAGAAATCAAGAAAAAGTAACCAAAACAACCATCCATAGATTGATGCTACTCTACTGCTCCTTCTCCTCCCCTTTCTCCAGCTCATAACATCCATGCAGCATGTTGATCAAGCTTTCATTGCTTACATGTTGCTTTACTTATGTTTTGGCTGTTTCACATATGTTTTACTCATGTGACACCTGGTGACACCTGTTACTAGAACCAGTTGCTGACAATAGAATCATAATTCTTCTGCAAAACCTATATGCTTGCCAGAGCAAGGGCACTGGCAGCAAACACAAAATGAATACATAAAGGCTGGGTAAATGAATAATTGGTCTGTGAAAGTTTCAAAAAAGCAGACAAAGCAATAAGTACAACATTCCAGAAATTTCATGAAAAACAATCAATGAAATGAAGACAAGAATGTTGTTTTTCCATATAGTGAACTGAATTCAATGTTATAGATGATGAGCCTTTCTTATGTTCTTGATACAGGCTTTGTCTCAAAATCCTACTCAATGCTCAGCAACTATATCAAACATATGAGAACAAATCATGCCATAATTAATGCCAAGTTACCTTCAAGCCTTTCATGCTCTAAAACCCTCCATTTCCATTCCATCTTCTTCTGCCTCTTCTTCCTCATTGAAAGATCCACCATCCAATGGAGCACCAATATTTCCCAACATCTGATTGGAAGCAAAGTTCAATGAAGACACATGTGTCTGTTGCCCTTCAGATGTTGTAGTGTTTCCAGATTCAGAATATGTACGCAAATTGAGCATCAGGCGGCTGATGAGCAGGTTGGGCAATCTATAAAATGCATTTTAAAGAATGTGATTGTCAATAAGGGATTGACTTACATATTGAAGAATGGTGTGACAAATCCAGAAAAATTCTGTCATCAGCGGAAAAGTCTGGTTTGCAATGATTCACAGGTTTTTCACTAATTTACACACATTGGAATTACCAGACTTCAATGTTACCTTGATGGTTATCACTGAAGTTAGCATCTTCCTCTCAGCAAATTGTCAGAAAATAGAGCTGACCACTGCAAAAATAGCATCAAGAACTGCTACTATGAGCATGAGTCTTGGATTTTTGAAGATCAGTACTCAGAACCATATCTTCAAGGTTCAATGAAAAAAATAGTACTTACAGGAAATACAGAAATGCTACAATGAATTTGAATAACAGTTTTCTAGAACATTGTTGTGCAATACTTACCATCACGGATAATTACTTGTGTAATACCAGGTTGACCCAGCCTGTGCATTTCCATTGCATGCTGCATAGTCTTGACTGCAGTTAGCATAAAGATGAAAATGTCATATCCCAATATCAAAAATACAATGGCAAGTTGTTCTAAAATGACTAACAATCAAGAAGTCATTGCAGATGTATACTTGGTTCACACCTCTAGAAGACTCAAAATGAAGTGTTTGTAGATGACCTGGTCAACAGGTACTTACTGAGTGAATTCATTCACATTACTAGCTGTTCCACCACATCTTGAAAAGTCTTGGTATTGAGATCCAATTGTTGAGATGCTTTTTTTCACTACTATACTCTATATGTGAAAGTATGAGTCAGAATGGGTTTCCAAACTTCTAATCCTTCCAGCCCCAGTGACAATATCACATACCAATATATCCAGCCCAAACTTTGAAATAATGAATACGAGAGTGATCCCAAGGATCACTCTATTTTTGTTGTATATTGCATAAACCCTCAAAGCAAAAAGAGCTGTTTACAGATAAAGACTGATCATTGATGTCAGACAAATTGCTTACCATTGGTTGCAATGAGAGCCATAGTTTCACAAACAAGAGCCATTGTAGTTTCTGCTTGGCACCTATTGGTATGTCAACTTGAATGAAAGTTATTGTCAGAAACTTGTAACTTACTGCTTATCTGTTCCATTTCCAGGAAGATTGAATACAGCTTGCAACACTATAAACAAAAAAAACATGTATCTATTTATCAAGAACAATACTGAAGTTCCAGTCATTTTTCTCTTCCATATTGATCTGAATTCTGTGGGCAATGTCTCAATGTGGTCTGCAATCCACAATGCTGAATACAAATATGGTCAAAGAAAAATTGCCAAATGTAGGGGAAAAAGTGTTGACCAGAAGCTGCAGTAGCTGCATAGTTCCCCAGTATCCTAAGTTCAAGGAAAAGAGATTAAATCAGAAAATAGCATTTATTGATTGACAATGAAACATAGAGGGAAATATATTCACCAGGTTTCAACCTGTGGGATTATGTCATCCATTGTGGCAAAGTTGAGGAAACCAAATAGACGATACACGGATTAAATTTATGGGGAAGGACAGAGAGAGTTATGATCAATTCACAGTGTCCCTGTAGTATTACTGAGTGTAGAGGGATTAGTGTGTTATCTCACCCTCGAATATGCTGTTTAAGTACTAAGATGAAGTTCAAAGGGAAGCAGTAGACTCTGAATGTCTCTACTGAATTGAAACAGTAACTGAGATATACTGAATCTGATGTGATTTATAAGAAATGGAAATTGCCAGAAGATACTGCGAGTTGACTTTGCTTTCTTGAGTTCATCTCAGTTCCAGTGATTCAATTGAGTTGTGAGGAGGTCCGAGATTAATTCTGATGACACTCCCATTCTATGTTGATATAACATGATGATGGTGACTGTGACATCTCCTGTTCCCGAATACTTTAGAATAGAAACTGAATCCTTTAATTGTTGTGATGCAGAGACAATTGGTTGTATACACTCCTGAACAGCTGTCAAGTCCCCCAAGCGTTTATATAACTCATCACGACTAGCACTCAAAGTCAACTGAGATGACACTGCAGGTTGCAAGTTTGGGCACTTCATTCGAGTTGAAAAAGCAGGTGAGGTTCAGAATTTTGGTTCTTGGATAAGAGACAGGAGATGCTTGATGCATACCATCTCAATTCCCACAATATACCAACTCCCTGCAAACACAGAGAGATGATCAAAGATTTTGGTGTAAGTCATCGTCCGAAGGTATTACATGTACAAACATTAAGTGGAAGCCTTGTAAGACGTTCACAGCGCTATTATGACCACCGCTCGGAGGCTATATCTCCATGTATTGATCCATTGTCACCATCATCCCCTTCTTCCTCACCACCTTCACCAACTTCCTTCACCCCCTATTTGACGTGCTGCTTGTGTACCGCAGCTTGAATGATTCGGTTATTTTCGTCCTTCTGTTTCTCCTTTGCACCATAAGGGACACTCAAAATGCCCACAGCTCAGTGACTATGTCTCTACCTATTGATTCATCTCCGCCACCATCATCCCCTTCTTCCTCATTCTCCCCACCTTCCGTCTGTTCCCTCTCTCTTCCAAATCCAAACAACGCAGCTTCCCTCTTTCTCTTCTTCTTCGTACCCAGTACAACACCACCAAGCCCACTCTCGATCTCCAACTCCAACTCCATATTCATCGCAGGCTCTTTTTTAATTTTCCTATTCACCTCGGCGTCGAACAGCTACACAAAAAAAAAACAGAAGGAAGGAATAAGTTGCCAAGAATACAATAAAGAAAAAACAACCGAAAATGACAGGATGTGGAAGGATTAAGATCGCAATGAAATCAAATCCAAAACGCCGGTTAAGCAGATCATTGAGTAATTAGACAATCTCATCGATGTTACGGAAGAAAAACACAGAAAAAAAACTCACACTAGCATACCCATGATCCAAAAAATCCTCCATTGCATATTCCCCTCTCGTGAATACGCCTTCGAAGACTTTTGCCATGCTGGACACTGGGGCGTGATAATGCGCTGTGTGGGTGTGCAGCTCGAGGAGGGAGGAGGAAAGAGCGTTAGTTAGAAGGGGGTTAGGGTGTGAAGGGAGGAAAGGGTCTAGGGAATCGGTGAGAAGGGGGTGAGAGGGGAAATAGAGAGTGAATAAAAAGCATCAGAAATATTCTATACGAGCAGAAAATCAAGTTAACCTTCATACACCCCCTGCCCGTCCCACTCTCGATGAATCATCCCCATCAATCCTGGATGTCTTCTGACTAGATTCCACACGAAGGGTATCACGATGACTATCGCTGATGGCGGTGCGGAGAGGGAGAGGATGGAGAGACGCTTGATGAACGAGGCGAGGAGGGTTAAAGGGAGGTGACTGGATGATGGATCGATCGATCGAAGAGAGGTTGTTTAGAACGGTGAGACTAGAATGAAGGAAACATTAAGGCAAACTTACGTGGAGCCTAAAAACACCTCTGCGAGCCTGAAAAACCTTGCGCGATGTTTGACATGAAGGAGGTCTCGGTCGAGAAAAGCGTAGAGACGGGTATAGAATGATGGGTAGTCGCTGTTTGAAAGGGTTGTGGGTGGCTAAGATTCGAAGTAAAACAAACGGAGAACTAGGAACTCACAGATTATATTCTGTCATAAGGACATACAACGCGTTGAGAGCAAGGAGACCTGGTGTTCCGCCTGGAGTGTGGGAAGGGTGAGAAGAGAGTAAACGAGACCGGTCGAAGATAGAAAACAATCGAGAAGAAACTTAGATCTTGCTTGGGGCGAGACTCGTGAACAACGAGGGAGCCACGAAAAAGAAGGTACGAAAATCAAACGGACGGACAGACGGGCGAGCCGAGGAATATACGAAAAATCAGAAGCGAGAGTCGCCATCGCCGTCGTCGACCTCGTCCCTAAAAACCAGTCAAAAACCCCGCTTACCATAATCAACACAGGCTCCAATCCAATCCATAACCAACACCGGTCTAGTCAAATACGGGAGCACACCGCGGTGCATAACGTTCAGCGCACGCACAGCCAGTTCCAGATCTTTGGTATCCTCTACATCTTCGGTGTCGACGTCGTTATTTTTAGAGGAATACCCGGAGAGCCTGGATAAAAGCGCCAACCAGGCATGAGTAAACGCCGCACGATGCGAAGGTGTATTATGTAGAGATTGGTGGAGAGTTAGAGTGTGTTTGCGGCCTTTAATTCGTTCTCCTAGGTTGTCCTTCTTCGTGTTAGATTCTCCATTGGTGTTCTGCTCGTCGAAAAACTTCCTCCAATCGTCTTCTTCGTCGTCTTTTTTCTCGATTTTGTCTTCCTCTTCGTCGTCGTCGTCGAGGTCGAGGTCAGCGCCCTTGCCTTTTTTAACCTTTGGCGGCTTCTTTCCCATCTCCTCGACCCACCACTGGCCTTTCTTTCCCTCGTTGTCTTCCTTTCCATCCTTGGCTGGTTTCTCCAGAGCCGAAGTGGAGGTAAGGAAAGAAGATGTTGATGAAAAGCCAGCGAGTCTCTCCAGTATCGAAAGTGTATTTGTTGGCACGGAAGGACGAGGTTGTTGGTCTTTTTTGGAGAGAAGTGTCCTATTGAGGATGTTAGATCGAGTTGAAGACGAAATGACAGGAACCTCACCCAATTTCTCGTAGAAAGAACCAGCGCACATCGTCGTAAACACAGAGCCATTTATCACAGAACAAGTCGAGCACATCAGCGTCAATAAGCCCGTCCCTTTGATTTTCCTTTTCCGTTGTTCGATGTGATGGAGGACAGGCCACCAACGCAATGACGATTTTCCGAAAATGTGATATGTGGAATTGCGGATCGCCTTTAGTGGAAACAGACGTAGATAAATGTTTTTGTAGTGAAAATAGAATCTGCAGTGATGATGTCTACGAAAACGGTTAGTTGGATTAAAAGCTTGAAGCATTCAACTCACCCTCAACACTTTCTCCTCATCCTTCAACAACCCACACAACAATTCCACATACTCGTTCAATCGTTCCCAGAGCCACGCTTTCACAACCTTTACATTCGCATCCTCGTTTTTTTCCCCTCTCATCTTTCCACTACCAATAACCACAACCCAAACTCTATACAACGCCCATATCGCTTTCGACGTATCCGCTGCGCTGATCCCAACATTCAAGGCGACTGTGTAAAGGTCTACGAGGGGGTTGAGGGTCGTTGTCGAATTGGAATTCGAATCAGGTAGGACTGCGCTCGTTAGCTGACTCTCGAGAGCAGCGATAGTTTTAGACGTTATGCCTTTAGTAGCCGATAACTTTCTCTTCTTCGACGGACGTTCCGCAGATTCAGAAGGTAACGAGCGAATAGGCATCCCCTCTCGTGGTCGAATGTGAAGCTGCAGCGCTAAAGCATTTCAAGCTCGTTAACCTAATACTAGACTGATTCAAGCACGGAGGATCTGACTTTATCAGGGCACATGGTGTAGTTGGTTATCACATCCGCTTAGCATTGCGTTCAAATATCGGCGCTCTGCAATTGCGGGGGGTGCTGGGTTCAATTCCCAGTGTGTCCATTAGCTTATGTCACTATTATGTAAGTTTATTTTTGGTTTAATCTTCATGATTGCGAGGTGGTATCAGGACAGTCTCGCAAGCTGGATGGAATTCACGAGTGCAGAAACAATGTTCACTCATATTGCAACTTGCTCACTCTTTTTCAATATTCTCCTAATTTGTGAAACATCTGCAAAACATGTATACTCGCCAGAGCAAGGATACTAGCTGGAGAGCGCTCTCCAGCGACGAAAGCACCCAAAGCAAAAATCAAAGCCTGCTCTGGGTGCTTTCGCTGCTGGGAAGTGCTCCCAAGTGCTCTGAGCTGCTTTCGGCTATTTAGCCGAACATACAGGTTTTGCAGATGAAGTATACATTAGCAAAACTAATTGGAGAGGCTACCAGAGACTAAACAAGTAATATCAATCACCAGAAGTAACATCTGCAAAACCTGGATGTTCGCGAGAGCAAGGGTACTAGCTGGAGAGCACTGTCCAGCACTGAAAGCACTCCCAGCAGTTTTTCAGTACTGCTGGGAGTGCTTTCCCAGCTGGACAGTGCTGTCAGCTGCTTTCAAGCTCTTAGCCGAAAATACAGGTTTTACAGATGAACTTGTCCACTAACTACTTATTATCTATTTCTTGTGATGATTTCTTGAAGCATACTTCTCAAAGGCAAGCTCTTTACAAGAAGGCATATATATTACTAGAAATTGTCCTTGAAGAGTTTTGGTATATACCACAACACTAAGTGGTTTTTGGTGAGGCCATTTGTAAAAAAGACAAGACAGCAGACTACACTACTACCCCAACCCCCTCAAACTTCAAGAATCAAGAATCATCTGTGTACTATTCCCAAAAAGTATAATAGAAAAAAGACGAGTTAGTAAGCAAATACCATGATAATCACATAACATAGCAGAAGAATGGAAGAAAAACACAGACAACAACTCACCACAACACTCAACGAATTCGGCCAGGGCGTCACAAACTTGTTTTCGTCCAGGTATGCATAATTCAGCTCGGGTCGGTCATGGTCTTTGAATCTGTTGAGGACACCAGAGTTTCCGGGGGCGCGTTGAATATCTTTAATGGCGAAGATACCACGAAGGACATGGGTCATGATCTGTGAATTTTTCAATTAGAGCGTGGCTGGTATACGTTCAGGCCAGGCCTACCTTAACAGTGATGTCTTCTCCAAGGCATCTAAAGGTAAAAACGGATAAGTTACTAGTTAGTCAGGAGTGACAAGGAGACAAAAACTGGAAACGGCGGCTGGCTTTCTAGGGATGTCATGCTATCAACTAACCGAGAGATTCCATCGCTAATGATGTAAGTTTTTCCACTCTGATCCCTCCGCGCATTGACTGTATCGGGTTGAGGGAAGACTTGGTCCTGTTGAGGATTGAGGATTGCACAAAGGCGATGACACCCAAGCGTCAACCAGGCGGAAAGTATCAATATCGAAAAAGAAGAAGAGGGTGAAGCAGTCAGTAAACAGTTCATGATTAACTGATAAGCATAACACCTACATTTCTGCCGGCAGCATAGATATCCAAAAACACTCTTCCGTCCTTTTGAATGTTCAGTCCATCTGAATTATGGTCGGATGAGGCGATACGGTAGACGCCTTTAAACGAAGGATCCAATCCTGTATGACGTTTCAGCCGTCATGGAAGGAAGAGGAAAATATCTTGAACTTCCACTCACTCAACGCCTCCCTCGCATACCCCACCAAATCACCCTCCTTGTCCCCGGTCAATGCCAAGTTCCTAATAGCATCCTCGTACTCCGAATCCAGATACAGATCTACCATATTTGTACAAGCCACAGAAAGTTCCACGCTTCCGACCATGATCGCCAAAAGCACGTTGCCTTGCTCGCGGGCGGAGGTATATCCGAGTTTTTGGAGATGTTGCACAATGATGTGCTCAGTGGTTTTCTTGGGTCGGAAGAGGGAGAGGATGTTAGAGATAGAGAGCTGTTGGGTGGATAAAACATATAAGGTTGGAAGCAACCATAGGCAGGTGCGATAAATCATACCATTCTACTTATCGATCCTCCTAGTCCGGTCTCGATCTTTTCCAAAAGAAGCTTTACATGAGATTGAACCCGTTCCTTGAGGACCATGAGCTTCGAGAGCTCGACGTCCAAGAAAATATAGCTGAATACATACCGCCCACCCGTCAACAACAACCATACTCATCATTAAAGGAACACATACGAATAGATATCCCCAAGCATCCCATATAACTCAGTGGCCGTGAAATCACCATCGTCGGACGATGAATTCTTGATCTTCAACCCGCTCTATTCAGGGCGAAAGAGAATAAAACCGAGGGTGAGCGCTCGTACCCGCACTGATCATAAGGACCAACTCACGAGATCGGCAATCCAATGTATAGGAACAAGCTTAAGAACGTCCCGAACTAGGTTTACGGAACGTGTCTTGGATCCCGAAAGATTGAACGAGTTGCTCTTGATGAGTTCTTGTGTTTTCTCGAAAAAGAATTTCGTCAATTCCGCCGAAGCCTCAGAAGTTCCAGCTAAAGCACCGAGAACCCGTTTCTGCTCTGTGCGGTCTTCAGGTGCACTGAAGAAGCTGTACGGAACGAAGAAAAAAACCAAAACTCAATAAGGATATTCCCACAAGACACAAATTGTAAAAATTCACCCTTTCCCAGAAACGACGTCTTTCGCTCGCTTTTCATAATGCGCAATAAACTTCGGATCCCTTATGATGTTCCCCACCTGCGTATAATCCATCGCCACCACTCCCGGATTTCTCGTCGTCGGTCGTTTCATATCATATTGATCGGAGAGATTCAAATCCTTCAAATAGACAGTCATTGCCTGAGGCGTCATCAGAGGGAAAAACGCATAAGTGCTGTTCTCCGTGAACTGTTCGGGGAGGGTACGAAGGAAGAGTCGGCCCAAGGCACTCCCGAATCCAAAAGCATCAGGCTGGCGTTGACAGTCGGCGAAACCCCACGCAGTAAGGTTGAATGGGGTGAAGTCGTGCGTGAAGTAGCGGTCCCCACGGGTGAGTGCGATGGCATCGCTAAGGATTGCACGACTAATGGTGTAGCCTTGTAAAAGAAGAAAAGTATGACATCAGTACGGCACGTTGGAGTATTTAAGTATGCAGTTCTCTCACCAGGACATAACCCAGCTCCATCCACCACAGGTTTAGCTTCCTCCGCTTGCAAACCAACATAAAGCTCAAGGTATTCGATATTTCCGTACAGCTTCTCGGCAGCATGAGCGATTTCCGGGTTCGAATTCCATTCCAAGAAAGTGCTATAGGCTGTACAAGGTCTCTTTCAGCAGAAGTAACGCGGCTTCAATGGCATAACACTCACGTTTGAGACCTAAATACTTCCTGAAGTCGTTCAACGAACACACCCCCCATGCGCGATTTTGAGTGATCCCCATGATTTCATGAAGCCGCATGCATTCTAGCGGGAATGGAGAGATGAATAACCAGTGAGGATGAAAAAGCGAGGAGAAAATCTTACCTGGCGTACCCCGAGCGCGGAAAGCACCTGCAGGATGCTCAGTGCTATTTGCGGATATCAGTACGTCAGTCGAACAACTCATTCAAACGATACTCACGCATTTTTAAGCAAATTGGCCAAATCTTCATCCCGGAAGGACCCGTCTTCTTGTCTTTTCAAACTAAGAATAGTACATAAACTTGTATCAGCAAAAATTCATAGCAATGGCAGCATAGCACCTACTCGCCAAAAGTCCAGTGACTGAGATCGGGTAGTTGAGCCATAGCTTTCTTTGCCCCAATAACGAAATCCATAGCCGTCAAGTCCTCGATGGGCTTATCTGGGAAGATTTGCTGCAGCTTCTGCAAAGTCCATTGCTCGTCTTCCTGGCTTGTAGTCGCGTGCCAACGGTAAAGACAGTTGAACTAATTGCCATTTGATAAACAACATATTCAGACACAATGGAAATCCGAAGAAAAGATCATACGACCCACCTCCACACTGCAGCTGTTCCCCCGTCCTCTTTCAAATTCAGAGTGGTCAGAGTTTCTCATTTCCTATCAGCCATGGTTAGTCATCTGAAAAAGTCGCACATGCTTGAAAAAATTTTACTCCGAAGGGATCCAAGCTCCAATTACTCCCTTGCCTTACCAGACCCAGAATACAGGAGACATAATCAGAAAAGATGACTGTCGAACGACAAACATCAGAATAACAACAGGTGGGAGCATTCGGGAATCTGAACCTGTGCCGAACCAACCACAATTCACCAAGCGCGCGGTCTGGAACAACTCCTCATCCTGAGCAGCGAGTGCGTCACCAGAAAGCGTGGAAGGGTCTTTGTACTTCTTCCGCTCGTTTATGTCAAAGAGTTTCTTCGCAATGTACTGAATAGGCAAGTTAGTTGACAAATTGTAGAACAAGGACTGTAACACTCACATTGTGATTCCGACTAAACAGCACTAATAAAACGCATACTGCAGGAGGAAGCAAGAGTAGCCTATCCTCTGCAAATGAGTCAGGGTGTAATAGCCCTAAACCTTCCTTTCTACGAACTCGGTCCTGAGTCTCTTGGTTATGACCATAGAGAGGAGCCAAATCGCAATAAGAAGATGTCTCGTTAATGTTTACGTCCGTATGTGACGTTCGGAACACACTGTTGGTAGCATTAGCATATACTCGAACCGAACTGAGGCGAAATAGAGAACCCCACACCTGTGGATAACCAAAGCGGCGAATGAAAACATGAGCGAGGAAAGCCCGGCAGGATGACTCTGGAACTGTACGACATAACGCCACTAGCATCAGTAAATATTGTAGCAATTACTTGACACCAACGTACACCATCGCGCTTTAAGAGCCTGCAACGCAATGAACGGACCAAGAGAAGAAAGTTGAAGCACAGACATAGTCAGCCGATTCGTTCCTCATTTAATTTAACCATAGAACTCACGTATCGAAGATTAATCCTGGGTCAGGAAGTTCGCTCGGAGACAGCGGATGACTTTGTTGCACCGATCGCGCGTAAGTAGCTCCAGCCTTCCCCAAATCTGGGTCTCCAATGTTGTTCCCGGATCCATCCGCCGAACGCCATGCGTACTTGTTTCCGATTAAAGTCGCGGGGGGATGCGAGAGATCGTTATACACTATGTAAGTGGAGAGCGTGCGTCGGCGCAAGGGAGGCAAAGAAGAGGAAGAAGGAAGACATTTGGTGAGGGGTGAGAATTGAGAAGATTCCCAGATGCAAAAAAAAATAAAGGTTACAACGTACAAAGTTTGATAACGTCGTCCTGTAACTTTTGGGCAAAGTCGCCTGGGGGCAGTTTGGAAAGCAAGGAAAGTCCATGTTCCAGCTACGTTGGAATTGAGGGGAACGAGTGATCAATCACATCTTTGTGTGCGGAGATCATACAACACCCGTACCGCCAATTTCCTATCATCAATCGCCTCTTTGTGTCTAACGAAATCCGCCGCGGCAGACTGAGATAAGGAACGAGGAACAGAAACGGTCATCATTTTTCAGCTTGCTTCGAATTTCCCAAACGCCACGTCGAACTCACCAGTCCAGATTGCTCAAAAGTCAAATGCGTGTTGGCTTTTTTGAATGGCTGAGCAGGTGAGAAAGTCGTCGTACTATCTGCCTTTGCTTGGTGTCCATTAGCCGTTCCCTATAAACAATCCTAACAATCAAAAGGCGCGAACGACGGTCCACGGAGAGAGAAACGAACATTGTTTGGGTAGATACTGGTGCTACGGCGGAAGATTGATGGAAACTTGTCCAGTGGGCTCGTAGCTTCTGACATTGTTTTGCGCAAGAGGCTGCTTGGGTCAATAGCGAACTGACTGTGAAAGCGGATGAAGGAAGGAAAGAGCAGCAAAAACGGACTCTCGCTTCTTAAGCGTTCTTATAGTAATGGAAGCGGATATACCCTGATATACCCCAAAAGGCATTCTTCCTTGTAAGAATGTTAGTTTTTTACAATCGGGGAAAGCGAATTAAAACTCTGTCAAGCACCTAATTGGAGAGTCAATCAGCAGCCTGAAATTGAAGTCGGCTAACTCACGACCAACGCGCCAGAAACTTTTCATTTAACATTTTTATAGTGGCAGCTGAGGACACCTGGCGTATTCCAACGTATTCCTCGATGATGTGTGGATGAAACTTATGACATCTGAACGGTTGATATTCTAGTTTTGAGAAGATATGTCTATAGAGATACTGGAGATATCCATAGTGAGAAAGAAAAAAGGAATCATTCAATCACATTGGCGCCTAAATTCTAGCGCGCATCTTAGGCTCAATGACGACTTATAACCACGGCTGCTCACGGCTGCGCTTTGGACAGGCGTTATGATTCCGGGATAACAAAACGACTATCCGATGACATTCCTTTGACGTTCTGAATGTTCGTATAATTCTAGCGTTAGGAGGTCGATATATAGCAAATTAGGGCCCCGGATCTAATTAAAATTTTCCACTGGTTGAAGAAGTTGAACTTTTTCGTGTTCTTTGCTGTTCTTTGAGGTAGTTTTTTGTGCAGTCTATGCGCAAGTAAGGAATCCGGAAGGAATCTCATGAATGCATCCTATCGGTCAGAATTTGGAAGGAACAATCAGGTAAAGTCCAAGCTAAGACACCCCTCGACATAATGACGATGCCTTTGGATTCTTGACAAGATGGAATACACGTACGAACCCCACCCGAAATAGCATCAGGATGGATCATATACATAGAATCTTGATTACAACCTCACAGGAGTTCTTGACTTCAAGTCCCCGTAGATTAGTGGTTAGATCACCACGTTGTGGTAGAGCATTCAGTGTTCTATGCAAGACCGTGGTAACCCAGGCTCGAATCCTGGCAGGGACACTCTTTTTCCCCTCTTTTCTTCGACCTCATTGTCAGGTCCAGAGTTCTGTATAAAATCCTCAAAGACGAACTCAGGAAGGCACTTGAAGTACAGCTGCAGCATTCAGAGTTGGATCGCAGTTGACATTGGACAGAACATGAGTTGTTGATTCATGATCAAAGACATAAGAAAGTCACTTGCTTTCACAAGCTTTCACATCTGTCCATCTCCTGTCTCGATATCTGAGGAAAATAGAATCCCTTTCTTCTCAATGCTCCATCTGCACATCTCTGTGTCGACGTGGTTCTGACTGCACAATTTATATCAAACCAAGCAGGGGAAAGATATCTCAAAGACAATTTGAACAAAACACTGTCAGGCCAGTGGAATGCTTTTTTAGACTCTTTTATACCGCGTATAAAGCAAGTACTAAGGCGCGGGGGGGCCATTCCGTAGCGCCTCCTGTTTATATGTAGGTGTGTAATCTATGTGTTCCTTCGATGTGATTATAGCTACCAGTGGTCATGTTATGGGTGATACGGGTGATGATGCCAGTGGAATGCATTGTATTGAAACATCCCGACTCTCTCCACTAACTCCGACCCACTCCCAGTGTTGCACAGCGTGTAGCCTGTTTTAACTTTTTATGTCTGGGGTGCGGTGAAGACTCGGGAAGATCGCATTCTTCCTCAACGACCAAGTTCCTGAGCATCCATCATGCTCATGATTCGTATCACTGCAAGCGAAGGCTGAGAAAGCATGCGTTTTTTCTGCCTGTCTCGCTTTCTTTCCACATTCTACTTAGTACTTAGTCTCCAGAGCTGGTCTCTCCTTCCACTCACAGAACTGGTTTCTCTTGAGTATCCCCTTGAAAATAACTCGCAATGATTCTTTTTCGCCTTTTTCCCAACATTTTTGCTTTTGCTCTTATCACGTCGAGCATGGCTGTAAACCTTCCTCTGCGTCCAATGACCCAGCCCCAGACAACTCGACCATCAGCTCAGTCTTCATCGAAAGAAGTAGTCGGATTCCTACAAAGACCCACCCAAGTGAGTTTCTCCCTAGTTTTGGAATGATGTCGAAGTCTGGACTAAAGTTCGCTTAACAATATCTTTACTAGGCGCTCTTTCGGGAGCTCAACACTGCAGGAACGCTCACTGCAGCACTTACGCAAGCTGTGGAGGAGAATCGATATGGTGTCCTTGACAATAATTGTGGAATTCAACGTGACCCGTAAGTCCTTTTTTTTGAAATGTTTTCCTCGCTCGAGATGCTGAGCATTCAAGCTAGTACGGACTTGATAGTCAGTTCTATGAATCGTGATGATGTGGAATCTGTCTCAATTTTACATATACATGGTAGTGTGTGATACGTGCTCCAACTTCCGCATTCGTCCACAAGGTAAGCCATCCCATATTTTTGTTGTATCTGTCTAGATGCTTGACATATATTCCAGCTCTTCATTCAACATCGAGGACCCATCCATAACAAATTTGAGCAAGCCACGATTGATAAAGAGATCGAGAGTCGATTCAAACCTGCTCAGGATGTTATCCTGTTCAACCGATCAATGTCTGACCGAACTCCAAATTGGGTAACAATGTTGATCCCACACCGGTATCTTGTGAAGTCTACGAGCAAACCCACTCATCCCTTTGGAGAGAATAGTCTTCAGCTCGAGGTTTCATGTGGCCCAATTGGTGAGCCTCACTCTTCCTTAAATACTTTACCTTCAGGCTTCTTCTGTCGTGTGTCTAATTGCCCGTTTCTCACACCAGGTGATTATAAGGGACCGAGAATGGTAAATTGGGCACAGCTATGGCCAGGTGCATATTTTCCACCTGAGCTTAGTGAAGCATTGAAAGATATACAGCATTGGTACGAAAACCAGGACTATCAGTATTGGTAGTAGGCCGTACCCTTTTGTTGTAATATAACTATCGGTAAGTATCGGCGGCATTCATGTTTTCATGGCGGGCGAAGTTCATCGACCAAATGACTATTACCATTTATCTTTCGCTGAACTCGCTTAATTACTCTTCTACTACATACCTTGTGAAGACTGGAGATGTTTCAGTGCTTGAGCTCGGAGTGTCGCATAGCAGCGCCTACTGACTTACAATATCAGACGCCGCTTTTTTGGCTTGTTGAATTTCCGTATATTGCCAGTGAAGGTTGTCCGGCTCCATTACCGTCTAATTTTTCGAGTTCTAAAAGAAAGATGTACATACCAGTTGGGACCGTACCAGGGTAAAAGAATCATATCCTATCTGGCACTGTACGTCTATCAACTCTCACATCATCTTACTAGCTCTCACTGTAACTTCATCGATTCTCATACTCTCTCATCTATCTAGAGTCAATCCCCAATCCTCTAGAAGCAAAAATGAACGTAAACCAAACCGAGGACAAGATCTCAATTTCGAATCGCTCCGTCAATGTCACCGTTACAGATCCTGGTATATCAAAACCACCCACAGATACATTTTCAGCCACACCTCCTGACAGTGATAAACTAGCCAACTGGTATACACCAAAAGACTTTGGGCTCATTCCGATCCCGAAGCGACTTCGTTATGACCCCGATAAGCCGTTCCATTTCGGAATGTTTCTGAATGTACTTTTTGGTGTTACCAGCACATTTAGTTGAGTGGAATTCGCTTTGGCTACTTCCATGCACTGTCGACGCTTATAGGGATATCAATTATTAGGTGTAGCGAACTTGTATTGGTGCCAACCGATTCTCAGTGAGGACTCCCCTTTTGGCTTTATGATATCGTGGAGGCTTGAACGAATTTCTGATGTTTTGATACCGGCTCCTGATTAGTTGAGCTGGCGACCAATTTTGACGTTTCTTATGATGAGATATCCAAGTGCGTTCCTTTGTTGTTCCAACGTCGACTAAATATTTACTCACTCGGATCGCAGGCTTCCAACGCTTATCCAAGCAGGGTACTGTCTAGAATTCGTTTATCCACTTCCAATGTTGACTGAACATCCTCCAGCTACGCTACGGGCCTGATCTTCATCTCTCCCCTTGGTGACCTCGTCCGTCGCCGTCAACTCCTCCTCATCCTAATAATTATCTCCGCCTCACTTACCATCGGTCTCTCCCTAACCCACTCCCTCCGCACATTCCAAGTCCTCTCCTTCCTCACAGGCATCTCCTCAGTAACCCCACAAGTCCTCCTCCCGCTCACCGCAGACCTCGCACCTCCCTCCCGCCGAGCAACAGCCCTCTCCATCGTCTTCTCCGGCCTGCTTTTCGGTATTCTCATCGCACGTGTGTTTTCCGGACTCATAGCGCAGTTTGCTGATTGGCGTATAACATATTATATGTCGATTGGTGTACAGTGGGGATTGGTTGTAGTGTTGTTTTGGATTGTGCCGGATTATCCACCGAAGAATGCAGGGAAGGATGGGCACGGTGTTGAGAACGAGGAAGGCGGTGGGAAGTTGGGTTACGGGAGGATCATGTGGACGATGGCAAAGTTTAGTGTTACGGAGCCAGTCCTTATTCAAGGATGTTTGTGTAATCTGGGCTCAGCGGCTGCGTTTAGTAGTTTCTGGGTGACGCTTACTTTCCTGTTGGGTGGAGAACCATATAATTATTCAACGTGAGTGTATCTTTTCCTCCCACATAAGTACCTGCTCATCCACTTCCCAGATTAATCATCGGCCTCTTTGGATTAATCGGCATGGTCGGCGTCGCCCTCGCTCCCCTCGTCGGCCGATTCATCGATTTTCTCGTTCCATGGCAAGCTTCGCTCGTTGCCTGCCTTGGTCTCCTCCTATTCCAAATTGTCCAAGTCGTAGGAAACGGACTCAACGTCGCTGCAGTTATTATCGCAACAATCGGATTGGATGTCTTCAGACAGATGCTTGAAACTTCTGTGGCTATTAGCATTTTCAGGTGAGCTGTTGGCATGCGTCTCCTTCAAACAAAGCTATGCTGATGTGTTGTGTATAGTATTGCACCGCACGCACGGGCACGGTTGAACGCTATCTACATTCTCTCTGTACGTTCCACGTAGACTGCTTCCGCGAGCAATTTCGCCCTAATCCGCTTTTACCCTCCTACTCCCCCGTACAGCTCTTCATTGGGCAAGTTATTGGCTCCTCTGCCGGCACCAAAATCTTCCTCACCTACGGCTGGCGCGCCACAGCTGCTATGACCCTCGGCCTCACCGCGTGGGCCCTGCTCATGCTAATGATGCGCGGTCCTGGATGTGATAGATATACGTGGTTTGGCTTCCGGAATAGTTTAGATGGTGTGAAAGGAGTGCTAAACATCAAAGCTAAGGTGAGGGCGGATGATGAGAATGTTCAAGGCGCTTTGGAAGCAGAAAAGGATGTGGAAAAAATTGAAGGGGGGCCGTGAGGTGAAGGGAGCGGGAGAGATACGTACAAATCAACTGCGAGTAAGTACATCGGTATTACATCTAGACTTACAAAAGTATAGCTATATTTCAGGAAAGAAGAACTTATTTCGCAAAAAGGATGGTGGACACTGGGAGATTTGAACTCCCGACCTCACGCAGAACGGATCCATCGCGCTTTATGCGAAGCGTGCGCGCTACCAACTGTGCCAAGTGCCCTCAAAGATTGGGCAAAAACTAAATCTGCCATTATGAACGATTACCGCCGATCATATTTTTTGTACAGTAACAAATCCGATGCATTATGTACTTGCAAACGATAACGATGTTACATAGAAGCTTCGCATCGGAGGGCCCAATACATATTAAAGATACACAATTGAGTGATCAACCATGTGCAATTCAAGTCCATTAACTTGAGAAACGGAAGGAAGGACGCAGAGCAAATAGACATAACAGTTACAAGATGGTAGCAAAGACGGCATGACACTGAGGCTATCGACGAAGAAGCAAACACGTCAACATCAAGGCGGTGGAAATTTTATGGAAACATACCAAGCAGTGAAACAACAAAGGGCACTTATGATTCATCTATATCCGTTCGGCTTGGTCAAAAAACACACATTGTGCATATTGTGTATCTTCGACGCCTTGACGGGTTGAGAGAATAGCATGTATCTAGAAGCATAGATGGGAGAAATGGTGTCAATTAGCATATGGACATCACGAGAATACAAGAAGATCGAAGATTAAAGAAGGTAAGGAAGGAAAAGGGGTTGTTGAGGATGGGGGCAGGAGAAAAGAACTCGTATTCACCTCAGGAGGAGGGTTGAGACCCATGGCTTCTGCGCGCTCCCAACGATCAAGCCGAGAGATTCCATAACATGGCCCGTACTCGTAAGACCTGAGAAGGAGGCATTGATTATTACAGCAACCGGCCGATGATTCGAGAATATACATACAAGTCAAACACACGGAGGATATCGTGGATCTTGTTCTGATTCTCGGCATGCACTGCAGTGTACGAGTCAGTGCTTCGTTTCGGGCGATGAACAAGCTAAGAAATTCACCCAGTTGAAGATTCCCATTTACCGCTCGGGCTTGAGCGGACAGTTTCCGCCATCTCGGATCGTGAACTCTCAATTCCGTTCTTTCCTTACTTGATTTAACTGAGGTCTGAGGTCCTATTTGATGGGTTCAGAACACACAATGAGTTGACTAAGTGATACGAGAAAAATACCTGCTTGAGCCTCTTGTCCTTCGTTCTTCACCCCAGCCTTCTTCTTCTCCTTCCCCTCACCCAATCCGTTTCTTTTTCTCTTTAGCGTGGTAACTGCGATTGGGTGTTCGACCACTTCAAATTCATTTCTTTCTTTGATAGTATCGTGCTCTGAGCTCGAGGAGCTAGAGTACCCCTCCACATCTTCGAATTCCGGTTCGACTTTTCGCAGTTCTAACGCCTTCCTGTCAGAGTGTTTGCCTTTCTTGCCGCCAACAACGGCCGGTGAACTTTTGGATGTACCAAAATTGAGCTTGGATTGTGTAGATGAAGTGCGTCTAGCGATTGGCATTGTGATTGATGGAAATAGTTGAGTGTTAAGCGAGTAAGAACAGAATGTAAGGAGAGAAAGGGGTTTATAAGTCGAAGTTGGAAAGTGAAACAGTTTACCCCTAACCCTGATAGAACGTTATGACGTATATGTAGCTTAAATTCTAATTTCTATCCTAAGCGTCGAAGTAATTCTTGTAGGTACAGTAAATTTCCCTGTAACACACAAAGAGTAAGTATCATTTACGTAGTTATAGGCATGTAAAAGTAGACCTCCATCAAAACCACCCGCCGGTGTAACCATTGGCACGCAGGAGAAATACGCTGATACTAGTTTGAGCTTTGAACATTACAGGAAAGAACGTTGACAATGCAAATATCTCGACAAGAACTCATTGAACAGTCCGGATTTTACTGCCTCATTTTGTTCGAAAAAAACAAAGTTTAAACATGATGCATGAACCTTCAAAACCTTTAAAACAAATCTCTTGATATTATGATAAGAGGGAAATCTCTAAACCCTGCGTCGAGACAGCATAATGAAATGCGGAGAAGATGGCGACGTTGGTGTAGATAGTACAGGTAGAATATACCGTATTACCCATCACGAGCCAATATCTCGACATAGAAGTCAAAGTCAATTCCTTTCCTCATGACAATCCCCAAGCTACAGAAATATTGTTGAAGAGAGTTTATCATCAAATTAAAAAGTCACTCACGATTTCCCTTGCTCAAAATCTTCACATTTTTTTGGGTGCTACCATCTAGGGCATAGACCACGTAATGATTACGAGAATCTGACCTACCCAATTCCACCGACAAATCACTGGCACATTTAACTCCTTGCTTCACATCAACTGGGTTAACATTGAGCACGATAGGCTCCGAAGGACACTGCTCCGAGCTGTATTTCCACTCGGGGACAAATTCCACATGGGCACCGTCGAATAAGTTCCGTTCTTGTGCGGCTTTGAGAACGAGGTCCTCGACAAAGCTTATGTCGACCGTTTTCTTATCGAAATACGAAAGAGACCTGATCTCAAGTTTGCATGTCCTGAGCGGTTGTAGTTCGATCATTTCACCATCGCCATCGGTATTTTTTGCGCCAAATAGTCCTGCACCGCGAGTCTGCAAATTTTTAACATAGGGATTCAAGTAATCGCCTGGTTCACGTTTGGACAGCTGGATGAAAACGGTAGTCAGCTCATATGGAGCAGTTTTCACAGCGATGAATATCATGCTACTCACTGTATGAGGTGCAGCACACACTGTCAGAGCAGCAACCAATATAATGAGGTACAACTTGAAGAAGACGTTAAGATACATCATGGGAAAAAGGAGTATGGCTTCGTAGAGGCAGTAGATATTATATGAGCAAAATGTCGGTGAATAAGCTCCCAGATTTGACCAGCAAAAATTTAGGGAGGAGAATCTGAGAAGAGTCGACCAGCGAAGTGAAGAACAAAGCCCTGTAAGATAAGATAACGTCGTTATCAGCGTGAAGTTGCCCTGAGATTACCATCATGAAAATCTTTCGTCAACGCACAACTATTTTTGCTGTGGTGCTAGACTCGAACCAGTCCGCTGCTGAGAAGTGAGATGCGGAATCACTTTCTCGACCCCTTTCAAAGTGTCAACATCCGAAGCTGCTGGCTCGAGTCTACTGACCGATATTTTCTCAACGCGACTTATCATACGAATTGATTTCAATCAAAACGTCGTGTATGGGCGCTCTTCCACCAAATGCCTGACTTGTTCTCTGATCCAAAGCCAGAAAGGTGATTCTACTTGTCACTGGATTCAATAACATCCAGTTCGGTCGCTAACTAGATGTTGCAGACATATATCATGCCTATTCGGGTAGGAATTGCTCTCTACCTCGTCGAAGGAAGTGCCTATTACAATACCCCTTCCTATTTCCACTGGATATTGGTGGCGTCAACCGCAGATTCCTGGGCTTCCCAACCTGTACGTACAATCGAACTGAAGAGGCCATTGGGCGATACAGGTTACGCTCACTCCTTCGATAAATGCGATATCACTCTTTTCAGTGCGGTTCAAGGTGTTGTGCATCTCTTCACCACTTCCGACTACACTGTGGATTCATTTCAAGCTATGATTCAATCCAACTTTCCCGCCTATGATTCTGGCTGGCGATATCCAGGGAATTATGGGCCTCAAGGATGGACTTGTGCTACATGGATTTTGCAAATCCTATGGCATCTGCGTGGAGAAGGGACTTGGGTTTCCAATCGCCAGTTTGAGAAGACCTATACGCGTGTTCTAAATCTTGGCTCTGAACTGTTGGAAGCAACAGACAACGTCGAGTACCAGGGAACAGTTCGTGTAATGAACTTTTGATGAGGACGTTGAAACGCCATAATAATTGTTGTTTTATGCAATACAATTACACGCGTTCTATGTTATCCAGATTCTCCGTCTAACATCACAAAAACTGTTTGATGAAGAAAGGTGGGATATAAAAAGAAGTAACAAAACAGAAGAAACGATACTTTTGGAAGACCTCATCGTATGACTCGGATGTCAAGCCTCGATTATGTCCTCCTTTCTACCTTTATTTCAACTCCTTCCTCGAGTGGCCAGCTTTTGTTGAACATCTCATCTTGATCATGTCTAATCAATTTTCCGACAGCGATCATCTCCAGCTTCTGATCCCCCTTAGCCTCAACTACCAGCTTGTACTCCTCGGTCTCCATCCATCCAAGCATAGTCCCAATCGTACTAACATGAGCTGTGCCAGCGTTTCGTTTACGAAGCGGAATCTTCGCCGCTCCGATAGGCGCGTAGTGAGCTAGAATAGTAAGGTCGGCGATGATCCCATCTACACAATACTGGTCATTGATGAAGACACCGGTAATTTCCTGCGACTTTTCAACAAGTTTGCCTTCCCCGTGCCTCTGGTCGTACCACCAATCACCAGAGTACGTTGATCCATTTGCATAGGTCACTGTGCCTCTACCATGTCGCTTTCCACCACTGACTTGACCGATGTAGTCAAAAGATTCTTGATCATTGTGGATGAATGCCCATCCTTCGTCGTTGAGGAGCGACCAATCGATCTGTTTCTGTATGGTAGATATACCATTGGGTAGAACCCCGTAATGAACAAAACGTGAACCTCGGCTCTTCTCGAATCCATCAAGTGCCTTCTTCAACACGCCTTTCTTTCCGTCGAGGTTCAAAATATCGGGAACAAGCGCAGGGTCACAGTAAAGGGAGACAAAGAGGGTCTCCTTAGCTTTCCCTTCCACGGAAGTATCTTTCTTGTCCTCATCGACCCTCCATCGTTTGATATTCGAAACCAAGACATCGTAAGTGTTGATCGCACCATCAAGATTGGGCGAAGGAGGGATGAGAACGACACCAAGCATTCTCTGATCGGCTTGAGTCATTAGGCGGCGAAGTCCCTTGAGAGTTTCCAACGGGACACCGTGACTAATAGCTAGCTCATGAATATTCTGCAGAAGTCCCAGGACGGACTCGTCCTGCTCACATTCTTTCAATTTTTCCGTTAGTCCAACCTTGGCAGCATCCACGAATTCAGTGGTGGTTTTGCCAGCTTCTTCAATTCCGCCATGACGGAAAGCGATGAGAAATTTAGATAACGCTCGCCTGGAGCGCCCGAGGATACCATCGGTGATAATCTTCCGCTTCTTGCAAATATCCATGAAAGTTGGGCAGCATGCACCAAGATTTCCGCTCCCGGCTTCGAGGGCAACCTGAATACGAGTTCTCCTCCCTGCAAGACGGAAAATATCATCATAGGCGGCGAGGATCGCAGCTAGCTCGTCGCTTTCGAGCTCGTGGAGAATTTTCGCCTCGACCGACTCGTCCACAAGCTGGTCTAGAGGAGTGACAGTAATCTGACAAGGGACTCCATCACCGACAAGATCTGGCCATGTCTTTGCAAGCTCAAAGAGATCGCCAATAGTCATAGCATTGGGACGATCAGAGGCAACATAATCACCGTAAAAGTCGAAATCATGACTCTGAAGCACGTCCTTGGATGTCTTGTCGCTGTCAACTGCCGCCTTACCCTCTGCAGAAAAGGCCGCCGCCATCTTCTTCATGAGGGAGGCGGTGAACTCGCCATGGATCTTGGTCCGGGATTCGGACAACGATGCCTTCTCGACAACGTTGGTAACGAGCGTACCACCGTAAATGATACCAGTAACCACATGAGTAGCATGGCGCTTAACTGCACGTTCGTACGCGTCGAGCGTGATAGTGTCACTGCCTTTTAGGTCCAACCTCTTCAAGTTCCTGCGAGTGGTGCAGATCATTGAGACCTCGCGTGACGACACGTTCGACTTGCTGGTATCGAGATATTGGCCTGAACCCTTCAGGTCAATCAAGCCACCGAGGATGCTGAGGGAGAGCTCAGCGTTGATATCCAAAGCGTGACTTCGCTCTGAGATTGTGCTTATGTCTTTGAACTTGACGCTGTTCGAGGGATTGGGGACAATCTGCACCTTACTCGCTACTTCAGGACTGAAAAGCTGCGTATTCATAAGGCGCTCCGAGGTAGCGTCATACAGCTGACCCAGGAAGGCGGGTCGCCCCAAGGCAGGCAGGTCCATCTCTTGTGATCGAAATCCCATACTTCGACATAACTAGGTCAGAATTAAACGTACTAAATGCATTAAAGGAACCTACTTTGTCCGAGTCAAAAACACAAATCACAGGAGTATGGAGTTTAAAGTTTGTAGAACACTCTCAGGTTCTTCCAAGCAGGTCGAACTACAAGGGAGCGGTCAAACTCTGCCCAGAGGACATGATTCCGTGACAAGTACTCACTTTGAGTGAGACTGGAAGCGAGGGTATCAGGAATGTCTTTGCGAAATGGCTATGGATTTTGTAGAGATCACAAGAGCTCCAAGATTGAGTTTTGTTGATCTAAATAAAAGCGTGCTCCAGAGCTCCAGGGCCCAAGGGCCGTTTGTGGTGCTGTCACTGTCAAAGCGCATCAATCACCTTGTGGAATAATTCTCTTTTTCGATGGTCCATTCTTATTGTATAAATGCAGCCTGAGACTCCAGAGCTCGAAGAAAGAAGATATTAGTGAACAGGCAATGAAAATATTAAAAGAGAGGTAAGATGAACTTCACACGCCCAATGGGTGCCCAGTAATATTACCCATTCTGATTTTCTTCGGACCTAAGAGGCTCTTGGAGGATCTCGAAACCCTTGAATGCACAGCGAAAGAGGGCGAAATAGCCTGTCCAGTTTTATTCAGGGAACTGATCAGTGATCAGGATTCAAACGATAGAAATTTTGGAACGTAACATGATCTATCTGGTTGCTCTATGTAGCCTAGCTTAGGTCGACGTCCTTCCTCCTTCGCTTACATCTTATGCGGCCGCTAGCAATCTTTGACTCTACCGAGAAGTCTTTACATAGAGGTGGATGGAGAAAACAAGTCACCGAGCAACACGCGACTGCGACAGGATAAGGCACGCCCAACGATTCATTCGATAATGAGATGAGATGGAAACTTGAGAATTTGAGACTCTGAGCCCAAGGGCTACTCACCGGCACCTTTCAGAGGTGAGTATCCAGATAGATAGTACCACCATGTCGGTTCAAGTCCACCTACAATGTTAATAAGCACAAAACCACGATTGTGAATGATGTTAAAACGCATGGGCTCAGGCGTTTTTGGGAAATTTCGACCGCAGGACACTCGCTAATGAAATGTTATGTAAGGCAGGGAATGGAATTGACAAATTTTGACTAGTTGCCCCCGCAGGGGACACAAACCTTGCTTGAGGTGTTCTGGTAAGTCACATGCAAATTGCACCTCTCTGCAGTGAAGCAGCAAGCTCAATACATACAGATACATATCTTATCGAAGCTGTTGTAAAACAATACAGCCTGACTACAAGGAGTTGAACCAAAACAAACATACATAAACAATAAAAACAGACAACTGTACGTGGCCTTCAGTCTTTGGCCAACCCGGTGGTCCTAGCCACCTTGGAAGGCCCCGCTTTCGCATTTGGTGCACTTGAACGCTGTTTACCATTGGCATTAACTGACTCTGCTCGCAAGCAGAAAGTTGTCAATGTACAATCACATATATCAGCTACACATACCTTCCAATGGATGTTCCTCCTCCCCAAATGTGAAAGAAGCAACCTTTGCAACTGTGGCTGTTGTACCTGCCATAGGCTTCAACCCATTACTGAGGAACTCAGAGCCCTGTTGCGCGGCTGAATCCAACGTTAAGTAGCTGGAAACAGGTCAAGCAGAATAAAGGGGTGGTCGCGGGTGCGGCACAAAGTAAAGGCTAACGGCGCAACATCGCACATGGAATCTGAGATGAAACAGAGGCAAAAACTCTGTGTGTAAACGATATGTTCAAATGTCAGTCAGCAACTTGTGATAAGGACATGGAGGAGGCAAAGTAAGAACAGGGCGGTAGAAAAGCTGGATTTGTTATTTGATGTGAAGGTGGTTGGTGGTACTCAACAGGTACAAAGGCGGCTTGCGCCCTGGCATGAATATCTGTCAACCGATTTCAGCCATACATCATACACTGAACTTGTGGTAGATATGTAAAGGAGGCAGAGTGGGAACAGGACAAGAAACGGCTGGAGTTGTTATTTGAACAGGAAGTGAATACCTGCCGACCTACCTGAGCACGCTGCACACAACAGTGGAGGGACACTGGTACGGTAGACATGTGGTTGTACAGGACAAAAACGACAGGTTAGAATTAGAAACAAGCGCCGAAACCGTGGGTAAAGTTTCCGCAGCGCTAATAATATCGAGTAACAAATGACCTTTGCAAGCAAGGTGATAGAGACAATATCATTGCTTCTGGTACACGACTATAACAACATAGTGAGCATCTCTGTAAGTGGGCCTCTGATTGCGATATAGGTACTTGCCTCGAATAGACTGTACTCATGCAAGTATCTTCAAGAGCAAGATCTCCCAAACTCTTTCTTAATGAACTGGATTGACCTGCATGGTATCTTGTGCATAAGTTTTCAGTCAGACGAATGGAAATTCGGCATTGCGCCCTGGAAAGATCCAACTTCATATCAAAGGCACATCCCGCTATTGGAACCAGAAGAAAGTCCTTGACCTCTCAGTGTGCTATCGGCAACTGATGGAGGAGTTCGGACAAGCATACTTCTCAGACTAGACCAAACCTTGGCTTAAGATAATCAGAGTGCCGTGACGAACTCCTTAGTCTTGGGCTTTACGGTGAAGGGAGTATCTGGATGATGGGGCTTAACGAATTCAGAGGCGGGGTGCTGTTAATGTTGTCATACACTGCAAATGCAATATAGTCGTGCTCACTTGTTGGAGACTGCTGGCTACTGTTGGCTACTGTTGGCTACTGTTGGCAGTGGGAGGTGCTGGGCCATGTGCATAGAGACTCGTACTAATTTCCGCAAGTAACCGCTGCCCTGCAGGCTGTTGCTCCTTTGTTGATTGTCATCCCGGTCGGATCTTTTGCGTTGATCCAGAGTTCTGTGACTTCTATGAGGCACCATGTAGTTAGGAACGGACTGGGACAGAATATGTAGGACGCAAGAAAGAGGCAGTCAATTTACCTAGCCTCAGGCTTGAGATTCGAGATGACACACCAATACAATATGGCGATTTTTTGTAAGCTATTGGAACAGATTGGAACTCGTTGCTGCCACTGCCAGAACAACAGCCTTTGTTATAATCGTGGAGAGCCCGTTGTTTGCTTGACTATGTAGGTCTAGCCGCATAGTGGGCGTAATCACTTCGAGGTACCAACACCAAAAGAGTTAAACACTATTATTTTGATCCCAACATGTTGCGAGGCTCGAATGATCTATGTACTATACCCTGGCCTAAGCTGCGAATTTAATTAAGGAATTACGCCGTCGCTGTAGCTAACGGAGGAACAGTGTATTTGGCCATTGCTTCATCGAATAACGCCGATTTCTTTGATAGATCAACAACACTCGGGTGGTCGGGATATTCAGACGTCAATCGACTGCAATTAGGATCAGAAAGTATGCGTGTGGGGCTCGTCAATAGAAATGCTAGAGACGAGCGCAGAAAAAACTCACGCCCAAAGCTCGTTCGCGTCCGTTTCGCCTTTCTTCGTGGAGCTCAATCCCGAGGCAACAGCAGACGCAGCCAAAGCCTCTGCATCATCCTTGTACTGTTCAAGAGACTCTTGTAAATCGGACTGGGCTTCCGGGAATTCGTTCCGGAGGATACGTGTCACGCCTCGAGCAGTGAGTACATGTGGGGAAGACAGAGAGGGGTTTCCTAGCTGTTCGGTGTAGAAGGTGTAAGGATTGTGATAACCGTCTTTGCCTGTGGCGAGCCCAATTAAGGATTCGATGAGTTGGAGGAGAAGATCGTCTTCTGCCCAACGCTTGGAACGTTCATACTCCTTCTTGGCAAGGTCAGGACGGTTGATGGATAGGTATATTTGAACGATAACAGCCACGCTATGCGATGGGTAAGTATATGCTCTGGTAAGAAAAAGAGGTCCACGAACGCTTCGGGATCTTCAGTATCAGCACCAAGAGTCTCGAGCGCTTCTTCGAGCTCGCCTGCTCTGGCAAATGCTGTTCCAGCCAAGACTCTAACAGTAGCCTTATCGCGATCAGTACCCTCCACATCATCACCCTCAATTTCAACCGAGAGATCGCGTAATTCTTCCAGTAAAGCTTCCTTGTCCGCCGTTCCTTCTGCTGCTACGAATTTTGCTAGAGTTGCGACGGCTTTCAAAGCCACATTTTCAGAGTCAGCTGGGACAAGTTGCAGGGCAGCTTTCGGGTTGTTAAGAGCAATGTGTGACCGGGCCTGGTAAATCAAAATTGGGAGAAAATCCGGTGAATTTGGGTCCGGTAAAGTCAAGTCGACTAGGGTTTTGTATGCACCTAATAGTACAGAATAAAAACCAAAAGATTTATGGCGATGAACACGGTTTTACCAAGTACGAATTGTTGTTTAACGTGGTACAGCTCGGAGGAGTCCATGGCGCGAAGGTTGTGAAAGTGAAACGCGGTATCGTGTGACCTTATGTCATGAATATATTGAGCAAATATTTCTTTTCTCCCTGCCATCAACTTGTGTTCCTCGTGGCTGTAAGCGAGGCTGTATATATAACTTGCCCTCTCGACATGAACTCCCAGGATAGCAGAATTGTAGCTGGTCTAGTTCTCCCCTCATCTTCATCTTGCAATTATCAAAATCACTTCACCACCACCATCCAATCATCAGATTTCATGACCGGTACGTCGTTTTGGCCTTTTTCTTTTGTGGAGCCTTCAGTGTACTGATTGTAATCACTTCGTCAGACACAACTTCCAAAAATGCCTGTGAAACTCAGTTTGACCAAATAGACCAGGAAATACTCAGATATGAGGAAGCTGTTCGAGATCTCAAGTCTCGTCGCAATTTGCTTGCCCCTATCTCCAAGTTGCCTGCAGAAATACTTTGCGCAATCTTCGTTTTCTGCACCCTTCCAGACCCTCTCACGCCTACCAACTATGCTGCAGATTATCGCTGGCGTTGGATTACCGTTACACATACTTCTCGTCTCTGGCGTAATACCGCTTTGAGCTGCCCTACATTGTGGAGCAAACCAGAGTTCACCAAGACAGAATGGGCATATGAGATGATCAGGCGGTCCAAAATGGCTCCACTCACCATCGAGGTCACTTCAAACTACTGGCTCACTCCCCGAGTCGTCGACGCCGTCAGCGAAGGTCTGAAACATCTCCCCAGAATCAATGAACTTCACTTATCCGCCTCTCGGGATAATATGGATAAACTCCTGAGTGGCATCAACTCCCCTGCACCTTTCCTGCGTACCTTGTACCTTGATATAGGTCGCAGCGACTACTATTATCATTCCCGCGCTGAGCCGTATATCCTTCCAGAGGATTTTCTTGGAGGCGATGCCTCTCGGTTGTCTCACATCGAGCTAACACGGTGCCATCTCCGTTGGGATTCGTCTTTGCTTCGAAACATCAGCTTTTTGAAGGTGCACAATCCCGGTCCTCCCGCACCTACACTAGACCAATTCATCGGCGCATTGTCTGGAATGCCGCAGCTGGAGATTCTCGATTTGGAGAATACTCTACCGGGTACCTCGGACACAGAGCATACCGAGAAACCCGGAGTAAGTTTACCTCGCTTGCGCAAGTTGCGTACCGTCGGCTCTCTACAGGAATGTGCGATTTTCCTAGAGCACGTCGTCGTTCCATCCAACGCCACTATTCACATCATGGCCAAGTGCAGCGACATTCCGGACGAAGGTTCGCCGACTATACAACTCATTCACGATGTGTGTCAGCGCCTACCCGTTGCACGCGAGACTGCCACCACGAGCTCGGCTACGAATTCTCCCTTGATCAAGAGCCTCTTGGTGCAGAGTATGGGTATAGGTAGTGGTCTCATCGTTGAAGCCTGGAACAGCGTCGCAAAAAGCAGGCCTACAACTAATGCGCTCACTCCGTCTCGGGAGATTAGTCTTAATCCGTTGGCCACTGCTCCTTCCATTGGCTGGCTCAAACTCGAATTCACTTGGCAGAGCGCTGTGATCAGACAGATACACAATGATGTCGTCGTGGCCATCTGTCGTCCTCTTCCCCTCGCACAGCTGAGGCATCTGCACATTAGGAACGGTTATCAAGATAGTGTCAATTCTCCGACGTTCGCGAGGACGTTTGGAACATTACCCAAGGTGAATTCCTTGACAGTCGAAGGAACAAGTACATACGAATTTGTCGACGCCCTGAATTATCACACTGGCAGTCAAAGTGCCACTGGCTACAATGGACTGGCTTCCAGTTCGAGCTCGAATCCCAATCCTGGTCGTCCGACATTGGCATTCCCTGCCCTCCGCACTCTCAAACTCCTAGAAGCCGATTTTGACCGTGATCATGAAGCCGAAAATACTCTTCTTGAACCCTTGATGGACTGCCTCATGCACCGATACGAGCATAAATCCGAAATCCACAAACTAATTCTTGAGAGATGTTCGCATCTCAATTCCGAAGACGTTGCAGAGCTTCAAGGAATCGTCGCAGACGTTGATTGGGATCATATTGAGTGTGGTTATAGTGATACTGAGGATGAGGATATGGATGATGAGTTCGACGACGAGATGGATGATGTCTTTGGGGGAGAGGCATACTTTGGATATGGAGCGTCGTATATCAGTTCGGACGAAGATATGATGTTCATGGGTTTTTGATCCTTGTTTTATGTTACTAATCCCTCTACCTTTCCTATTCTCTATTTTCCTTCTTCCAATTTTAGGAGGATGAGTGTATAACATAATACCCGTCTTAGTTATGAGCAGTACATAATGGGCCTCATTAATGAATGACAACTTTACACAAATTCTTGCAAGCTCACATCCTTCACACCGGAAGGAGAAAAAATTCCGCTCGACGGAAATACCAAAATTCAGTGCAACTGATATATCATGTGACCGGCGATATGCCTGATATAGCTTATCCGCAGTCACATGACATATCAGTGAAACTGAATGAATTCTTTCTCTTTCTGGGTTGCTTGACTTAGCTCCTGCCCAACGAAGTTCTCAAAATCATATCATATTTAGAACATTATGCAAATTGGGCTATCAACGCGCGCCGCGGGGCTTGGAACCAATCTTGAATCTAAGACTCAGAGCAATTTGTCCGATTTGGTCATATTTACAATTGTCCTTTGTTTGGCAATCTTCTGTCCTTTGTTTCTGCCGGTCCTTTGCTACTACAACTTCGAGTCTTCGAACACTTTTTACAGTTTCATGAAATAAACACTACAAGATACAATCCGAACAATGACAGAACAAAGTTCATCAGTCCACTCTATCGATGTTTTCGCCGGATCGTCTATAGATTCTTGGATATTGCAACTTCAAAGACTGCCCGAACATCCTCTAAAACTACCTGAATATATTTTACGAAAGATCTTCCAATTTGCTTGCGCTCCTCCTACTTCTCCTCTTCCCGAAGTTGTACATCCCGAAGAGGATGATCTTGCCGGTGCGTCGACAGCGGATACATGGATGGAGTGGCTTTCAAAGTCTGGAAACTCTATTGTTCATCTTTATCTTCGACGGTCCTCTTCCAACATCGAGCCTGACACTCGCGAGAGTGAAGCGCAAGACCCAGAGCCAAATCTTCCTCGTGAACTCTGGCTCCGGATTTTCGGTTACGCATGCGACAATCCTTTCCCCTCCGTCAACTCCTCCGTTGGGGAAGTCGCCTCACAGTGCATAATTACCCCTAGGGGTCATACAGCATACATACTCACATTTGTATGTCGACTGTGGCGCGAATTAGCGGAAAATGAGCCGAGGTTATGGACGCATATAACCCTCTCTGTCGACAATTCGACGTCTGGAACTCCCTCACGAGTATTAAAAATCATGGCAGAATTAACTAGGCTTTATCTCAGGCGATCGAGACCAGATTCCGAGATGCGTGTTGCCCCTACACTATCTATCGTGATGCAAACCCCGCATATTGGGCCCTGCGAATTAAATTGGAATTGCTTTATTCCTGCTTCTTGTGTGCAAACATTCGCCCGCGACGACGATGTTTATCACAAACGCATCTCTCAGTTGTTTGTACGATCGGAAGGCTCCCTTCTATGGAGTCTACAGATGAATTATCATGGCATACTTCCACAGTTCAACGTGGAGACAGAGCAAGGTCAGGATCCTCCAACAGAGGATGAGTGGTTCTGCGAGCTCAGATCTTTGGTCATTGATTGCGGATACAACCATCCCCGACGTCTGTTTCCATTTCGCCGTCTTCCCAATTTGGAGAGCTTGACCAT
This sequence comes from Lentinula edodes, assembly GCF_021015755.1. NCBI lineage: Eukaryota > Fungi > Basidiomycota > Agaricomycetes > Agaricales > Omphalotaceae > Lentinula > Lentinula edodes. The sequence goes on from NW_025764349.1 coordinate 50,283, forward strand.
TAAAGTTGTTGATCTCGCCTTTCCGCCAGGGGTGAACATAAACTTTCCATCGTTGCAGAGAATGTCGGTTGCTTCAAACGCTCCCAGCGTCTTAAATGATGTGTATCGAATTGCTCAACGGTCGAATTGCCACGCAGTTGAATTGCTTCTCGGAGATTGCTCGTCTGAACACAGTGTGGTGCTCCGTAACACGGAGGACTCCCGGTCTGCCTTTCATATCCTTATACCAAAACTCCGTTCTGTGGAGTTTTCCCTGAATCGTGTCTTCAATTCTAACCCCCTCGTACTGACCGGAATCAACACCCTCGAAGTGATTTACAGTCCGGATGCTCCCAAATCAATTAATCCCGATTTTCCTCTGGGGTCGTTCGTGAATTGGATGACGCATTCGTGTCCAACTTTGCAGACGGTTTGCTTGCGAGGCGTCAGATGCAATGTGGGGTATCTCCGTTACGGAGATGCAGTCATATTGCAGGACGTTCATCTGTTCCATGTATACCGAGCTGATCTGTCCTCGCAAGGGCTATTGGCCATTCCCTTAGAGTTGAGAGAAGCCTTGAGTGTTGCACCAGACTCGCCTCATGGTCACGAAAGAGCAGAGGTGCAACTTGATTTCTACTAGAACTATCTACATTATGGGTATGTGTCATGAGATCGTCCTAGTCGAAGACTACACGTAGTAACTGCCCATTTCACAGACCCTTGACAGGAGTAACATCTTATTTTCATACGCTATACCTGTTCCTTGTGAATATGGTCGAAGCCTAGTGGTCTCGACAATCCTTGTTTACCGCGCTCTTTCCCTTTGTTCTAGGTGGCCTCCACAATTTTGGACAGTGCATAGCAGCGTTGCTGTCTCTTTGTCCTGGTTTTGTTTCGAGGAATCAGTGCCAAAGAGGAGAATGTCTGGCACGCATTGAAGTTCATCAGATGAGTCGAATGCATTGGTTAGAGATAGATACTCCAGTAATTTCGCGGAGCCGTGTGTCTATCTGGATCCATCTATCTCATCTATCATTGATACCTCCACTGTCAATTATACTCTGACATCGTAAGATCTTGTGCCCTTCAATAAACCTTATTCTTTACTGCTACTATTTTGGACGATATCTCCGACGATTGCCTGAACTTCCTCCACCGTTACCCTATCCGATATGGCGCGAAGGTTATTCTGTAATTCAGTAAATTACTTTCCATGGCTGCCCGTATCGTGAGATTGATGAGCTTCCTGGCCATCGACGAGAACTATGCACTAAGTACAAGTAACACCGAGTATCGTATACGAAAACTGACGAGCACCAGGATAATTTCGACTTCCATGACACCATTTTTGTTCATCTTATTCACTACGTCGCACGACCATGAGTATTAAATTCAGACTCAACGGAGGACCATAGAATAATGATATATATACAAGATACACGCATCGAGCAGATTTTAAAGGTACAGATGCAAAGTCCATGGATATTCAACGGCATGATGGTCATAATTGTGCAGCATAACATGTAATAATACATTTGCAGAATTTGAATGGGGAGGCCCAGAAGAGTCAGTTGAGGAACAAAATTTGGAGCGTCGAGGGGAAAGAAGTGGCCATGCAGTCCAAATCTAAGTTCGACGTAGTAAGAATGAGTTAAACAGCTTGATACGCAGCACACACCTTATGGATTGTTCACATGACGATAAGAAAACATCATGTACTGGACGATTCCGTTGTCTGCGAAACTTGGGGGCTCTCCGTGGAAGCCTGGTTATAGTCGTCTCGTAAGTCGTGAGAGCTCTTCTTCTTATGAAGAATACGATGTTGGTGACTAGCGGACTGAGGAGTTATATCTGTGGTTCCAACACCTTCGATGAAAGGATTATCTTCTAGGGTAACGGCGGCTAGCACAGCAGAAGATGCCATCATGATATTAAAGCAGAAGAGAGCAAAGCTGTCGAAAATAGTGTTATCAATGAGAGTTTGTGGATCGTTCGTGGGTGTAGCGGAAATGCTGCACGCGCGTTTATATACCGGTACTAACAAAGGATTTGAAATTCAAATGTCAGACAACCCAGAATGCTAAAAAGAGACAAACAATGGTCTAGTAGGGGTTTCCATATCCACAGAATCAGAAATGGACACACCGCTCCGATGTCAAATGCTGGCCACTTGCAAATTGCAAATAATACCTTTGTCTTTGCCGCAAGGAACGGTCCTCTTCTTTCGAAAACTAGCAAGTTACTGGGAAGAAAAGTTTGCTCCGGAAGAGACCCGTTTCCGCAAATTTCGACGCGTCAATTAACGGAACTTGTACTGCGGTAATGGGCGGTCCCCCGTGGCATTGTGACCTGATGGCTCAGAGAATTGCAAGCCTTTGCTACTTGGAATCGTTGAAATCGTTGAACTCCAGTGAAGAAGCATCTTGAAGATAGGCGCTTATCCGATAACGCCCAAGCAGATTTTAGAGGACAGCTCTCTAAAGTACACTTGAACTACCAACTGCGGTCGTTCTGCCTTCTTTGGAACATTTACAAACAGAGACGGTGTATTTTTTTTTTGCAGGGATATAATTTTAAGGGTAACGATAGATCAGTCGTATACTTACTGCGTGCAAGCGTTCGAAAACAATAGGGGAATAATGAATCGTTGAAGGGTCGAACGAAGAGAAAAGTAAAGGAGAAAGAAACGTTTCAGAAAGATTAACAGGTGAAGCCCAGGAAGGGTTAAAGAAGAGCAAGTTACACATGCACGAAACATGATGAATAATGAGTGAAAGATATTTCAAGAAAGGTAGCTTAGAAGAAAGACTGTGAGACAGATAATGAATGAGTATTTTGAATGTAACGAAGAAATGGAGCGGAGAAGAAGAGAAAGGGAAATCTAGAATCCTGTGTAGAATAGCGGTGAAATAAGGACATCTCGGTGCGCATGCAACTCGACGAGTAGAAGCATCGAAGAACCGATGTAGCGAGGGTAGGTATGAGAGGCTATAGGAAGGATTGTGACACGAGGAATAGGTCCCAAATTCGATACTTCATCCACATATTATAAGTACAACACATTGGAAGGACGAAAATTTCAAACAATCTCTTGACTTTAGGGATTGAATGTATATGATATCACCAGGACCTGCCGTTTGTTTGTACTTCTTCTTCTTCTTTCTTTCTTTCGTTCTTCCTTCGCATTCTTTTGTACCGGTCATTACTTGTTCTTTGCGATTTCCCTTGCAGCCTTGATAAGCGGCGCTAACGTCCGGAGAGGTTCCGATAGTTTGAAGAAGGGATGCTACAAGATGATTAATTAATATAAAGAAATTTAACGTCAATATACAGGACCTTACCTGTAGCAACTCTGTCGCTGTCGGCCTCTTCTCCGCATCAACCTCTAACGTCTTTGCCAAATAGTCACTGAACGTTGCTGACAGATTCTCCGGATTGGCGATCTTAGGTGTTCCATTCGTGGCAATGAGGTAGAGGGCCTTGAGCGGATTCTGGTTGAGATAAGGGGGCTCGCCCTCGATCATCTCGATTGCCATGATCCCCAAACTCCAAATGTCAACTTTTGGTCCGTATTCTTTACGTGTAACAACCTCGGGCGCCATCCAGTACGGAGTTCCAACCATTGTCGTCCGTTTAGCATGTGCAGGATCAGATATTTGAGCGCAGAAACCAAAGTCGGCTGTGGGCAGGAACGAAAAGTTGTAAACTCTTTGCGGGTGGGAAGCGACGAAAAAAAACACGCACTAAGCTTGATGTCTCCAACCATGCTCAACAGCACGTTATCACTTTTGATATCTCGGTGAATAACACCGTGCCTATGCAAGTGTTCTAACCCTTGTGCAGTCTCCCGCGAAACAGCGGCGATCTGGCCTTCAGTCATCAAGTTGGCGGTAACAACGTCCGTTAATGAACCACCCTCCATGTACTCCATCACGACCCACAGATCATTCTTGTACAGGAACGAGTCAATGTAATTCACGATGTTTGGATGACGTGAAGAACGCATAACGAGGATTTCATTGATGATGAGGTCCTTTTTGGGCTGTTTTTCAAGGTCCATCTGTTTGATGGCTACGGAAAGGTTTGTTCCAACCTGGTAGGCAGTGTATACGCCACCAGAAGCTCTGCAAAGAAATGAAAAAATAGCAAGTCAATACATGGAACAAATGAAGAAAGCGTGAGGCGCATGCATACCCTTGTCCTATCTTAACAAGATTTCTATACAGTCTGGTAGGGTCTGCATCCGTGCAAATCTGTTGTAATCGGCGAACGATGTCTTCCTCTTTATCCTTGTCTACTGGCTTCTTCTCGCGTCTTCGGGGAGTAGCAACACCTCCACCGGCTGCTTTAGCGAGTTGCTGTGCTGCAGGTGAGGGAGCTGGCTGTTGTTGACGGCCTTCTGTCGCCCGCGGAGCTTCCCGATGGGGCTGAGGTGGTTTAAGCGGCAAATCAGTTGAAGATGATCCAGGTGAGACTTTGGGTGTGCGGTGAGCTGACTGCTGTGACGAACCTGCACTGGACGCAGGGGCCGAGGATACACCGGTGGCAGGAGGACGTCGATCGCGAGTAGTATTAGACCGGCCGACAGATGGTTCACTTGGTCGGACGGGCTTGGACGGTGTACGTTGTGAGGTGGAGCGGTCAAGAGAAGGTGTGACAGCAGTTGGAGGAGAAGGAGCAGGACGATACGATGACGGTGCACTAGGCTTCTTCGGAGGTGCCGGAGGAACGCGCTAGACGACAAATGTCAGTAAAGTGGGTCATTGCAACGAAAACGAGAACTTACTGTACTCTGAATGTTATCATCAACATTACTGCTTTTTCCTCCTCCGTAAGATAGTCCACTAGCTAAATCGGGCGTGTTTCCACCCATGGCTCCCAGCTTGTCCCAGACGTCGCCATGACCCTCCTGATAGAACTTGACAATTTCCATGACAGCCTGCGGATTCTTTTCCTGCTCCGACTTGGAGATGCCACTTTCCTGCAGAAGTTGCTGCCATTCTTTCGGCAGACCGGTGAACTCTCCGGTGGAAGAGTTGAAGCCGACATGGGTAAGATGGACAGGATCGTACGGAGTGGAAATTTCTGGGCGTTTGGAAGAGTTAAAAATGAAGCCGAGAACACTCTTTTTGGGTTTAGACTGTGTGCTACTTCGGGATCTGTTGGCGATGGTCCCTGCGGAGTTGTTGTAGTCTGCTGGCGGCAGTGATTCGACAGGATCAGCGTAGAACTGACTGTCGTTGGACAATATTGGACCTGGTTGAGAAAGACGTCTTGTTTTGCTTGGGATGGGCTCTGCCTGAAAAAGATCGTTCAAATTTGCCGTGTTGGCACGAGAAGGACGAGGTGGCGGCGAAGAAGTTGTCATAGCTGGCACAGACGGTGACTGTGGAACTGGATTGGCTGGTAAAGAAAGTTTTCTAGTCCGTGACTTATGGAGAGTAGATTTTGGAGGCGGTGCAGGTGCAGCTCGAGAAGGATTAAAGCCCTTGTATTTGTTGGCTTCTGCAGCGTGAAGATTAGATTCAGCGAGTAAAGCGTTGTACTCGGCGACACTCTCCCGGCTCGGCCTGGGAATATTGATGAATAATTACAGAAAGGAAAACGAGAAAAATACCTGTGGTATTCAACTGTAATGTTCTTGGAATGACGGCGTTGCTGAACACTGGACATATCCTGACACAGCCAGGCCGATCGTTGTTAGGCGCAAGCCGTTATTTAATTCTCCAATATTTCCTGTGAGGTGATGGTGCCGGCTGAGGGTGGCAAAGAGATAGAGAGAGAGAGAGAAAAAAAGTTGTGAACAACGTCGACGTTCTCAGTTCAGGCTGTTCGCTGTGCGATAAAGTATCATTCGAATTCTAGTCTACCACGTGCCAGGCTCTTCACCGCTTTCACACCAGCCAGTGCTGTCCGAAACAACTATCATGATCTTCTTATCATCTTTTGTACCACTCTTTTGGATTCTACACCTCATCAAGTTCGCTCCTTCCATACCTTGATCTCGATTTAGATGGATCCGATGGTACTTCGTCTTTGTAACCTTTTTAAAGCCTTCTCAGCCTTTGTTTGTGTATCAATAATAAATTCAATACTCAGAGAAGTTACTGGTTCCTATAGGACCAATCAGCATCACTCAACATCATCCTGTTGTGCGTCGGCCTCTCGGATGCCGGTGATGGCTTGCAGTGACTTCTGTGTCGGTCTCAACGTCAGCGAAGAATTAGAAACGGAGAAGGCATTAATCTGGCATTAATCACGGATAATAAATACCTAGGCAGCAGACCAGGATAGCAGACACTCTCCGTTGTGAGCGTAGATCCTGGAACGCGTCAATCTTTGAACTCTGGAATGAATTTCATCTGTATCTCCACGTTTCCATCCTCAGGTCCTCAAATGGGTCTTGGTTCAGACTTGGCAAACGTGTAACTTCGAGCGTTACTGTACCAGAACCAAGTCCACTTGGGATTGAAAGAGATACAATATATGTTACCACCTTGATGGGGAATGTTGAATTGTAATTCATTTCGAGTATAAACAAGCATAGACGACAATACGCAATGAGGTGGTCCTTTTGCCCTGAACAGAACCCATGAATGAAAGGTGTTGCTTAGTCAGCCTACAACGCCTCCTGTTCATCCGATGTCAGAATCAGATAATTGGCGCGTGAAGAAGAAGCCTCCTTCCCCTTCTACATCGTCAAACAATGTTTCCGAGAACAAGTTCACGTACCGAAGTTCTCCTAACAGACCAAGAGAGCACGGCTCAAGTTCAGCAATCCAAACGCAACAACAAAAAACATGGAACGCGTCGGGACAGCGTACAAATATAACGCACGATGCCTCAAAGGCAATCGAAGAAGGACGTCGCGTCTACGTAGGAAATATGCCTTATATTTCTAAACGCACGGACGTTGAGAAACTGTTTGAGGCCTATCCTGTGTACGAAAAAAAACCTATATCTTTTCTTGGAATCAGCTGAAGCACTACTAATCACTGAATAATAGAGAGCACATCGATATCTCTATCGATCCTTTCACTGGACGAAACCTATCGTACTGTTTCGTGGAGCTTTTGACGAAGGAAGACGCAGAGCGCGCTATGGAAAGTTTGAATGGTCAGATGTTTATGGGACGTCCCTTGAAAGTACGGCCTGGAGTTCCCAGAAGCACGCGCCAGAATAACGATGAAGAAAATGCAGTTCAAGACACTCCTTTACAAGGCGTAAACCCACGTCCAAGACGGTCTCCTGCCGATTTTGCAAACAACCTAGCCGCATCTTTGGTATTTGAGGGTTGGGAGCGAGATGATGCTGAGCTGCATTGGAAGGGCTATGCCGATCAAGGCAGACGACTGTACGTTGGAGGTCTCCCTCAAATGACAACACATCGCGCTGTGAATGATGCCGTCCGTGACATTTTCAGGGGATACGAGCTGTACGTCTGAAGTTTTCTGAAAGCCTGATTAGTACTTCATCCGCTCTATCAACAGAGAGGCTATCTCCAAGCGGATAACTCCGAACCCACCGAGACCTGGTAACAATTACTATGTCTTTGTGGACTTTGTTCGTGCTCAGGATGCAGCACACGCTGTTAAAGTCTTCAACGGGAAACGGGCCTTGGGCAGTGTCCTGCGAGTGAGTCATGCGAAGGGCAACTCTCGGAAAGTAGATGAGCGAGAACGGTGGGCAGAGAATGAGGAAATCGCAAACGATGGAGGCCGGGATACAAATGTTTGAGTACATTGAGTAAGGGCAATACAGTATGCTTAATGCTTTTTTAGTTGATACATTGGTGTCATAGGCAGATTTGAAAAATTAATCCAAGAAATTAAACGAAGAAAATAAATCCGTCAATAGTAGGGTCCCCAACCTGACAAAGTAATAAATGTCAGCGATATCTTTTGGACGTAGCAAGTAAGACGCACCATAGAATATCGTGCCCAAGTTGTATGTGTCAGTTGCTTCCGCGACTAACGTTCTAACTGCGGCAGCGACACTCAAATTCCTACTGAGTTTCCCGGAAACACCCATCAGTGCACGATCTGCATCTTCCTGTGCACGAGTACTATCCAGGTTAATCCCAATACCCAATCTTTCCGTGAGGATCCTCTCGTTCTCGGGATTCTTCATAATCATCGTTGTCGTCGTCGCAGAGTCATCGATCTCAGCTTGCTTCTTCATCTTGTAATCACTCATCGTCCTGGAGACGTTGTGTGAGCATCGAAATTGTGCATAACTTGCAAAGCTCGGAACCCTCACCAATTGTATAGAGGATCATAACGAAAAACTTGTAAAACGGTCATTATGACGTCTGACTCATCCCGAAGTACACGAAGAGTTTCTTCAGCACATCGCTGGAATACGCCATTTGTCCCTGAAATCCCCATTCCGTCCACCATGTCAGGGGTCATTCGGAACGGAACGTTCTCTGGGACAGGCAGAAGCTTCCCCTGCAACCAATTAGAGCTTGTATGTTTCAACTATAAACGTACTCGACTTACTTGATCGAAGGCTACGCCGAGATCAATGTGGATGACTTCACCCTTGCTGTTGTCCATTAGGATATTGGAGGTATGGCGGTCACCGAGGCCCAATATGTGACCAACGATGGAAGTTGTAGCGACGCTCCGAGTGTAGTTCAACCTGGTACGGAACCAAGCGATGGGCGTTTTGTGAATTTCTGTAAAGTAGTGTCGCATCACAGGTTTGAAATTCTTCATACACTGTACGTAGAATTGGTGGTTGGCTTCGGGGGTTGAACCAGGACTTTTTTGTTGTTCCGCCAATTTCTTTACGATATTCCTCATGTCATTAGGCCGGTACCTGGGGTATCTAATGAGTATTGAGAACTATGCACAGATAGAACAACGGACCGGACGTGGGCTCTGTCGAGCCAACTCTTGAGCGTCGTTGTGTTCCCTACGAATTCAAGGATGCCCGCTTGACTCGCTAGGGGGATTACCTTATACCCTCGAATGTATAGATTACGCCTCTTCGTCTCGACATCACGATTGAGAACAACGTTGACAAGGTCGAATACTTGCTCCATAACAGCATCCTGTCGTAGATCGTCCTTTTGGTCGCCTTTGAACTGAAAAGAGTGATGAAAAATTAAAGGAAGGAATATAGTCGTCAGCGTACGCACAAGTTGTTTGTACTTTTTCCCGTCTGTACCATGACAGAAAATGATTTTCGGCAGATTTATTCCACCAGCAGTGTCGAATTCGCTGGCGTATTTATCTACGCAAACACAGTTTCCAGGATCGTAACGCATGGTTGGGTCAATGGGAGTGTAGGCAGTGATGACGGGAACTGTTCCGCGACTTAAGTGCAAAGTTCGAATAGGTTGATCGTCGGGAACTTTCTTCTCTTTTGATTGGCTGACCGGGAAATTCGCAAACTTCAATGACGCATCACAGAGTTCCTGAACAGCAGCGGTACGCGTGCGGGTTTTTGGATCATTCAATAGTTTGTCAAAAATGATCTTAGCTGCCAAAGATCTACCAGTGGGAGGTAATTCTGTAGTTCTTCCGCTAGAGACACGACCGGAGCTTCGTCGATCAATCTTCGTTTGAGTTTTTGGAGGCTGCAAACAGTAGAGTTGATAGAGGCTGTGGAAAGGATGCTCGGTGCACATCTGAAGCATTGTTGGCTGTAATGTTTTCTGTGATGAAGAATCTGTTTTATCAATCCTAGAGAATATCTGATGCTGCAAGCAAGATGTGAGAATGACAACCTCAACCTATATCATGTACCACTTACTGCCAAGAATACAAGTTTACGAGACGGCACTCGCTGCAAAGCTTTGTGCAGTTTTTCCTGTATAGGATCATAGTCGAAGTTGGATAACCACAGTGAGCAAAATCGAATAGGGACGTCTGCATCAAATTTATCCGATGCCTCGAGACACCGAGAGTACATTTCAATGGCCTGCTTCAGATAGGCATCGCGGCTGCTAATAAAGTCTGACGTAGCTTTATTGTCCTGAGCTAAAACCTTTTGGACTGCAGCAATGGTATTAGCTAAATTCTTGTCCACAATACGCCCCTTTTGTTCGTGTTTCAACTGTTCGTAGTGCCTAAGCTCCTTTTCTTTGCGTTCTTTGTACACGTTCAAGCGAATGAGATCTGGTGAATCGAGGGCCGCCTTGTACTGAGCTTCAGCAAATTTGGCAAACTGATGACACACAGAAGCTCGTCCTTCGCTATCATGAGCATTTTGTTTAATCAGGGAAATCGCTTTCTCGAAGAATTCATGCTTGATAAAGGATGGTTGTTCAAGGCAAGCCTCCGAAGTCCAAGAACCCTGGAGTTTCACGTTCATAGATGAGAAACCAAAGTGTGATTCAAAACGTACCAGTCGCGCCGTCACTCGTGCTTGCCATATAGGATCTGAATTTCCTCCCACCCTCCGTAGATCTTTGAGATACTCTACAGCATGTTTCTCCTCCTTGTGTGCCCAAAGAACAGATGCAAACTCTTCCGTGACTACGAAAGATGGGATATCTTCGAGGTTTTTGGCTCGAAAAACCGAATTGAGCGCTATTTGATTCTGACGAGTCTCTCGAGCCGCCTGTGATAAACCAAGGAGACATATCTTCTCTACGTCTAGTAAGGTCTGGCTGAAGGGAGAGTGCATAGTACCAATCTGGTGACGCTGCTCTTTGCGTCTGGCAGACTTAACAAGTGATATGCGAGTGGCCATGATACTCTCTATATCGTCGAAGCTATTTAACGGAATAAGTCAGAAAAGTTAGACTTTAAAAAAAAGAAAAAAGCTCACTGGAAACCAGATTCTACTGTAGTGAACGTCGACCATTTCGAAACATCTGTACATTTACCAACGATAAGGTCCTGAATCGAGGAAGATCTCCATTGTATCGCTTGACTAAGACACATCAGTGACTGGATTGCCTCACGTATTTGAGCAATATTCTCAGATCCAAGAGTGCGGAGATGGTCCATTTCTTTGAACAGAACATGCCGGATGACAGCGTCGGTAACCCCCTGATCCCGTTCGCGATGTACCGCGCGAAGAGCAAGATACAGCGAAGCACCAGGATGGTACCCGTCATTAGATTCCGGAAGATCCCAAGTCTCTGCTCTCCAACCCAACCGATATGCGATATTCGGATTTTCTTGATCTGAATTAAGGAGCGTCTGTGTTGCGATATGGTTAAAACCGTAAGAGTGGAAGGATTGTAAAAGGCCTTCGATCTCCGTTGCGTTTTGGGTGTCCGTTTCTAGAGCTGCACCGTGGAATCGAAAAGCTTTCCCCCACTCTTTCTCGTGATGGAAACGCCTCATCAAAAATTGATGGTGATCTTGGGTCCGGATAGCATAAAAACCATCGGGCTCGTCAATATTACTGTAGATTTCATACATGATTTGCTCAGTATCTCTAGAGACATCATCATCGCCGGACCGGTCCCTGTACTCGGCGTCTAATTCCAGGAAGAGTAATGCGGTCGTATATGCTCCACAAGTTATCGCATTTTGAGCAAGGGAAAGGAAACTGACATTGAGCCATTGGTTGTACGCCAGTGCATCACGGCCGTCATGGTCTATGTGGCGCAGATGTAGAACAATGTCGATGATGGATCTGCGGCATAGGACAGCCGTTTTGCTTGATGAAAGGACCTGTTCAAAATATCGCGATAACGTTAAGGAATGTGAATTTCCGTCAGGTGATTGTAGAAGAGTTTGTACTAGTAACGGTAGAACCGTAGTAGTGAAAGGGATATGGGAGGCGAGAATAGCACAGAGTTGTGCGTAAAATGGATTGGACGCGGACAAGACATCCGCAAGAAGAATTGCGAATGCACTTATCCAGGCTGAGAAATCTTGTGCCGTTTCAATGAATTTAGCAGCAGACAAAGTTGAAGATAATTCGGGTATCTGTCGCTTTGTGGCAATCAGACGGAATTCCCGCAAGTAGCAGACCTCAATCCGATATTCTGCAGGCCAAAATTGTGATAGCACTTCGAAAAGATCCAGCGGCAAGGTCAACATCAGAGCGCGCAGGGTTTGATATGCAGCATAACGAGAGCCATCATCGTCATGGTTGTCCAGCATGGTTAGGAGAACAAGTATCAATGAGCTTTGGGGAGTATGAAGTTTGGCTTTTGCGACTTCTTTCTGCTGACGGGACTTGACTTGGAAAGAAGGGGATATTTTTTTCTCCGGTTCACTGCCAAACCCATTGATAGAACCTTGGTTTAATACCAATAAACTGGCGAAAGCATGCACATCTTCTTCACGAAGCTGGTGAGTCGCTGGCATACACTCTTTCAGTTTCCAAAAGTCTGTTTGAGCGAATTGTGAATGGTCGTATATATGAAGCTGAGATTGGTCCCGAAGACGGCGAACTAAGCGAAACTTGTTCGAAGATATATGTCTGTCGGTAAGGACTTTGGACAAACTGGCCGGATCTATGGAGTCGGACAGCGGGCCTAGTATTTCGGAAGGCTTATGAGGCCAAGCCGGGAGAGCTAACTTTACTTGCTCACAAACACTAGGTCTACAAGAAAGTGCATAAGTTTGACCATCGACCCACTGAAGTAATGCTTGACATCTTTCTTGGGAATCGTCATCGGCATCTGTGGCATAATCGTGACACAAACAAGCCACACGGATGAGAATATCAGGAAATCGAGGATCGATGCGTGAATCGTAGAGGGAGAAACACCATTCCAGAATGGATTGAGCAGCTGGTACCAAATCCCACTGCCCCAGCATTGAGCAAGCCCCACGAACGAGTGCGTGTAGCAGAGTCGTATCATCGAAACTCGTCCTTTGATGCCTATACACGACCCATAACAAGATAGCATTGACTAGCCTCATCTGTTCGTTTATGAGAAATGATCGCTGGAGATTTGCAAAAAGCATCTGCAGAACATGATAGGTGAGTGCATGATTATCTCCGCCTGGGACCTCCGTCGTGAGCCATGTCAAAGCTTTCAGGATGGTTTTGGGGCTAAAATTTGGGAGATTAGTCATGTGAGTATCGATATCTTCGAGCCGTCGATAGCGTGTTAAACGGGAGAAAAGCGGAGCTGGACCAGTCGAGCCGTCAAGAGTGCGTAGGGCATGGACAATCGAACCGTTTTCAGTGAAATCCTGTTCATTCAGGGTCCGCATTATCGATGCGGCTATGCTATCTACGCTATCTTTCAACGTTTCCCGAAAGACCGAAGGATCATATGTTTCGAGGGTTTCAAGAATTTTCGCCTCTACTTGTTCTGCAGACCGGCTGTTCCCATCCAAAATAACGAGCACTTGATAGGCCACGAGATCTCCGAAACATTCACGGATGACTTCCTCTGGCTGTCTCTGTGTTGCCTGGCAGTGTCCTACGAACAGGCTCCGTCCTGCTTCCTTAATCGTAGGATTGCCGACAACCACAAGGTTAGCAGGGGTAAAAGCTCGAATCGTTTCGTTGGCGCGCTCCTTGAGATCCCTGTACCCGAGAAGATTGACAGGGAGCTGTAAGACGTTGTGTTCGCCTTGAAGTATGGAAAACGCCAACTGATATGCGTAAGCCTCGAACAGATCTGATAATTTATTCAGACCCATGCGTTGAGACACTCCGGTGAGGAGCGTTTCAATGTGCCGATTATATTTGGTCGAAAAGAAGCATGTCTCCAGCAGATGCCAGTAAGGTCCGCGTCGAACGGCGGAGCTCACAACCATGATATTTCCCAATGAAAGTATCCTAGTGAGCATCAATTCGAAACTGGTTGAGAAGAGTTACTTTGACTGTGTGTGCGCGGTAGTACAGTAAGACTCACTGCTCGAGCTCTGTGGTATATTTCTGCCTGATCGTGTCATATAGTGCCATGGGATTCTTTGAGATTTCAAAGAGCCGCGCATTTATTACAACAGCTCGAAATCTAACGCGAATATCAATATCTTCGATTAACATGGGAAGAATATACATGGGGGATGTTGTCTGTTCGTCCTGGTCCATCCATGCATTCTGCGAAGGATCAAGAGTGAGATATCTGTTGTAGAGACGCGCGACTGAGTCACGGATTTTCCAATGCTTCAGCCTTCCACGTAGGAGATGTTTAGAATAATGATCGAAAAGCTCCCGAAAGTTATCAGCAGCATTTTGATTTACGTTCGCCAAAGATATCCAAAGGGACAGCGTTGCGTCGAGGAATGAGATCATTTGAAGGTTGAATTCTTCACTCTTGACATTTGGATATCGCACTAGATGGTCCGCTAGGACAGTGATGAATTGGGCCAAATGGTTGAGGCTCAAGTTCAGAGTCTGGTTTCGAATGCAATTGAAATATACCGGGCACGCTAGCAGGAAACGGTCGAGGTCCAATTCTGCACCTTCAAGCATCAATTCTGTCAGCTCTTTATCGCGTGTCGGCTCGCCTGCGCTTTGCTGCAAAAGAGGACCGACAGATAAAAACAGGATAGAGATGCCTGCAACTTGGCGGGTTGCCGAAATCTGAGCGGCGGTACCCAATGTGGCTCCCAATGATTGCGATGGACTGCGACCAGCAGTACTAAAGCTGTCATCAACAACCATGGCGTCAGCGGGCAATTTCGAAGGTTGGCCCATGACGACTCTAAGAATGTCTTTGAAGACTTCTGAGATGCCACTAAAGGTGGCTTGTACCTGGATGAAATGGTTAGATAAAATAACGGTTGAATAACACCCCTCACGTCAGGGTTCCGCCATAATGTTTTGAGATGCTTCATTCTTTCCAATCGCAAAGTTTTCTGCCGCCTATCGTCATCCAACAGGAGAGATTTCAGAGTCTGAGAACGGATCCCGGTACCTCGAGTCGGTGGCAGTAATACAGTCCAAGAAGCAACATCGTAAGTTTCGGCGTCAAGGCAGACTAAAGGTTCCAATGAGAGAAGGACGGCGCCTTTTTCCTCTATACTCCACTGAGACTGATCAAGTAATTTGGCAATCGAGGTGATTAACTTGCAAGCTGCCTGTATGACACGTCTATTGCACTGTATACCGTTCAGAACAAGGACGAACTCAAAAGACAGGCCGACCACAGCAATATCTAAAGCCCTCTTGGCCGCAGGAGCCCTAAGGACTATGGTATTGTCTGAACCTTCCTGCCATGGCGATAGAGCTGATTCGAGGCATTTTAGGAAGAACACCGAGATTTTACGTTCTCTGGACCGCGGCTGCACGAGGTCCGTTTCGGCGGGGATGGGCGCCATGAAAGTGGCATTCCCCAAGTCCGAAGATTCGTTGGGGGATGCAGAAGACTCTGGGCGACTACCATCAAACTTGACAGAGGGTAGCTTGGCATCCAACAAGTAATCACGTATGACTCTAGCCTGCTCCTCGGCTATTAAAGTTTCTACTATCAAACACTGCGGTAAATTCACCCGACAAACGAGTGAACTCCGCTGTGAGGATGAGCAGATAGCCTCCAGTAATGTTAGTACGTCGCTGACCAGATACAGTGGTGCTTCGGGATCTTCCATGTGCGCAGGCCTCCACGAGTCGATCAGCCAAGTTAAAACTTTTTCTTCGAGCTGCATACGGTACAGGCGAACGTCCTGATTTGCGACTTTCAGGCAAAGCGAAAGAAACGTGCAAACGGAATCGAAAGGGGCAACGGGACCTTGAACATCTAGATCCTTCGCAAGAGTTTCGATTTCGGAAAGAACGCGATGAGAGGTAAGGGAAGATCTGACGAGCGATTGTCGGGCAGAGCCAGTGTTAGCGTAAACGAGCAAGATACTCGCGGTGTGGCAAGCGGCACGACATACTTGGGGTGAATTAGTACGGCGAATCGCATGTGTCCATACAGAATCCCAAGTGGAAGCACCTCGGGTAGACACGCTCGTCATATATCTCGTCTGGATGGTAGTTGGAGGAACGGCAGAGGCGGAGAGAGTTTGAGAAGAGAGAAGACTGGCAGCATTATCGCAATCCGCAGATGCTAGAGCAGCAAGGCATACGAAAGCCCAGCTCTGCACAGTCCCGTCATCATTGGTTACGTGATCCAGAAGAGTGCGAATGATATCTGATTGCATAGATTCATGTGGAGTATTCCAATGTCGGTCAATGAAGAACAAGAGTATTTGTAAATTGTAGATGCGCATGGGAGGTTGCTGCACAGATTTGAGCAGGGATGTCACAGGGTTCTCGAGTAGACGAGGGCGTTTGCTCGATTGTGTTGATTGCGGTTGGGTTGACGACACGGGGTTAGATTCGAAGTGTTGATAAAGCTACAATACGAGAGCACGGTTAGACGAGTAGGGGGTATGTCCGCATTCAGCGTACCTTCGCCAAGCAATCAGCTTGCAGCTCTAGCATCGCCCATGTGAGTGCTTGGAATGGATCAAGTTGAGCACTGGCACGAAAAGTCTTTGCTCTAAAGGCCTTTTGGTAATCGTCCTGAGTGGAGACTTCCAATCGAACAGCACACAAAGAAAGCGGGTCAAGATTCCACCGCTTATCCCCCTGCCCACACATGAGATGCCAAAGCTTCGTCAAATTTTCGATCCACGGCTTAGTAGGTGACTCTCCAATATTAGGATCTGCAGTAAGGAAAGGAAAGAGCATTCGTAGGATGGAAACCAATCCTTCCTTCAAAGCCTTGTTTTTCGTGCCCCACAAATTAAGCAATCGATCCCAGCTATTGGCAGCAAAGCGAACCACATCGTCTTTGTGATTCAAGGATACGTGTTTCAGAGTTGACAGCGTAGCCGCAAGAAAGTCGTGATGGAGGGAGGTTTCGGAAGAGTATATTTCAAAGAAGCCTTCTAGGCTGCGAAGAACGGGACGAACAATGCTACTTTTTAGAAGAGGGGCAGAACTAGACTTGAAGAGGACCGACAAAAGGGACATACAAGCTACCTGCTCCGCAGATACAGGTTTGGAAGTCGTGTATCGAGGGTGCTTCGAAGCTGCGGGACCAGGTTGCGAAGCACCACGTCTTCGTTTACTCCCAGGGAGAGCATCCACATCCTCATCTTCGTTGTATGCAAGAGAATCCTCCACAAACATCTCGGAGTTATCAGTATGCGATGGACTTGGCGGATCCTGGGATGGAATGTCTTTGGCAAGTGGTGTCCTCAAAGGCTTCCTGAGCACAACATTGAGTGATAGTTCGACGATTTCCTCCCACTCTATTTCGTCTTCTTCTAACCGTGCCAAATGAGGAGGATGAGACGCCACACATTCATACGCTTTGATAAAATCCAGCGCAACCGATGGTATGAGAGTTTCTCGCACCTTCATTTCCCTATATAGGAAGTGGCATATTTCGAGGACAGTTTTCTTTGCAAAATGCATCATCGACTTCTCAACAAACCATCGATAAGTCCCAGCCGCCGCGGCTAACCTCTTCTCAATGACATCTGTACTCTTTTTTGCGGTGACAAATGCAGTCTTTTCAGATCTTATGCAAGTTTGAAGACCGTCAAGTATCGGAGCCCATATTTCATGCGATGGTTTCCGCCCGTCTCGACCGGCAACATTGTAGAACCGTTCTATAGAGGAATTCTGAGAGAAGATATTTCGAAGCGCGCTGAGTCCTTCTTGACGCTCTTTGACTTTGCCGCTATGTAGAAGTGTAGTAGCATTTTTTACTTTCGACTCGGTTGTCATTAGGCATGAATATGAGTGGGAAAGAGAGGCGGTCGTAGAACAAGCATGAAGGTGTGAATGATCGTTAATGGACGACGCGGTGGGCTCTGTTTGGTTTCGAAGGCATTGACTTTGGCGCTGGTCTTTATAAGCGCTTTTTCCAAAAAAAATTTCGACATGCTCTTCCTCCGAGTACCACCACCTTTCCTCTCAATTGACAATGTTACCTATGCTCTTTTGCGTGACCTCTATCTTTATTCAAAGGATTTTTCCTTTTTCCTGGCCACTTTCTGCCCGAGTAGTGCAATTACGCATCCACAACTACTTGGTTCTGGTGATGCGCCAAAATCGATGTACTCTAGTTGTCTAATCAACTACTAGATGGTCCACCTCTGTAGACGAGCTCTCTTGTTTGGGTAGAGCAGATCATCCCTGTGGTAGTCCTAAATTCCTTCGTTTCTTAGTTGGTATTACGATTATACATGCTATTTTATCTCCAATAAAGATAACATGTTCGTCAAGTAATTTAAACATCGTTTGCAATAGGTTCCTGCAGAACTCTTGCGATGGCTTGCGCGAGCGGGGTGGGTTCTCCATGCAGGGCACGGCTCAAGAACCAATCTTTGCTCATATAATTCCGAATTCTAGACATACATGAGCGCACAAGTTGAATAGATAATGAAAAACGAACTCACCCATCAGGAAGTATGACCACCACATTCAATCCCAACGTTTCTGCGATATCCTTTCTTGTTTCCAACCATTTCAGCGTACCTGACAGAGCACTTCCACTACTCCCTCCAACCAGAAGTCCCTCGTTCCTCATAAGCGCTTGAACCGCATCAAATGCCTCTGTGTCATTGGTTTTGATCCATTCGTCTATATCGGTGGGATCGCGAGATAGCACGTCCGGAATGAAGTCATAACCGATTCCCTCGACGACGTAGGCGTCACCTTCAGTCTTCGTGTTCAGTGAGCTGGGAACTGCAAGGATACTGCCATCCTGAAGCAAAAGTCAGCTCAAGGTTATAATTATGCACGATGAGCGCGCACAGGATCTACCCCAACAACGATACAGTCCTTGTTGTGTGTCTTTTTCATTGCCCTGGAGATACCGGAAATCGTACCTCCAGTTCCGGCTCCACAAACGACGACGTCGACCTTCTGCGAGGAGACTCTACTGGAAGTTGATGGTGTGGATTTCACGGCTTCGATGATCTCAGGCCCAGTGGTCATTTCATGTGCTAATGGATTATTGATGTTTCCGTACTGATCCAGGATGATTCCATATGGGATCTCCTTCTGCAGCTTCCGCGCAATTCCTGGGATCGTTAAGGAATTCAGCCACGAGATTTAAGGAAGGATGAGATAGACTCTACCTATGTGGCTTTGAGGAGAGTCCCATGCTGCCTCTGTGGGCGTGCGGACGACTTCAGCACCCAATGCACGAAGTGCAGCTTCTTTCTCCTACCAAGACATACCACAGAGTGAGTATCAAAGAAAAGGATTCAATATAGAGAACTTACGAGGGACATTTTATTCGGAAGTGTGATGATCACGGAATAACCCTTATCTATAGTATTCAGTATCTTTCCCGTAAACGCAGTACGCATGCTATATCACCTTGATTGCACAAGCCATAGCAAGACCGATTCCTAGTATGATTACAAACGTTAGGAAGATCGTTCAAGTAACAGAAGAATAGCCGCGAACCAGTGTTTCCAGAAGTGGGCTCGATGACTACGCTCTTCCCCGGAACCAGTTTACCCTCTTGTTCAGCGGCTTCTACCATGGCCTTTGCTATACGGTCCTTGACTGAACCACCGGCGGACATGAATTCGACTTTGCCCACTGCACAGATGAATCATGTGCGTCAGCTATGCGAATTTTGGACAGTAAGAATATGAGGGTACGTACACAGATTGCATTTAAGCCCGTGAAGCTTCGCCACTTTGTCAAGGCGTATAAGTGGAGTATTTCCAACAGCTTCGAGGGCATTGTTGAGTATCTGAGGCATAGTGGCAGTAGGAAGGAAAACTGTATGAAGCGGTGAGTATAACGAAAGCAAATTTGCCAGATGCTTCTGTCATCTAGATCCGAAACATGATCAAATTCAACTTCAGCTATCGAAAGCAGGCCTTATGCTACGAGCCATACCACCTCACGAATGATTAATCAGTCACGAAAGAAACATGATCTACTCGTTCCATATATACATTTGACCGAGAACATTCAAAACTACGCTCTCACTACGGTACAACCTCAGCGGTCTTTTTAGCTGCAAAATGCAGCGTCCAAGATGACAACAGTCTCTTCCCATTGACTTGGTCACCAGTCAATCTGTACAAGAGGTATTGAGCACCATTTAAACAAAATCTGTAAGAAGACTTACCCTGGTGTTCCATAAGTTAGCGGAGCAAGGAAAACGAACATTGAAAACATTGCTATGCAGAAGAGGGCAAAGATGATGGGTCCCTTGAGGCCAATGTCGACGTATTGTCGTTTGTGACGTCTCATCGTTGGCGCTTCAACAGATATGGGGTAATTAATGGTCTCGGAAAGAATAAACTGAAGAACAGCTCCAGCGATGAGAGCAGATGCGAGATGCGATGCAAGGTAATGGTGAATGAACAGTTGCCTATTCATCAAAAAGAATGGAGCATAATGCACGGCCCAAACGACGAAGAAGAAACCAGTAGAGTTCCATAGACGGTTACGGACAGCTGAAAAGACCAGCGTCAACGGTGAGAAGAAACAGGTAATTTCAATACGCACGTTCGGGGATAGGATCATTATTTCTTCTTCGAGCTAACAGGTCTGCTCCAAGGATCCCGACATAGATTGACAAGGCGACAACACAAGTCCACCATCCGACAAGGTTCCCGATGAGGTATATTTGCTTTTGTGGATCATTCTCAGTCCAGAAACTGATTCCCGCAATGAGGAAGGGCCAGTTGAGAGGTCCGCTGGCATAAGGATGTGATGCTGTCAGGCCAGCATTGTGTTGCAGCATAAGCAATTGTAATTCCCCGAACTTCCTGAAGAAGTTCATCTTCTTGGGAACCTTCGGAGGCTGATGGCCAGTACGTTCCTTGGGGTCCTCTCCAGCTGCAAAAAGCAATCAGTACACATTAAACAGCAATATGTTCCCAACTCACTTTCATCAGCGACAATATCTTCAACAAACCATGTCGCAGTTTTCTCACTAGGGTTCTTATTTCCATTGATTTCCTGTTGCCTGAAAGCCCATTCCGGAAGCTGTTTGGTATGCGTCCACATTGACACTCTTGTTTGCCCATGGATAAGCCTAAAGTATCCTGATTTGCTTTTCCATGCCTCTCCGTCATGTGCGTCGGTAAGCGACAGTTGGAATAAGGTCTCATTAAACCGCGAAGTGTCGTCTCTGGGCCAGGTAGTAAATTCCTGATTGGTGGGCATCAAGGGTGATGCAACGTCGTGGGTAAGAAGAACAGTGTCAGTGTTGACGTGGAGAAGTTGGATCATGTCGTTGTGACGGACAATGCGGCCACGGCCAGTTTCAGGAAGAGCTTTCGTAGGGATAATCTGCCAGTTATTATTTTCGTCGGCGTGACCATACCCAGTCACTTGTTGGCCTGTGTGTTCTTTTTAAGTTGACTTGCACAATGAAGAGGAGAAATCAAATACCCTGGCTACTGATACGTCCGTCGTCATACTTGAGGGGATAACGTTCTACGTGTGAGTGCAAGTAGACCTTGGTATCCTTATGTCTGATGGTCACAGTATCGTAATATCGAATTTCTGCGAACGATGTCACGAACACATCTAACAATCAAAGGAACATCACACACAAACCTTGTGCACTTAATAACATCTCATTTCCAGCAAGGGTTTCCTGGAAGGCCGGACTCATAAAACTATCACCCGTGCCCGAAGTTGGAAGGAGAGCAAAGTGAACCCAGAAGAATGAGAGATATATGATGAAAGGGACCACTATAAGACCGATAGCCCTAGCTGCGAAATGCTTCCAGAAATAGTCCTATGAATGCGTTCGTAAGCATTTGATTAAAATATCAGAAAGGGTGCACTGACCATCGATGGGGATTTCTTGTAGTCCAAAATACCCCAGAGATCAATAAGCACTGCAACTCCCACAGTAGCTACGGTGAGTACACCATTGACTTTGGAACCCCATGTACAAGCCATGAAGATACCGGTTGCGAAGAGCCAGCCAAACCATTCACTGGTAAACTCCCTGAATAGGATGAGCATTCGCAAATTACAAAGAAGTTGGTGATCGTAAATACCTATAACGTAGCTTCTGGAATCGGACATAAGCATAGATAGTGAGAGACATGAAGAATATCAGAGTGGCATCTAGCAGAATAAGACGAGACTGTGCGATATGCGCGTTGTCTGAGATGAACGCGTCAGAAATTAGGGAAAGCCGACTATGATTTATGTTACACACCAAACAGAATGATTGCTGCAGAAAACGCTGCGATTACTGTGGAATAACCGCTCTGCTTCATGATAGCATAGACGACCGGGACTGTAAGGCTACCAAGGATAGCAGGGAGGGCGCGCATCCCGACATAAGGAACGTGGTTTTGGGTATAACTGTCCCCGATGTTTTCAAACTGGAAGTGTCCATCGAATCCGGAAAACCAGCCAGCGAGTCCGAAAAGAAGTTTGGCAAAAGGAGGATGTACGTCGAAATAATATTCTCCGAGTATATAATATGATGCGAATTTTCCAAAGTGGACCTCGTCAAATCTAGGGACGTTCATTTACATTGGATTCCCATAAGGTGCGAAGGTCGACGTACACAACTTGGTCAGGGTGGTTAATCTTGTAAAACCGCAGCGCGAATGCTAATGCGGTCAGCACAGCGACGACAACGACGCTAGCTTTGTCTGTTTCCAGTATTTTCTCAATAGGGTGACGATTGTTCTAACGACCACCGGTCGGAAAAGCATTAACTTGCGTGGTAGGATTATAATAGAGCAGGGCCTTACTGGGTTTTGGTAAACGTCGTCAGTATGTTCCTCTTCTTGTATACGGTCATATTCGAAGTTCGCGCGCCCGGAGACTGGGACTCGTTGGCGTAGTTTTCCTGTGCCCGCCATCGCGGCGAAAGATGAGTGTGTTGTCAAAAGATGACTTCGAATTCAACCGCAACAACTGCCACGCGATCCCTGATCACCGTTTACGTATTTTGTGCAGTGAATGCTTAGCGCGCACCGCGCGCTTATATACGCAGAGTTGGAGTTCATTCAAATCAAATTTTAGAGGATGATATTGTATCTGGACTACTCAACCGGAATGTAAGTATAAACAACGGAAAGAAAGATATCAGTAAGTGAAAAGGAACGGCATCACAACGACTAGAGTGAGATAAGTAACAGTGTAACGAAACAACCAAGCCTGGCCGAATGTTCATGAAGATAACGGAGACCGTGAAGGAAATGGAAAGCAATGGAGGAACAGATAGCGGAGATCAAGAAAATAAAACACAGGTAGACTGGTAGTACATCAAGAAATAGAGAACCGATACAATGGATGAGAGGAAGACGAGAGGGAGTGTGAGACCAACATATATACAGCTCAAGTGTTGGTTGATTCTTTGGAGAAAATGGTTTAGAGCACGCAAGCAACCCATCCAACAGCAATGAATCACTAAAAAACTCATTCACCCGATTATTCCCGAGCAATCCAGTCCGTACTGCGTGAGACCAGCTCAATGGAATTATCAGTGGTCCAGAACAATCTCTCTGTTGCGCTGCGACCAGTCCAGCTCTTCTGGTCTCTGAGAATCATTGCCTACACTCAGATTGTCAATTTGATATAGAGCGGCGAAAGAAAAATACTACAAACCTGCTGGGCCCCAAAGTTCCTTTGATCATGGGCAAACAAATCCACATTGTCATCCAACGCTTCGCTCAAGATCTGTAAATCTTGCATAATTGCCTGCATAGCTCTAACAGCACCCAAGGTCAGAATTTCTTTTCTGTTTCGCGAAGTGCCCGAATTTGGCGGGGGCAATGAACGAGAGATCGTCTGGAGAACAGTATGAAGGATCCGCTTTGTCTCACTAATAATCTTCTGCGCTTGGGGGAAGTTCCGTCTGGAGACTAGGACAAGCGCACGGGTGATCATGTCCGATGCAAGAAGCTCCATTCTTCTGCGGACGATGACCGGGTCGGAAACTGAGGAAGGAGGCTTGGGAGCATTCGGTGTTGGTGGAAGCAATGTCACGGTAAGCAACACAGGATGTGCAAGGCGAGTGACGTTTTTGGCCGCAGCGGGATCGAAGAAGGAACCATCGACTTCTACTACAGGAACCTCATCAATCATCCTATCCATCATCCCATCGGCGAGATCGACATCATCAATGGCAAGAGAATCCAACCCCATACTCTGCACGAACCGATCTGTAGCATTCATGTTGCGCATATCCAAACGGTTACCTTGTCCATTGGCTCGTGCAAGGCGCTGCTGAAGGTCGGTATTATCGAGCTCCAGCTCAATGAGCATCTCCTTCCTTTCACCATACCTAAGCTCTCCAACGTCAACATCTACGTTTTGACCGTCGCTAGCAAGGATGCTCGAGGGGCCACCAGAGACCTTTCGTATTCTGAAACGGTTGCCATCAACAATTTTCATGTGGAGTTTCATGTTGAGAAGACCGATCGACATCATTCCACCTACACATCCAGCGATACTATCACGGAGATCATACCAGTCTTTAACGAAAGTGTATGTCCCTGACGTATGATTGGACATGAGCCATAAGGAGGCTGGATCGTGCGAGCGCCCGTAGCCAAAGGAGTGGATCGGCACGTTAGCAGCTTCTGCTCGGGCAAGTACGAGATCCATTTGTGCTCGACGTGTACTGTCAGAAGCATCGGAGACGAGAACCATCCCGGAAACTGCATTGCGTGCTTTACGTTGCAGAACGACGTCCAAACCTAATAGAAAATAAGAGTCGCGTCAGAATCGCCGAACACATAAACAATGAGTAGTTGAGAAGACGTCGTGACTACATTTCGGGAAAGCGAAAGTAGTAAGGAGTCAGGACTTACCATGGTTCACCGCTGTAACGACGTCAGTCTTTTCATCCTTGCTCACTCTCACAAGGAATTCATCAACGCGACCCGTGCCCATGCCATCTGGATCACTGGTTGGCCTTGTTGAGATATCCTCAACAAATTTCTCCAGCCTGTTTTTACTCTGGCCTTTGCTCACGCTCAAAAAAGGAGTTTTGCGGACTCTGCCACCTGGACCAACCTCGAAGGTTACTAGACTAAGGCGATCTTTAGCCGCAAGCGATGCAATGATGAAGTCCAAAGTAGCTTTGATGACACGCAGTTTCAACTGAGCGGTACTAGGAGAGGAGTTGGGCGGAGGAAGAGAGATGACCATTATCAAATCCATTGCCGGATGGGGGAGAGGAGTGAGCGAGTTCGATGGCCCAGACGAGGTGTACGGTGTCACCAAACCTGTGGGAGAGTCATATTGACTCATCTCATCTGCTTCTCCCAGCGTAGTCAGCTTCTGTTGCATCTGGGGCCGCTGCGATTGCTGGAGGACAGACCCATGGGATGTGGAAGAAGACATTGTTGATCTGGATGAGCCATTCTGGAGTAGACTATCGACACCACTACTGACCGTAGTAGATGTACTGCCACTCAACATCCTCATCGCCTTCGAATTTCCGCCAAATTCTTCCATTTCCAGAACGCGCGCCTCTTCCTGAGGTGGCTGTTGGTATGATGGGTTTTGGGACTGGAACATATTAACCAAGGCCTGAATAGTATTTCGCCAAGCTTCAAGAGAGCCCCGATCTTTGTATATCAAGATGAACGAAGCGAGCTCATCTTCCATGTCGATGGTGAGGGACATTTCTCCAGCTGCGCTAGATGCCGTCACCTGCTTGATATGACGAACATATATTCTACCCTTCAGACGAAGAACACCCTTGGACTGAGCCGTTGACGACGTTGCCGATGCTGTATCGGCAAGGCCAGATGACAATAACCGACCGAGTGAACGTTTTTTTTCCTCGACGACGCATATAAGAGCCTCTTTAAAAAGGTAGACGTAGAATTCGCGGACAAGTGAATCTCGCCGAACGGAGAGAAGGTCATACATTTGAAGAGGACCAAGATCAGATAGCGGATGACCCTTCCAGTCGATGATCCGGTTGCGTAAGTCTTCGGTAATGGCGTTAAAAGGTGAGTCTTCTTCCTGAATAATTGCGGATTGCTCGTTATGTTTGTGGGACCCCGACGACAATGATTCATGCCCATGACCAGACGAGTTATTGTAATGCATATCCTGAGAGTATGACTCGGACATCTGCTGCTGCCTTCGAGGTTGAGGTGAAGCATGACTAGTGTCCTGTCTTGAATGACTACTGGCCTCAGCCCGACGAGAAGCGCTGTAGTCTTGAGGTGCAGGGCCAGGAACCGGAGCATGAACCCGCTTACCGGGAAGCTCGATAACGACGATACACGTTAGGGGTTGGTTGACATCGTGTGTGCGGGTCAGTGATGAAAATTCAGGGCGAACCTGGATGGAAGGGGCAACAATGTACTGAGAATGCTCTCTGGAAGGATCTGACTTTACTGAGCCAGTATGATCCAGCGGGTCGTCTTCGTTGGGGTCAAATGGCTTCGGAGGTTGTTGCCGCCGTCGATTTGTGGGTGTATCTCTCCCAGGGTACAGCACCGACGAGGTATGGTCACCGACACCAGTCAACGCAGCCAGCTCTGGATAGAATGTGAGGAGAGCTGTAAGATGCAGTTGATGGATACTTACTATTTGATTTGCCACCATCGCCGTCTCCTACTTTCATTGGGCGTCTGCAAACACCACAAACTCCTAGATTTGACTTTCTTGGAACTGTAGACTTCGACTGGTTTGGCGGTGGTCCATAAACGGCAGTGAAACAAGCCTATAAGAGTGTAAATTTCCGATTGAAAAAAAAGGAAAAATTCCAAAGCTGAGGACGCACTTCGTGAAGAGCGTGACCGCACTCTGGTACAATATGAGGTTTTTCTCCAGGCAATCTGAAGCTAAAGCTCAGCGGCTCTAAGCAGACAGGGCAATCCTCCTCGTCATCGGCATTGTCGGAGTTGGAGACGACAGGCATTGGGGCAATGTGCATGGTACCGTAAGGGTGAGAGGCAACGGAATCTGGCAGCGAAAGGGCAGATTCGACAGAGAAAACAGAAGGAGCCTTGTTTATCTTTGGTTGGCGAAATACAGAATTGAGTGATCGAAGAGAAACTTTGGAGGAGTTCGGAGGCAAAGGAGGCGCTGAGCGAGGGTTTAGGTACAAGGAGTTGGAATCAGCTTGAGCTTGATGGGGATCAATGGTTAACGGACTCTTTCGAGAATACCAAGTTCCCCCTACGCCAGAATTTTTCATGGGAAGCTCTTCTGCTGACTTTCTTGTTCGAGCTCTGGTCCCACAACGTCGCCAGAAGACGAGTAGGCAACCAATTAATCGCTACTGTGGCTTTCCCCAACGACCATTTCGGTCCCTTTATTTCCTTTTTTGTCCCCGATCAATCTCACGCCCGCGGGTCCGACACCCGGACACCCTCGTAAAGCCCACTGAAATCTGGCCTTCTCTGTCTCGATTCACGTCTTTTCGATGAGCTCGAGCCTTCCTCAACTCCCCCTTCCACTCGAAAAATTCTGAAATCTTCATCCTTTGGTTTTTGCAATCATCGGTCACGGTTTGCTCACAGTTTATTCCACCGACGAGCACTCATTTCTTCAGAAGTCTCTCCTTATGGTAATATTGCCTTTACACTGCATATCAGAGATGTTACATCCGCGCTCATATATGCAATACAAAACTGGAGGTGTAGGAAGAAAAACACGGATATCATACAGGAAGGAATATTGTTCGCGGCGACATGACGAAACATGCGCATGATATCCTTTCTACGTGCCAAGATCCAGTAACAGTGGTCGAGCAGTGGTGTGCAAGTACCGCTTATTGGCTCCAACAATGGGCAGTTGCAGACAGCTGCCTGGTTCTACAGCAACGTACTAGTAGCAGTCATCTTGACAGCATCCTACAGCATCCCATCATATATGTATACAGGTTCGATTCATCTTCTCAAGTCCCTTCAAGCTCATGATATCTACTTATTCAACCTACTCATGAATGTCCTTAAGCTATAAGCGTTAGCTAAGTCTGATATCTCGCTGTGATGTAATTTCGCGGGGAATAGGAATGATATCGCACGATTCGATATCCGAAAATCGGTCGTCTGATTTCTTCACTAAATCCTATGTTGCTTGGACATTGCGTGAATACTTATCGGAGCTTGACATACTGTCGAGCTTGAGTCTTCTGTCAGTCATCTTAAATCTACTGGCTGATTTTCCTTTGACATAGTTCTTCTCAAGCTTGGAGATGACCGACACAACATTTGAGGTGCGTCCTGTGTACGCCCTGTAGATATTCACTAACCTCTTCGCATATCAATTTCTAACAGGTCACTAACTCAGTGCCTGCGACGAAACGACCAAAGAATCGAGCTTCTTTGCAGTGATCATGATCATGCTGATAAGCAAGTAATTCCTGCCTGACTTTGGTGATATCATTTCAAAAATACCATTCTATGTATTACGATTGCACTACTCCCGCATCTTTTCCGAAGGCACAACTTACGAAAAGGTAAGGGGAGCGTCCTATACTCATGATCGCAAAACCGCAAGATTCAAGTTGCCCCCGCACCCTTCTACTCCAGTTCCGTCCCAGCTTTACTCCAATCTAAAAACCAACCATACACACAAAATTCTTCCGTCCGATGTAAGGTCGGCCCCAGCTGTAATCAATTATCTTGACCACATCCCGAGTGGGAATGACTTGAGGACCCCTGACAACCCACTCAGAGGCCTGTACAAGGTGCGGGTAAGAATAGGAGAAAATTTTCAGAATCTATGAGCCAAAAGAGGGTAAAAATCGCAATTTTTCGTGTTGATCCCTAGGGCGAAAACCGGGTAAAAATGTTCCTTTCAAAAAAGGGCCTGATCTACAGTTGGGTAAAAATAGCCCTGGCGAGACTCGAACACGGCATTCACTGGAAAGAAATTATTTAGCTCTTGCTATACCACTACACAATACAGACAATGATTTGCTAGGTATTATGGGGTATTATAGACATTATTATACAGCTTGTATGTACCAATATTTACATGTAATTTTTGCATGAACATTGTCATAGTTGAACCTGGAGCTCAAAGAAAACCACGTGGATGATGCTTGGTGATTAGATGAGTCTATAATTTCAGCATGGATCAAACAAGGGAAAAATTGAACCACCTGCAGTAGAAACAAACTTGGCAACTTTTGAGCAAAAAATAAGCAAAAAAAGATGAAAAATCAAATTTTGAATATTCCCTGAGGCCCAAACCGGGTAAGAATGGGGTCCGTAATGGAGCCAGAGGAAAATCCGGGTAAGAATACACCTTTTGGACCCCCAAAAAATATGGGTAAAACTCAAGTTTTTGGGATCAGGCCTCTTAGTGGGTTGTCAGGGGTCCTATGACTTGCCTCGAGGCCCTTATGCCCTGTTCGAGGTTGTATATAGCAGTGTAATGGCTGGTGTATACTCATGCCAATGCAATACTGTACTCAGGACTTGTTGGAACCAAATGGGGAATGTCTTTCCCGCCTTGTCGTCACACAGTGTGCACTGGCACTCGGAGTACAACTTGAAAGTTAATGTTTAGACCAGGTTTAGACCCACGCCGTCATGATCAAAACAAGCTGTAGGCTGTACATTGCGCAAAAGGAACGTCTCGAATCAACCTTCGGACCTTGAACTAGGTAGCGATCGCCGATCCCTCGATATTCTGTTTTGATTTGCTGATTTACCTCTGCCAGTGCTTACTACTAGACTGGCGTCCATGAGCGTCCATGCTATAGCGGTACTGCCCGTTCATGCTGAAGCACATTCGAAGGCCCTGATTGTGACCTTCCATCTGAGCTCGAAATGGGGCCGAATTAACTCAATATCTGAATGTTTACAGGTGTGCACGGTGTACAGTTTAACTCCGATTTTGCATTCGTTAACTTGATCATGAGTAGAAAGGACTCGAGAGCATCTCACAGGTTTTAGACGCCCAAGAGTTCAAAGGCGCTTCAAGTTAACGCTCCCTCACCTGATATCCACCATCCGAAATTCTTCAATACGTAAGGGCAATGAACTGAAGGAGACTGAAGGCCCTCCACGAAACTTACACCCTGCTTCCGCCTATCGATGCTTATCGCAGTGACACGACCAGTATTCGGGACAGCAGTGAGCCAAGCAATGAAATACATTTCCCACTACTACACTACCGCATCTTCAATTACATGCACAACCGGTCCAGGCTCCAGGCCAAACACCAAGACCTGTACAATGAAATTAATATTTGCATCGCCTGTATGAAGGATGAAAAGAGGGATAATCCAGAGACAAGGACAAGTTAGTCTTCATGTTCCCGTCCGTCAACAAGATTTAGTAGCTCCCAACAAACACCGATCCCTCCTGCACAGGAATATGCTTCAACGCCGCGATATTGGAGGATGCTAGTTGCTATGCGTGAAGTATTTCCGTCGTAGCAGAACACTACCACTGTTTTCCCATCAAGTTCCTCGCCGAAGATTCCGTTATCAGGGGATAAACGCTGATCAAGGCTACGCCATTGCTTAACCATGGTAGGTGTATCAAGGAACGGATTCGGAGACTCGGCATTGTTTCCTATGTCAAGACATATGGCTGCAGGAAAATGACGCCTGTTGAAGTCTACCTCATTCCGAATGTCCAAGATAAGCACATCTTCTCCGGTGCGAGGCTCTGTGGAGGACATTGGCCCAATGCGATGCTTTTTCGTCTCACCTCCTAACGACTTTACACTCGATATGTAGATCAGAATCTTGGATAAGATGACTTCTGCTGACAGCTCCCATTCGGGTTGATATGGGTAACAGTCGACATCAAGCAGTGCTTCCTCCTGAACCGGGGGGAAGTAGTTCTCTCCAAGGATCTGGAAATATTCATCAACATACTGATATGGAAGATCACAGCATGTGAAGACACCTGTTAGCACTCGATTTATTAATATATGTACATGCATGCACTTGACCTTCTAGTAAAACACTTACAGTTGATTGAGCCATCACTAGCTCTCAAATGGTCAAGTCTACCTTCGAGCTTAGCCTTTTCCAAGAACTTGAATAGTCCTACTTTTGCAAGGCCAGAACTTGGGCCACACAGAAGACCGTTTCTGCAGAGTTGCAGACTAGCTGCAAATGACTCGAAGGTGGAGGCTTCTTCCAGCACATCGACCGTGTCTTGCCACGGAAATGGTATGTCACCAACAAGGGATAGATTTCGAGGCCCATGCACAAGATCTCCAGGTGCGGTGCAGACGCTGCGATATCGCGTGTGTGAGTATCAACATGCAGACTTAATGAAGGACTAACCCAACGTTCACAATCTCAGGATTGAATTGTTTGAGATATGACCCGGTTCCAGTCATTGTACCTCAACAATGAATCAATGTGATGAAGTCAGCATCTCTGTACTGATAAACATACCGGTGGTCCCCATTCCAGCCGCAAATGCAGAGATATTGGGCAACTGCTCAGCGATTTGAGGACCTGTCCAACGTTGGTGGGCGAGATAGTTCTGCAGTAACGTGGTAAGTTCGGTTTCAAAGATTCACGGCGATGAACACACATTGGGATTCAGATATTGACTTGGATTGTAATTATGGTTGGTCTGACCGTCTACAGCGGCTCTGAAAATTCCGCCATTAGAATCCTGAGGTGATGGCTGTCCAGGTCCGGCAAAGAGTTTACTGCATGCAAAGAGCAATCAAGTAAGTGATTATTTAAAGAATCAGAAAATACTAACGTTTCCAAACCCTGCATCGTATCAGTGTTTACCGTTAGAGATGTTTTCAACTCTAAAAAGATTCACCTACAAAAAATCTTAGAAGATTGAGTTTGCTCTTGGTTGTTTTATTGGACACATATGCAATGGCACCGTTGAGTCCCATTACTTTACTTAGGATTGCTAGTGACATGATTGTGCTGCCGGACGAGTATTCAACGATATTGGTGGATGCGTCGACCCTCCCCTCTTGTTTGGCTTTCTGAAGCATATTCAATGCTAAAAAACTTCAAATATTAATTGTTGTGGACCAAACAGTATACAGGCACTCACCCGGCAGTGATTTCACATTGGCAGCGGGAAGGAAAGTCAACATCTTGGCGTAGATGTGGACGCCATCTTCTTCAAACGGATGAACTGGAATCTCGACCAGCTAGGGTGCATTTCAGATAGTACCCCGTTTCAGAGAGTCACGTAGCGTACCGGAAGTAACTACACGATGAACGCAGAATTGGCACTCTATATCACAGATCTCCTTCGAAGAAACATTCGACTCACTGGATTTGAGTCCGGATCGTAGAACTTCGAAAGTGCATCCTTTCCAGAGAAGACGTTGTTGCATACAGGAGGCATAGATCATGTAAATGTGGAATATCGAGAAAGGCACAAGGAAAAGTTAGTCAATGATATGATAGTATTTAAATGTATACGATCCTTCTCGGAATAAGCTGATGCACTCGGGTTCAAACTGTGCGTGAATTTGGTCAATCGGAGCCGCCTGCATCAGAATAAGATGGATGGATGGGAGTCGGAGACGGGCATCAGCTCCAGTTTATGTAATATTTAGAACAGAAACAGAACCTCTTCCTCTACTAGTGTGAACCTGGCGTGAACGGTAAGAACCTTCCTTTCCACACCTTCAACTACCTTCATCGTTTCAACAAATTTGCCAATCTGATGGATCAATGATCAAAGACCACCAGCCGTAGTGTTCGCATCGGTATCTAGTCTAGTGTCCAAAGACAATTCTCTTCGCCCCTCATCTCTTGAACTCACGGACGTTTCCTGCACAATCAGATATCACAGATTAGTACCCCGCCCTCAGGTTTCACTTTACTTCTTGATTCCAAGTTTCCGCACCGTGAAACCTATTTTGAACCTTCATTAGGTCTGGGTTTCCGCATATTACACGATAAAAACGAGCGCCATGCTGCCCTCTATCTGCACTGGCATACGCATCTGTGGTCTGATTGTGCATTCGCCATGTGTTCGATTTCTTCCTTTGTCGACAGAACTCTTGCAATTCTGGACATCTTCACATCAGTTCCAGGTTGAAAGTAGATTGCATATGCTTTCGCGCGGTATAATTTTTCAAACAAATGTGCACAATGTCGTCGATTTGGGGTCTTTTGGGGTATGCCATCATCTATCTCTCAATACACCACTTTGACTGGAACCCATTACAGCCAGCCATTGAAGCAATGGGTCTCTCGCTTGTGCATAGATTCAATTTAGTCGCAGACAACAACCAAAGCCCGTCTCTTTCCAGCCTTCGCCGATAGATTTGAATGACTATTTTGGAGTCTCCTGAAGTTTCATGTCTAAATGCACCTTGTTCTGGAAGTAAGAACTATCTGAATCAAACTCTCAAGACTAAAGGCTGGTCTTGACATCAAGTTGGTGCACGGGGTAGACCAGTCGAAATAAGAGCATAGGGGAAAAGAGGTTTATCATCGTCGCGTCGAAAGCTGTTGCCGATTGTTGCCGAATGGAAGCGTGGCTGGCTCAGAAATGCGGCACTCTTTTTCCAAGGATAAGGTGGACTCATAGTTTGATGCTTGTAAAATCAGCATTGAGTGCATGTCTAGCACGCTTCATAGGTCAGAACCATCACATTGGATCATATTCGACCACCAACTCCAATCAGATCAGATTGGATTCGTGAAGGTGATTGAAACCCCGGTGACCGTTTCGGCTCTGTCTTTTTTTTTCACTCAGGCTCTTCAATTTATTGATCCGAGA
The DNA here is from genome assembly GCF_021015755.1 of Lentinula edodes. Classification (NCBI taxonomy): domain Eukaryota; kingdom Fungi; phylum Basidiomycota; class Agaricomycetes; order Agaricales; family Omphalotaceae; genus Lentinula; species Lentinula edodes. The sequence continues at coordinate 83,759 of NW_025764349.1, forward strand.
GTTGTGGCGTCCTCAACACTGTCCAATAGGGTTTGATTCCGAGAAGTGCACTTATAATTGGGATTCACACTGGGTCTCAACTTGTAGAAAAGAGGAAACAATCTATCACGTTTGTGTCACAATTTCCTTCCCAGCCAGCGCGCGCAATTCTTTGGTGTATCTCAATGGAAAACAGATATGAGCACGGCAGTCGTAGTATTGATTTTGGGTTCTTGCCAATTCCAGAACATCTCCGATATACTCAAGATCGAAACGCACCCTTACGCTTCAGTATAACACGAAATGCAGCTTTTGGGATTTGTACAACTTTCGGTATGTAATTGATCTTCAGTGTCTTGTCATTTCTTGTGTTGTTCATAATTCCAAGCCATTTATTGATTCTTGATTCTTAGTTGTAGCCAATCTTTATTATAGTGCGTGCTCGCTGCCATACGCAGCGGTTAAGTATTCTTAGAAGGATGCTTTTTTCATAGGTCAACCATTACTGAGTGAGTGTACACCACCCTTACGTGTTGGTCAAGGTTCATCAATTCCTCGTTTCAAGTCCAACTTTCGCTGTATTTCAATGTTTCATATGAAGAAATATCCAGGTGTGAATCATCTCTACCCCTCCTCGAGTTACTCATTCCCCCTGCATTTGCTGATACTTCAAACTCCCAGAGTGCCGACGCTCCTACAAGCGGGGCATGTTTCTTTCATGATGATGTCTTAATGACTATGCTAATCACACAACAGTTATGCTGTAGGTGTTGTACTCGTTTCTCCTCTGGGTGATCTTCTTCCCCGTAGGCCACTGCTTCTTGGAGTAGTGTTAGCTGATATTTGCTTCACACTCGTGCTAGCGGTCACGAAATCTGCACATGTATTTGAAGGACTATCGTTTGTAGTGGGCATGACATCCGTGGCACCACAGATCCTCACTCCATTGGCTGCTGACCTGGCACCTGAAAATCGTCGCGCTTCTGCCATCTCAATCATCTTCGCAGGTCTGCTCTTTGGTATCCTCATTGCTCGCGTACTATCTGGCATTGTTGCGGAGTTTTCGACATGGCGCATCATTTACTATATTGATGTCGGACTGCTTGCTGCTGTCCTCGTCATATTGTATTTTGTTGTTCCGGAGTATCCAGCCAAGAATAAGGGGTTGACTTACTTGCATATATTGAAATCTATGGCAAAGCTAGCGACAACAGAGCCAATTTTGATACAGGCTTCACTGATTACCATGGGGTCGAATGCATGCTACATGAATTTCTGGGTCACCCTCACCTTCATACTGGGAGGATCTCCATATCACTACTCAACGTAGGTATCTTGTTACTGTACATGAACACTTACTGACCTACCTGATTTCAGGCTGGTCATTGGTTTGTTCGGACTGATAGGCATGTCTGGTGTTTCCATGGGTCCTATCCTAGGCCGAGGGATAGATAGGCTTGTTACCTGGTATGCAATCTTGATTCCGACATTTGCCATGGCCATTTTCTGGGCCATCCAAACTGCCGCCGCTGGAGTAAACATCTCTGCTATCGTCATTGTTTGTATCGGCCTGGATCTTTGCGATGCCATGCAACAAGTATCTTTATCAACAGCTGTCTTTAGGTGAGGGAAAATTTTACGTGTGTTACTACTCACAGGATCCTTATTATCATTCAACAGTATATCCGAGTCCGCTCGAGGTCGATTGAATGCTGTACTCATTTTATCAGTATGTCTTGCGCTTTCAATGATTGTGTGCTGAGACTGAACTCATTCTCCAGAACTTCACGGGTCAGTTCATTGGAACTGCCGCCGCAACTAAAGTGTATTTAGAGCATGGATGGCGCGCATCGGCAGTACTCGGTCTGGCCTGTGCAGTGTTCCAGCTGCTGATTTTATTTTTCCGTGGTCCTCACTGTGAAAGGTATACTTGGGTCGGGTTCCAGGGGGGTTGGAAGTGGAAAAAAGTCCAAAATGAAGACCAAAAAGAGAAAAAGGACTCGCAGAAGCTTGAGAATTAAGACTTTATTTCCACCTGTACATGAATACTTGGGTGATCTTCATAGAGATCGCTTTTGCCCCATTTCTCTCTAGCTTCATTCTACAAACCTTTCGATACGACTGATGCGACACGCTCAGTGTCTACGGCTCGCGTGGCAGAGGCCTGTCACGCCATTTGCACGTGATGGTGAATTTGAGGTTTTAACAGGTTACAAGTTAACATAATTTACGACCGTGCATTCGAAGCAAAGGATTATTCTTCACTGACGTCCCTTACCTCGTACGCACTCAATGTCGAGTCAGACTCGTCCCTACTACGCTGTGTGATGCCTTGTTTTCTTGCGTTACTCTCTGACGCTGAGAGCGATGCAGTAGATCGCACGGGAGGTTGTGAGAAGCTGATAGTCGTCATCTCTGTGACAGATGTTGGAGTTGAAGAAGGAGCTCTGACAATTATTGAGGAAAACTGAGATAAGAATCAGTATACATGATGCTAAACATTCTGAAGAGTGTTTTCCCACAATCAAAGCCTTGTTAAGTCGAGATTCGAAGGTCAGAGGATACAGCAGTTGATATTGAAGTCCGACATACGGTAATGCAGGAGAACTTTGCATGAAGGTCAGTGGCTATCACAGCTGGGATTCCAAGCTAATCGTACTCACACTGGGAGTAATGATTTGGTACACCAACGATGAGGCTATTGAAGTCGCAAACACGGTTATCATCCAAACAATATAAATTGCAGCTGTACAGGCGACTTTGGTCCCACAATCATCGGGTAGACTAGTTTACACGTACCGGAATTGAGAATCACGAAACCAATACGGAACAGGGTGCTAGATGAACGCGTCGAAGTCTGTACATTGAAACGCACCAACTCGCGGTGGGAGCGCCATAAGCGGAATACAATGAGACCTTGCATAAGTATGATTGTGAGAGAAGAGTCAGGAGGATTTGGATATGATTCACTAGTGCACAATAAATTTGTCGCAAACCCATCGAAGCCGAAGATCGTTTCAGCGAGCGATAGACGTTGCAATGGGCGGTTAGCCCAAGGGTCAATCTCTTCAATGTCGGTGCCTTTGAAAGCTACCATGCCCCATATCCCGAAGCCTAAAGAACATGTCTCTTAGGTCAATTGATAGGACATCACATGCGGAATATGTAGACATACCAACTTCCGCTAGGTATGTGAGGAATGGAAGTACGATGACACGACGCTGAGTACTATAAAGCACGTAGCAGCGATAGAGCTATATTGAAGTAAGCGCCACATCAAATTGAAAGTGAGTTTATTGACCAGAAACGTATCTGACAACATGATAGACAAAATCTGGCTGAACTCATTGATGCGGTCCTTTCGAGTGTATCCAGAGAAGTTGATAGTTTCGATCGGATGTTTTGTAAAGATGTGAGAGATAAATGTCAAGTCTGACACCACTGTCTGTACAACGAATTGACTATGTTCAGTTTTCCAATATCAAGTATTCATCGTACTTACAACTGTTGCAATGACGAAGAAAGCGAAACTCACTAGGGTGAGAAAGGCGAAAGGTTTGGGAGGAATCTTGGTTCGACGTGCAGCCAAGATCTGGAAGTGCTTGAAGCAGAGGGCGACATAGCTGCCTAGAACGAGATAATCGATGAAAGTGTAATAAGAGTTGTTAGCGTAGCTTACCGTATGCGAGGGTTTCCAGCAGTGTCCCAATGAGCATAGCGGTGATAAGAAACATGGCTCGAGCGATGCACCGTTGTTACAGCTTTTGTCGACGTAAGTTTCAAGGAGCACTGAACGGGTAGATTCATAGATATTATATTTGGTAACGTATCGACTCGTATTGATAGACCTAAACATTGACTGGTTGAGTCAATGTCACCCGTTATAGTTCAAAGTTACACACCAATGTGAAAAGGTAGCTTCGCAAAAACGGCGGTCCGCATTCAATAACATGACTCTGAGTTTGGGACCACATCGACCAGATATAATAGAACATCTATCAATCAGCAGTGATCAACAGAGGGAAGCAGGCACGATAGAGTCTGGAAGAAGTTTCGAATATCTGCGAGGATATTCAGATTGAAAGCAAGCTTTTTCGGAGATGTTCTCAAACAGCTTACCCGTCCTGAGATAACAAAGTGCTAAACTGTGTGAATTTTCCGGTTGTTCCATGCGTTTACATACATAGTATACGGGAGAAGAATACCTTGATCTGAGATTCAAAATGCCCCGCTCCCAATATCGCTTTCAACTTTCTCCGAAAACCTACTCGTTGAACGGCCCAGAATTAACTTCGAAAAACAACTTCGGAATCAAGGCTTCTTTCATCGTTTGCGGACTCGTTATGAGTTTGTACCGGGTTGTGTGTAAGTGAGGGAAGAAGCGGAGCCCGGTGTAGGGAAAAGCCTACATTTTGTACTAGGATAGGACACGTAATTCAAGAAGTTGCATTTTGCTAGAAGACCGGGTCTCGAGCCAAGAACAGTATTTCATAGAAGAATCTCTCGTGTGCTGGGCGGTGGGTTCTGAAGATAACTTAAGAGTAGTTAAGAGTACTTGAAGGCAGTAAGACGTATAAGCGCCCGGTCACCATGGCGTCAAATGTTTCTTGTCTCCTTAGAGTGAACGAGTATGCTCGAGATCAATATTGTACACTCATAGCAGGATCATGATATTATAAGTGCAGTGTACCTATTGGTGGTATCATAATATTGTGCAGTAAAAGCCAAGGTCCAGTTCAAGATACTATTCATTCGAAGGGCATCCCTTCGACAGCCTCAGTAAGAGACGACCAATTATTCAAGATAGCTTCCGCATATTCCTGCTCCTCGCGACCAAACGATTGTGTCATGACCGTTAAAAGTGTGTTTTCTCTATTGTGTAGTATGACACGGAGCTCATGCCACAAGCTACACGGTAGTGTCAAGGAAGGCATCATTTGAGTTTTAGCATTGAATGACAGGGAGAGTTCGGTGACCAGACTGACCAAGCACGGATGAAAACTCTGCGACTTAGTTGAGCGGCAATAGTGGCTTGGTCTTTTTCGATAGCAGCTACGAGTTTATCGGCATCGTCTTGCCATCCATCTTTTTGAGCTGCCTTTATACCATCGAGCTTCAACGAGGTTGTCTCCACGCGCTTCTTTAAGCGTTCCACTTGATCGAGGGAAAGACGATCATGGCGAATAAACAAATCGCGGACCGCGATGTAGAGATCCCGTTGAGTCTGTACACAAACTATAAGCAAAACCCAAGAATACTCAAGCTTTTCTCACTTTGACAGCTTCGAGTGTGGTATCCAGCAAAACACGTGTCTGTAGTTTCATTGAGGTCGAGTTTCGCTACGATCATGGAAAATAACATACCCGGCTTTCTGATAGTTCGGAATGTCTTCCAAAATGAGAAGCGACTTGTTCCAACCCCGTCCTCACACCACTTGAAAGCTCGCACTCGTCCCCTCTCCAACATGGATCCCCGACCTCGATAACGGCTCTCAATGTATTAGTCAACCTCGACAGATCACCCTGAAGGCCCAAAAAATCCACACCCGGAAGAGAGCCAGTCATAGAGTGGTTCAACGTTGTCGATTGTGACAAAGTTGACGTTGCAGACATTCCAGACGCCGAGAATGCAGCGGACGACGTGACGGAAGCAGAATCCGAAAAAGAACGTTGGTGAGAAGGAGAAAATAGAGGGAGCAGATGAGCCGGTATCAAGGGACGCCGAAATTGGGAAGACATCCGTACCGCTGCGGCTTCACGTCTCTTGATGATTCGCTCTGCCAAAATACAGATGCGTTGCCACTGTTCGATTAGTGGACTTACTCGACGACGAATTGTTCTGAAAATAGTAGTGAGCTACTGTGGTGATCATTGGAGCCTGAGATCATACGTGATTTTATCTTCCAGATCGCTTGGAATGCTCATCTCCTCCGCCCGGTCAATTCGTTTACTGGCAGATTCCTCATCGAGGGATATTGAAGTGTGTTTGCGCCATTCTTCGAGAGAAGTTTCAGAAAGAAACACGGAGAGGACGCCATCGTCTTTGATGACAGGATGATTGCTGAACAAGGAGAATTTAGCATGACAGCGCCCGTATATTGACGGGGTCCTTACATCACATAGTTTAAACATCTTGCTAGGCCCTTCCTTCAAGAATTTAATTAGCACCGCGCCCCGGATGAATACACTCCACGAGAGCGTACCTTCTTTGCTCTAAAAAGTACTCGTCCGCTGATAATGAGATACCATGAGACTAAGTATCGGTATAGAAATTTCTAAACGTACGTCCAATTCGCTTAGGCGGAAGCGCAGGAAATAATCGGAAAGGATAACGTCGATATAGGCAATCCCAGAGGAAGACGAATTCAGAGTATCGGCGAATTACAGAGGGACCTCTCTGTTACGGCTTTAGATGATATAGAAGATCATTGAAAATGAGAACTGACTTCCGTCGAAATCTGGTAGACAGTGTATCGATTTAATATGAATCCCTGCTGCCCTTGGATAGTCACGGAGACACTTTTCTGATTCTTCCACCAGTCTTTGGAAAGCCCCGTACCAGTAACCGTCGATGGTGCGCCGGGGCCGAAGCCGCTGTTTCCAAATCCACTCATATTAGACGGTGCAGACATATATCGCGTAGTCGTGTCCCATGGGTCATCGGGAGTATAGTGAGGCGCTGGAGAACGAATTGCAGTGTCTTGCGTATAGCTCGGAACCGGTACGGGGAAGGTGGAGGCAGAAGGTTGTAGAGAATTAAGATCAAGAGTTGGCTCGGGTAGTTCATTCTGAGATGACAAGGCTGCGACTTGTTCAATGCTAACCTCTGTGTTTCATTAGAGTTTGTTTGAAAGTGGAGAGTATTGATTGACGCACCTTTACCCGACTGCGCGAGAGCAACTAGGGCTAAGGCAACGAAAAATTCAAGCTTGGAGACCCGCGGTTTGGAACTGACAATGTTCACGATCTGGGAAAGAATGAACATTCACGTTCTAATGTAAGTAATTGTTGCTGACCTTGTCGATAGTGGATGCTGGAAGGGAGGCCGTAGCTAAAACTCTGGAAAGTGAGTTCACTGACGTCTCTCCGATATTTCCAGGATCAACCGCCGCGAAAGCACGGGTATACACCGATGGCACGGTTGCATCCGCTACGAGAAATAGATTGGATATCGTTAGTGGTCAATTAATATACATACGTACCAATTACGGAGCTGAATACAGAGTAAGCAGGTGGTGCTGGTGTCGAGGATGGACTGGGAGCTGCACTCCATGGGTCTAGACCGTCGTATGCTGAGCTACCCAGAGGATCCTCATCTACAAAGCTTCGACCAAGTCCTGCGGATGTATTTCCTCCATATCTTTGTGCTGGCCGCGGTGAATTGAACATGGCGGAAGAAGAGAGGAACCGAAAGAATGTAGGCGGTAAAGTAGATAAGATAAGATCTATTCCATATGTAGCTCCATATAAAAGAGCATTTTTGAAGGTCCAATCCCCATCCAATCCGACAAACCACTCGTATTATTAACACCAAAAACATACATTACACACCCTGAACCTTTAGTAATAGTAGTCCTCAACCTCTCCACATCACCCCACCCTTCAGGATTATGCATGCATCTGACACGCAATGCCAGCCTTCATCATACGTATCGCAGCCTTGTGCTGGGCCACAGCAAGAACGATGAAGCAGTGCCAAATGGCATGCGATCCTAAATTCCAAACGATTTCATGCATTGCAAAAGGCAAAAGTATAAATTGTATACGAACCTCCACCAATCTTATCCAGATGGCGAGACCATTTATCCGAGATGAATCGCTCAGGTATGTGCGTAGCATAAAATGCCAGCCCGACAATGTATGAGATGAGGGAAGGCACCACAGGCGCTGTTTCAATACAGGAATTAATATAAGATTAAAAATCAGGACTGGGGACTTACAAATGAACGCAGCCATCGCTTTGGGAGAGTATAGGATAGCCATGGTAGCTAGAGGAGCTAGCGAGAAGAACGCTAAGGAGAGGAAAAACACGATACGCCATCCCTGTGTACGCATTGAAGATCAGCCCATGATGATCAGACACAACGAGGAAAATACGAACTCGGTAGCGAACTTCATTGAACCACTTCATGAATGGACAGATATTTCCAAGCAGACCAGTCAAGAGACAACCAACTAAGAACATCTTTTCTAACTCCGGGTGGCACTGGAATCCATAATGAACAACTGTCCCAACGCTTGCACTGATTAACCTATGTAGATGGAAATTGATCATGTTAGAAACGAGTTGTCCATGTGAATAAATAAGCCGGTTCCATGCGACTCACCATCCGATCCCAACGTAGTCTACTCGGGCGCAGAACTCCATGCTTGGACAATGAGCACATCCAGCCATCGTGTGCCACACAGCACTACTGAACAGACAAATGACGGCGAAAGCCATGAACATTGCCTCGGGGAGATCCTCGACCCCAGAAGGATTAACAAAGGGTATAGAATTGATAGCCCATAAGAGGCCAGGTATAAGGTGAGTGTGTATATTCACTGAGGATATTAGGTCAATCAGTCGCGTCAACCATTTACAATAACAGCAGATATCTTACAGAATTCATTGTGGAATGCAAATAGAGACATGATAATCAAAGGCCATCGTTCAATAGGGATAAATCTGGGCAAGAAAAAAAGATCATTCATGGTTACTAAAAGTTAATGAAATAATGAAATGGAAGGCACACCTATAACCTTGTGTAACAAACGAGTTATTTTGCCAAGGCTCAGGCAAGTCGTGATAGCTGATCAAATGCACCCCTTCGAACGACCGTTTGACAGCTCGAGTGACTTCCCTTGCCGCTCTCTCGAAAACAGCATCCTCCGGGGTCGCAGATTGAAGGAAATCAGTCACTAGCTCAGATGAAAGCAGCGAGTCGACGAGATCCGCAAGCATAGAATGCGAACCCGGGAGTCCTATAGGCAATTCCATCATAGATAAATGCGATTGTAGTGATTTGAGACGTTCAGACAATGTCGGAACATAGTCTAACGGTGTATGGAAATCTATATCATGAAATCTCGTACGGACATTGTCCAATTTAGCGGAAATGCAGTCTGGGAGGTCTGGGAGGTGAGAACGCATGTCGTTAATGCTGGGAACGTCAGGAAGATGAGCGCGCATGTCGCTGATACTTGGGACATCTGGAAAGTCAGGAAGGTGCAATTTGAGGTTGTCGACGGTAATGTCGGAAAGGTGAATATCAGGTAAATGGGAGCAAACATCGTCCCGGAGAGACTCGAGCATCTCGAGAGTCTCGCGTGCCCATTGCCTAGCTTCTTCAATCGTGAGCTCTCCTTTCGTATGCCACTTCTCTAGGTTCGGAGATTCTAAGAGCGCCAGTCGTTGTTCGAGTTCTGCCAGGTATGAAAGGACCAGGTATCGGAGAGAAGCAATAATTTGAGCTGGTGAGGAAGATGTAGATAGATCTAATGCTTCGAGGGATGGTGGAAATGGGTGACAGAACTGGAGACGATGTGTCTGTATGGTCAGTGAGGGAGTGGAAAGCCTTCGTCGGGCATTGCGACGGAGACGAATAATGTTAGTCTCGGCGGGAGCAGTGTCGATAGCGGTGGTAGTAGTGGTTGTCGACATGCCAGAAGAAAATATAATAGAGAAATAGGAAATAACGAGATAGAAAGAAAGAAAGAACGAAACCAGTACAAAGCGAAGCTAGTGGGTGTATTTGATTTTTGTGGAGTTTTGGGGAAGCCGCGGCTATACCTTGAATGGAAATAGCACGTTTTCTCCGTGCCGAAAACACCGGGAATAAGCGCCGAAGGCTGAAAGTTTCATTCCTCAGCAACCAGTCAGCAACTGAGCAAACTGTTGTGCGATATAACCCTGACAAAGAATGACTCGCATTTACCACTCAGCTCCCGACGCACTATAAAACCTTTCAAGGCAACATTTCAAGGCATTCTCCACCAATTCTCGTTTCCAGAATATTGTAATAATGACTGTTATACCTCAAATTTTAATTGCGGCGCTTGGAAATCTACCAATGCCCCTGACAAGACACAGGTGTGTTCTGTCCCCCACGTTCGTCAGTTTGTATCGGCCAATAATAGTTGAACAAAATTATAGCTTGGGTCAATATGTTCTTGATGCAATGGCTATACGTCTAGGCATTAGAATGTCATCCGACAGAAAAGGAATAATAGGTCAAGGAATTGTGACCTTGGGAGATACACCTGTATCACTGATATTATACAAGTCCAGTCAGTACTACACCTAACTCTTCATTTCTAGCTCTACTGACTGACCATCAACTATGCTGGCCTGCAGAGTCTTTCATGAACATATCAGGTCCATCTATCGCAGAAGTTTACCGTACCTCCGTCAAATCTCCAAACACGATGATCGTACTACAAGACTCCATGTCACACAGAGTCGAGCAGCTTTCTGTCAAGCTCGGCGGTTCTGCGAACGGTCACAACGGGGTCAAGAGTATAATATCTTCCCTTGGTGGCGAACAAGGGTTTTACCGCTTTCGGCTTGGAATTGGAGAGCGAGGTGGTACGGATGCGGCGAATTTTGTTATGGGAAAATTGACCCCACATGAGAGAGAGTTTTGGACTGAGGAAGGGCTAGATAGGGTTCTTGAAGCGATAGAGATTGTTGCTCAGAAAGCTGCGCGTTGAAACGGTGATTGTGCAACATACTCACGCGGACATTTCGTCGTCAATCAGAACAAGTGAACTTTCAAGACGGGTAACCACTCTAAAGCCAAAGACATCGGGAGGCCTTGATAGATGCAGAACATGCCGATGCGGAGGGCGACAAAGGAGTCAGAGAAGAAAGCAATGAGCTCAGAGGGGTTCGCTCGTCTTGTAAATTGCTTGTCGTGATGGAAAGCAGTCAAAGTATACTTCAATCGACTGCGAGCCGACCTTACTTCGGATAGAGGGGTACCTTTATACAAATATTTGTTTTTGCGTTGGTAGAATACGATGTGCGTCGAGCTCTGAAAGTCTGAATTTCGACAAGCCGAACTGCCTGTTACCGCGCCGGATAAGGCGTCACGCCATTGTGTGTCGCAATGTCACCGGTGCGTCACAAACGCGATCGAGCGCCAGGGAAATTAACGCCCATTTTAACTCCTTTTGTTTTTTGTCTTTACCTCCGTTCATTCCTTTAGATTGATACAGTGGCAGCCTACAAGGATACTTGGTTTCTGGCCTGACAGGTTCTCAGTAAGCTTTATACTTCTTATATCCTTTGCTGTTCATTTGGTCTCATACCCTTCAGCTCCCACAGATCCTTTTTTTAGTCTCCTGATTGTTGGATTGTTGATACAACCGAATTGTAACCCGGTACACCGTGTAAACTTTTCCTCCCTTGCCTTTCACGGCCGCACGCCATTTCAGTAGAGTGCATACATACGGCTGAACAGTGATGTCGTCTGCAAGCTCAGCGTCAGACTCGGGCATTGAGTGCGTCTAATTTGCCTTGTTTTGTGACTTGCGTTGGCTGAACGATATTTTTTATCTTTACAGTCTTGAGAAGGCGAAGAAACTATATGGCTTCAGTGGGAATAGAGGAGTGAACGGAACGTTGGAATTTCCTGTGAAGGGCGCTCCTCCGCCACTACCTGAGAAGGACAGAATCAAGAGCCCCAGAACTAAACACCTTTCCCACCTGCCCCTAGCTAAAATTAATATTACTCCAGCCCCTACCAAACATCGAAATCGCAGCCACTCCTTCTCCTCGACACCACCAGCGACCTTGATGAAATTACTCCGAGCGCAAGAATCCACCACTAAAGAAACACAAGCATTACTTCACGCCGCACTCTCTCAGCTAGATGCAGCTTCCGCTCGTGCAGCTAAAGCCGAAGCCCAAATTCGTGCTCGCGAAACATCAGCGATTCTATCGCATACCCAGCTCACAGAAAACGCTGTCCGTGCACATGAAGCTGCTGCACGGGCGCATAGAGAAGCTGAGGCGTATAAATTGCAGCTTAGGCTTAGAGATGATGAAGTTAGGAGGGAAAGAGATAGGGCAAAAGCTGAGGAACGAATGCGAACAGAAGCTGAGAAGGAGGCTGAACGAGCGAGAAGTTTGGCTATAAAATGGAGAGGGGAAGGTAGAATTCTGAAAGCGAAAGAGGATGGGAGAAAAGAAGGGTTTGGGGAGGGCTTGAAAAGAGGGCGTTTGGTCATTGCTGCGGCTATTTCCGCGGGAGATCCTTATGAAAGCCGGAGACTGGTTGGGGATGGGGCTGCATATATCGAGGAATACGACGACGAGTCGGATAATCACCGGACTCAACGTCAACAGCGACGAAGGGGCAAGTCTCGTAGCCGTGTTTCTCGTTCAAAGAAAAGTGAGTCGACTCGAGAGCGTGTCAATTCTTCTTCTACACGTCCACGAGCTTCAGAGCCAGCCACACCTTTCTCTGAGCCTATCCCTCCACCCCCTTCGGAGCCCTCCCGAGCACCACCTCCTCCCTCAGAATCTGAGTCCCAAACTATTATTATTCGTAGAGCACGCTCTATACAAACTGATCCTTCATTGTTCCAAAGCGAACGAACCAGGTCACGCACTACTTCCTCTCCTGCATCCCCGCTCTCTAGGCATTCTTTGAACCAACAACAACAGCAAATTCTGCGAGCCCCTTCGCCGCCTCCTCAAATATTTGTTCAGGAATCACCACCTCCCCCACTACCTCCCGTGATTTCCCCACCCGAACAGGAGGAACAAAGTATCAAATCAGAGCCTTTCTCTCCTCAAATCCCACAAACCCCACAACAATTTCCTCGACCACAAGTCGAAATATCGCCAATACCCATCCCACCACCCATCTCCCAAGTCCCATTCGCTCCCGGTATTTTCCCTCCTTCATCTTTCCAGCAACAACCCCAATTCCAATACGCACCTTCCGAGCCGGTTCCTCAACCTCCTCCTGTTCAGCCAGTCTATTTCCCAATGCCCGCCCCACCTGCTCCTGCAATCCGAGTCGTCGTCACTCCCGCCGAAGAAGAACGCGATGTACAAACACCTTCGACGATGACAAATGAGAACTCATCATTAAAAGGCCTGGATTTCCTGCATGGATTTCCTGCTCCGCCGTCTAGAGCAAGCTCATCAGGCTCTGCAGGTCCATCTCGACTTGGCGGAGGTGGTTTCGACCCAGATTTAAGCACTATTCATGAACATTCTAGGGAAGGAACTGCGTTTGGTGGTGAGGAGGACTTTGGTGATACTAGAGATGCTGAAGGAATGACCCCGGACCGTTCGAGGAATGTCGAACAATGGAGAATGAGTTTGGGGGGGGTGAGTTTATCTTTTGAGCTGTGGTTCATTTTTTAATGACTTTTTGTTAGCAACCATATTCCCTTGGTACCCTCAGTCCAGGAGCTGCAAACGACTCCGACTTACTCCGACCACCGTCTTCGAATTCCAATATTTCCAATTCCAGAAAACGAAGAGCACCACCGCCGTCATTGGATTTGGGTCTAGAAAGGCAGCTTTCTTCTGGAAGCACGAGTTCGAGGAGTATTCGTATCGATATCGTGCCTCCGGTATGTGAACATCTTTTCCTCGAACAGCCGTGCACTTCTCTGATTTCTTTGCACAATAGTCGCATCCTACCTCTCCTACTCCACTTGACCCCCGCAACCGTAGCTATGGCTATACGGAAAACCCCCAAGATGATGCTTTCCTTAGCCCCCACCACGCCCCGCTCACTCTAAGCGCTGAAGACGGTGACGTCGGAGACGGTCCAGTCATTCCGACCATCAAAGAGGAGGACGAAGAAGATTATGATGATGACTTCGACAATTCTTCCTATCCCTCCAACCGCATGCCTAATCCCAGAGACTTTTCCGAATCATCATCATCATCGATGTACCCCGTTCCCATCGTCGACTCTCTTCCTCCAGGATTTGTTCCTACCCCTAATGGAACACATATCATTTCGTTACAAAGAGACGGGTCAGGTCGTGGTGCTGTTGCTAGTACCGGCTTCGTGAATGGTGGGGTGACTGGTGGGATACCTGTTGGATTCTACGCCAACGGCAATTCGAGTAGCCATCGAGATACTCGTCGTCAGGACACGCAGTATCCCCTTTACGGTGCTCCAGGCGCTGTTCGTGGTCGCGCTTATGACGATAATTACAGCAGGTCGAGTTCATCAGGCTCCTCTCGTTCAAGCTCAACTACAGGTTCGAGCTCTGGCACTGAACTGGGTAGACCGAGCAAGTACGCACGGAGTAAACGCAGTGATGCCCGTAGCGATGTTTCTAGTAGAACTAGGGACAGGGGGCTCACATCTACATTCCCGCCGACGATGATGAGCGAGGGTGGATACGGATACGGTACTAATTCCAGTGGAGAAAGCGCAAGAGATACACCGAGAGCCACTATGTATGCAACTAATATGGGTCAAGGGAACCAAGGAGGTCATACTTTAGGCGGTATATACGCCATGCCAGGAATTTCGGGGAATCCGAATGCTCAGCATTCGAAAAGAAGCCTACCTCAGTACGGTACTGTACCCGCTGCTGCTGTTGGTGTTGCTTTCAATGGAGCCAGCTCTAGAATGGCAGCATCAAACGTACCAATGCCTGAGCCCTCCGTACCCCAATATGGTGTAACTCCAATGCCGGAGCCTTCTGTGCCCCAATATCAATACGATGCTGCTGCTGCAAGGTATTCTTCTTCCGCAGGCGGTACGTCGAATACAACAAGAATGGTCCCTGGGGTTGCATACATGCCTGAACCCACAGTACCCGCAGTGACGTCCTATTCCTCGTATCCCTCTACAGGTTTTGCTGACGGACAACAGAATACCAATCTCGGTAGCCGACGATCTCTGAGGCGGACCAAGGGGTCTATCTCGGGGGCAGCGATGATGCCAGAGCCTTCTGTACCTCAATATCCCGCCTCCCAAAATTATCCGGTTGAACCTTCTCGGATTACACCAGCTGCGGTATCGATGCCAGAGCCTGGTGTGCCTCAATACAGTAACACTAGTACCAGTAATCCTCGAGGGCGTGGTGGAGGAGATGTTTCAAGGATGACTCCAGCTGCCATGTCCATGCCAGAACCCACTCTAACTTCCATACCCACTGCGCCTGTGACCTCTGTAGCTGAGTATCCTCCGAGTGTGTATCAAACTCCTCGTGCTGCGGGGTCCAGAATGACTGCTGCAGCTGTATCGATGCCTGAGCCGGATATACCCCGGCATGGAGCTACTGCGTATGGGGCCACGGGATATCAAAATCAGAACCAAACTCCAGGTGGTCGGAATGGAGGGACATCGAGAGTGGCTCCCGCTGCTATGTCAATGCCGGAACCTGGGGTTTCAACCCGTATTCCGGGTGATATTAATGGGGGTTTATCGAGGATGACTCCTGCTGCTATATTAATGCCGGAACCTGGGGTCCAGAACCGCACTCCAGGTGGTGGAAGTAGTACTTCGAGGATGGCTCCTGCTGCTATGTTGATGCCGGAGCCCGGGCTTCCGAACCATACTCCAGGTGGTGGAAGTGGTACTTCGAGGATGACTCCCGCAGCAGTATCCATGCCAGAGCCCTCTGTCTTGGAGCATGCTCGTACACATCAAACTGCCGGGGCAGCATCGAGGATGACTGCACCCGCAATGTCAATGCCAGAACCCTCTGTTGGGTCCACAATTACTGGCACCCCAGCCGGAGGAGCTTCTAGGATGACCGTTCCAGTACTCGCTATGCCGGAGCCTTCCGTAGGCCCTACTGCTGTTTCTAGTACTAGTACCCCAGGTGGAACGTCCCGGATGACTGCTCCACTTCTCCCAATGCCTGAACCATCCGCTTCTAGCGCCTACAATTCGCACGTACATCAAACTCCCGCTGGAGGTAATTCGAGGATGACTGCGCCGGCAATATCAATGCCAGAACCCTCAGTGGGATCTTCTTCTGTGGAACCTTTTATGCCGGGTTCTTTCACACCAGGTGGAGTTTCCTCAGGCTCTCGAGTCACTCCCGCCGCGGTTTCGATGCCCGAGCCCACACTGCCCCCATATGGACCTTCTGGAGGATCACAAGGACACCCCACCCCTGGAGGAGGGGATACTGGTTCGAGAACGACCCCGGGTGTAGTCTCGATGCCGGATGCTACAGTCCCTCAATTTGGCTCTGCAACTCCTCGCAATGCGGGAAACGTTTCCATGCCTGAACCTTCCGTGCCCCAATTCGGTGTCAACGGTAGTTCTCCAGCAGCAGCATCGGTTTCGAGGATAACCGTTCCGGCTGTATCGATGCCTGAACCAACTATTCCCCAAGTAGTTCCACAAGCCAACTCAACTACGACACCTGTTGAAGGAAGTTCAAGAATGACGGCTCCAGCAATGTCCATGCCAGAGCCTAGTGTTCCCAATGCGAAAACCCTGACAAAAGCCCAGAAGAAGAAACAGAAGAAGAAAGGGGGTATCTCAATGCCAGAGCCTGAGGTGCCTGAGTACGACACTGCTGGGGCGGGTGGTTCCTCAGGAATTTCTATGCCAGAACCATCTGTACCATCATTTGATATCCACGAGTTTGAGCTCACTCCGAGCGGTGGGACATCAAGGATGATACCTCCAACGATACCCATGCCTGAGCCATCATCAAATATCACAGCTCCTGCAATAACCATGCCAATACCTAGCATCGGGACGCCGTCGTTATCCATGGGAGGCAACAATTTACCCCAACAACCTTCCAGCCCTTCAGCATCAGCCTGGGGCCTAGGCACACCTGGTGGATGGGGCTACGGTGCCTCCATCAATGGTCCTGGCACGCCCAACACGAACCGGAGAGCGAGTTTACACGCTGGAACTACACCAATAACCATGTCTCAGCCTCTTCCCGTTCCGAATCCCGTTCCTGGCCCGGCAGCGGCATTGCGAAAAGGAAGAAAGCCTACAGGGTCGAGTGCGAGTAGTGTGGATTCGACGACGATGAGGAACACAGAGGCGAATAAGGGTGTGCCAAGGTCTGCGCGCGCGAGGGGGATGACTTCTGCTTGGGGGGCTTCTTGAGTTTTGTTTGATATTGGGTGATGGGGTCAAATGCGAATGAGGTTCATTGCGATTAATGAGTGCACGGCCTCTGAATGATTTTTATGTACTATTATGTCGAGATTAGGAGCGGGATTCAAGATCAAGGATCGGACAATTGTTTATACTGTTTCTTCAGTTACATACATACATTTTGTTCACTGTCAATATTTACAGATATTTACTTCCTCTAGGGTTGTCGTATTCAGATAATTTTGTATCACCGACGTATGTACTTCACTGTTGTCATTCGCACAAGCTACTGATTATATCTTGGTTTCGGTCCTCCACAGTATCCAAATTCACTTCCACTACTAGACATTATAAGTACATTTGGGCTAACCTCAATCCTCTTTCATTTTATTTATACTACAGCTATTTCTTGGCTTCCAACTGAATCGTTCCTCCGCACACTTTTCAAACAATCGGTTTGAAGCTCGTGGATATTTGGAGTCACTGTATTCTCTCCAAACCCTTGAACACAAAGAGCAACCCATGCAACCTCTCTCGCTAGAATCGAATGGTGTCTATGTGGAACTGTATCCAAGATGACAAAATATTTCACTAGCACCTTTTTGAAGTGGAAGAACTACCCAGAGCTGTCAGGGCGGGTCAAACTTGTGAGATAACCTCAGATTCCCTGTTTCGTCCCAAACAGGAGGTCCATTGCTGATCTCTGTTTTAAGAGGTAAATACTCAGTTGGATAGGAAACAACTGTATTAGATACCTGTTAAGAGGTAAATACTATATGTACTGTGAGTATGTATTACATGGATAGACAGCCACTGGGCTCACCTCAGTTGGATAGGAAACAACTGAGGGAGCCCGCGTCCGTCGCCTGCATGTGGCTGATAAACTGTACAGTGTATATGTAATGCTATGAATGGAGGCAAATATACTGTCCCTATGGACTGTGCGTACGCCGGGCGGATACAGAGTCTAACACTCTGCACTTGCCATTTACCAGCTCCTAGAGGGTGGTTGTTGATGGAGGGAGGCAGGGCTTCGAAGGTCCTCATCTGGATTGCGGGCAAGGCTTCATTTCCTGATCCAAAGCATTCGAACCGCTGTCCAGGATCGGTGTCTGAATGGAGAACTACCTGGAATAGATTGGGTCTTTCCCTTATCCCAGATATGAAGGCGTCAGTAAAGGCATCTGGATCATTTCGGAGAGCTCCAAAAAGATATTCTCTTTTTTCCATTTAAACCCAAATGATAGACCTAGGGGAGCCGACCAGGTTTCGAGGTCAGCACTGGCCCAGGTATGGGAATGGTTTGTGGTTCACCAGTGATCATATCTGCAATGACAACCCCGGAGAGCGAAAGATAATTTCAGGGTGCCAAATCTTCAAGTTCACGTCCTTTGTCGACCCGGGCACAGAATGCGGGAGGAGGAAACAATCCCGGAGCTCCGAAAGATAAATAGGAAATCATGTCGTCGTAACTATTACATAGGCGGACAAACCGGTTCTCGATATTGGCAGGCATTTTTCCAGGAAAAGATTCGAGCAGGGTCTAGAAATCTAAAGCATAAGTTAAAATCCCAAGTTGTCGCCTAATCCTATCTTACACCCCACATAGCCCCACATTTCATCCTGAATGGGGAGTATTGAATACCCATCCACCCAAGATCTTGAATCTATTTTCTACGTGCAGAATTGGAATCAATGTCGCACATCATGGACAGTAGAGTCAATGAAACTTACTCTCCAACATTCACTGCTGTACCTTTGAGCTTGTTACGAATAATCGACATTGCTTCAGCCTTCGATGAGAGAGTCTTTCCACCACAACAACCCAATTTGCATCTGTTTGCCTAAAAGAACTCCAATCCGTTCAACATCCTCTGGTCTGAATTCTTCATCCAAGTTAAGATCTTTAAACGATACTTTGTTGGTGGCTTTCAGTGACAGTACAGGTTCATGCAGCACAATACGACGAAGATATTGGGCCCGGGTATGATATCCTGGTAGACTTTGACTTTTTGTTGTCATTCAGTTCTTGACCCAAACTTTCGCTGACGATTCGGAGCATGACTTCCTGATCAAAGGCTCAAGGACATACAAAAGTCGAGCCTTTATCCTGGCAAGGAAGGTAAGTGTTGGTCTACTACGCTCAACTCTTCATAGTATAGATATATTTTACGCTCGTAGTTCCATATCAATCAAATTCGCATCAACGGTATTGATGCCAGCCTTAGGCACGGATTCTCTCTGCTGCTCGTTTTGTGGCGTTGGTTCAATGGAGTTTGTGATACTTTTGATCGCAAGAAGGTCAGAGGAAGTAGGAATAAGAGGTGTTGTCTGGAAGCTCTTGGCCCATTCCCGGGCAGGGTTGTTGACCGTGTGGTTTAAGATCTCTATTGCTTGGACCATCTGCTTTTCGAGCAACTTGAGACGAGTTTTATGCCCATCGTCACCTGATTCGTTTTTAGAAAAACTGTGGATACGAGAAAGTAAAAATTACTCGCCTTTAGCGCAAAACCGCCCGCGCCCAGTTCTCTCGATTCGGATAGCCTCGAGATATTTACGCATCCACCGAGCTTTCTCCAAAATCGATGCCACGTCTGTATAGCCTGCAATCAGTTCCTTGGTGGGCATCTCCCTCCCTGATTTTGTCTCGTCCACGAACTTGCTTGCTTCCTTGTACTTGATATACATTTTTCGATATTGTGTCTGATGGACTTTGCATCTAATATTTCCATCTTCGACAGGCAAACCACAACGTGTGATTTCGTCTTCGTCCAATGTTTCACATTGGGTGGGAAGTGGGGTTTTATGAGATTGCTCGGATGGGAGTTTTTCGCCTTGCCCTGGCCTTTGCGCTTACCTTTGCCTTTCGCCATGATTGTGGTGGTAACGGTCAAGCGTGGTCATTAGTACGACGGGAAGATAAGGTTTGACGCTAGAAGGCGGGCGAACAAATATGATCCATATGATCCATTATAGTCAAGAGTGCTGTACATGTTTAGTAAACATAACCTCAATACTGGCATAGCTGTTAGCATATTTGACCCCATTCACCCTTGACTCTCATATGCATTACTCTTATGTTTTGGTACAAAAACGAACGCCTCCGGTGCAGGACCGAGAAACATCTCCGAAAGTTTAACCCAGTCGGCACTGTTGGGGCTCGCGAGAAGGTTCTCTTTGATAATCAATGAGTAACGACACGGATTCAAAAATCAATGGAAAAACTCACCCAACTCATCTCTCCCTCTAAACCGCGGTGCTCTATCGTTGATTTTCGCGGGCAACACCTCCAACAGGCCGATAGGCACGTACCGATATTGGAAGGATAGAGCTTCGCAGAGATATCGACGGGTGGTGTTGATTCCGGATGTGTCAGAACCAAAGTGACTGTGATAGTATAGTATGGGATGAGGATGGGATAAGAAACGAAAGGAAAACGGCAAAGAGAGAGAGAGACGAAAAAAAGGAAAAGGCTTCACTTACCTCAAACCAAACTCCGCCAACCTCCTAATACCCTCTAACCTCTCCCGACTGCTAATATCCCACTCCCTCCGTTCCTTGATCTCCGTAAAGATCCAAGGCTTGATCAGGGCTCCCCGTCCAACCATAACCCCATCCACGTGGTACCGCTCGACAGCGGAATGATAGTCATGCGAGGAAAAACAATCACCGTTGCCAAAGATGGGTATTGGGGGAACTAATTTAAAGAAGTTTGGAGTGAATTAGCGATCAGGGAGCGAAGGATCTGAAGAGCGACTGAAGGGACAAGAACTGTAGAACTCACGATCTTCATCCGCCTCTCTTGCCCTGACAGCATCCACGCACTGTCTGATGTACTCCCAATCCGCAAGTTTTGTGTATCTTTGTTGTCGCGTACGACCGTGCAACTACAGTGTGTTGATCACCGGTTGATCGATAGAAAGACACAAAACTCACTGTTATACATCCAACTCCCCAACCGCTCTCGCCACCGCCACCGACAGCTCTAGTCATGAGTTTTTCCGCCGTATTCCGTCCGTCTTTCACGCCCGTACGGAGTTTGAGTGTGACAGGGATTGAACCAAGGGCTTTGTTCATTCCGATAAGCGCTTTGCCAAGTTTGCCTGGTGCGTCAAGAACTGTAGGAGGTCAAAGAAACGATCGCATCAGTAAGCGGTTCAATGAAGGAAGGAAAGAAAGGTGATATCAAAGTGTAGTAGTAACCGGCAACTCACGAGCACTCCCACTCCCTGTCTTGAACACCAAATCGATAGGACATCCGCAATTCACATCAACGAAATCAATGCCTCCTTGGGATCCACATTCCCTTGCAAGCACTTCCGCCGTAGGGACCAATGTATTCGGTTTATTCCCGGCAATTTGCACACCAAACGTGCGTTCGGAGGGATGCCGTCTGACGAGAGACCATTCTTCTTTGGAGCCGGAGAGGAAGGAGGTTGAGAGGCCCACTATTGGAGTGTGAAAATGAATGTACGAAAGAATTAGAATTGAATGAACGAGTAGGCGAGAGATGGGGGGGAAGACAATGGACGTACTTTCACCACAGGTTATATCAACACCGTAAGATATGCACAGACGGCGGAAAGGCTGAAGTTGAAGTTGAAGATGACGAGTGAATAATTTCATGAAAGAAAGAATCAGGTTAACGTACCAGGTTACCGACGGTAGTTAACGGAGCGAGATCTAGACAGTAAAGAAAAGTCAATTCAGGAATTCAGAAGAGGGACAGAAGGCTGAAGTTTATAACTCACACGTCTTTCCCTTCCAATCTAATCTGTTTTTTTCCGAAAACCTCATGGGAACATCGGGTGTGTCAAGGTCGGCTTGAGGAGCAGAGGTGACATCCATAGCAGTGCGTTCTTGTACTTTAGCCGCACTGTCTAGGGATTGTTCTGGCTCTGCTACGACAACCGTGTCATCTCCCGCCTCTGCCTTTTCTGTCTCCTCCTCTTTTACCCGTTTCCTCTCCTTCTCAATCTCCTGCTCCCTCTTACCCGCTTCTTGCAGCTCCAGCAAGTACGCATCGGTCACCGGGAAAGGATATTTCTTAGTCCGAAGCAGTTTCTGAGTCTCCCCACCGATATAGTTGACTTCCTTTGCACTGATCGCGGCGCATGCCTTCTTTTCTTCATCGACGACAAGAGAGAGGGATTCGGTCCCTCCATTTTCGGAAGACGATTTTTGGATATGGGCGGAGAGATATCGACATTTGAATCCATATTTACATTCGCCAAATTCTTCAAAGATTGGACATAGTGTTGGTTGCGAATCAGCTGCATCCTCCACGCCAGCATCCAGTAACCTATCCACAGTCGGCAACCGTAAATCAGGCG
Organism: Lentinula edodes; assembly: GCF_021015755.1. Lineage (NCBI taxonomy): Eukaryota > Fungi > Basidiomycota > Agaricomycetes > Agaricales > Omphalotaceae > Lentinula > Lentinula edodes. The sequence continues at coordinate 106,115 of NW_025764349.1, forward strand.
GCTTTGCAGCGAGATAAGCCTGCAAATCATGGTTATACTTGCAATCTGCACCAAATTCACATAAAATCCCAGCGGCAACTTTAAAGCAAATATCCTGCTCGTCGCGTACTTTTGCGAAACGTCGGTTTTTGTTTTGGCCTTGACGAGCTTTTTTTTCTTCTTTGCTTCTTTTTTTATTGTTTCTGCCTCCACCGTCGTTGGCTTCAGTGGTATCACGTCCGTTGCGAGAACGAGAGCCCTGGCCGCCCTCGGCAGCGTCGTCGTCGGGAACAGGAAGTGGATCGACGGAGATTAGATATCTGGAAATGTATCATGTTTAGGAATGAAAAAAATTGAAAGAGGTCTTCACTTACTTACTCTGCCTTTACAGGTGCCGTCCCATCTGGAAAGACTGACATCGTTGTGTAAAAGGAAATCGATAAGATAGCAAGATCAGCAAGCGCCTAAAGTTAAGTAAAGGGCCAAGGCGCTTGAAGGTGAGAAGGACCGTTTTCGACTCGTTTTCGTCCTCCGGAATATTATCATAAGGACATGTTCAAGGAGACCAGTGAAGGGTTAATGAGGATGACCGCTCCTGCTCCTTAGCCTACTATCAAGTGAAACGAAATGGAGAACTCACATCTCCACCATACATACAGATACATACGGTACAGTTGCGCTTAGTTGCGTCGTGTAATGGTGATCCTGGCAGGCACTGGGGATTTTTTGTTCCAAGATCCGATGTACCTCGTTGTACAGCCTTTCCACTCCAGCTATTTGGGCGTGCCTGCAGCATTCTACTAGTATGTGCCATTTCTCTCTCCGATTCCTTGAGCTCCGAGCCCTGGGGCCTCAGCCCAGTCTTCTCGTCGATCCTCTTTTGATGGTTCATGACTGTTCGTCCCATTCTTTTCGGTGTCAAGGTTAACCTCTGTAAACCTGTGCTCGCGTACCTTTCAGTACCCCATCCAGTAGTGACTCAACCCATATTTTACACACAGTGCAAGTGCTTCCGCCGTCGCTGTAACCTTTTCTGTCTTCATCATCGTCAAAAAAAATAATCACTTCTAGATGCAACAACGTAGTTTTAGGTCCCAGATCTTGCAAATATACTGTGCGATAGCCTACAGGACTTCGGCAGATTACCGAGTTAGCCTAAGTCTCAGCGATCATCTCCTCCAAGGCCGACGCATCATCCCTACAAGTGGAGACACCCCCATGGTTTAAGAGCCTTTAAGCAATGCTGCGATTCATTGTCAAGGAAACCTCAACCCTGGCCAATTTTTTTCGTATATAAGACCAGCCGCGATGTTGATTATTCCCCTCACGCGCTGGTTCGCTCTTTCACTTCACATCGTCACCTTTTGTGAGTTATGTGTACTCTCTCTCACCTGAAACACTACATTAAGGACATTCTCAGTTCACATCAAGTGCCATTCGATTCGAAAAAAATTCCCGTCATTGAAAATGTTACTCTCTGATTTTCTTTGCTCTTTCGTAATAATGCTAAATCTGTGGTCACCTTTGGCTATATCGACTGTCCGGGCTGCTCCTTTGTCCTTGAACGAGACACTGATTGGGAGGATGGTCGACGGGGACAATGTAAAAGACCGTTATTACTCGAAGTCACGGTTGCAATTCTTTTCTGACCGATCCATTCGTTCCTAGAACCCTTCGCATGCTGCGTTGTTAGAAGGTTGCAACGATCCACATCCACTCGCTATCCGAGGCGAAGGCCAATCAAAGGTCAGAGATAAAAGCGACAAAAAAAGCAAAAAAGTCAACTCGCAGTCTAACGCGATTGAACCCATTCCCGTTTATTTCTTCGACTGTGGATCATTGGTACCTTTCCAAGACGCAACGCTCAAGCCTGGTTACCTCTATAAATGTAAGTTTGCAAAAAAAAAAAAAAGGAATGCACCTATCTTCTGGAATAAATGCTCACCGTTGCATACAACTCATAGCTGCATGGTATCTGGAATTGGACCCTGATCGCCCAGGCGTGTTTCGACCTCAATGTAGAAAAAAGTACAGAGTGACAAGTAAGTCTTAGGTTTTGAGTTGAATGCGTCATATTGAATTTAAGTTTTTTTTTCGTCTTTACAGAGTATTGGCTCGCACCCCAAAGAGAAAAGTAATCATACTAGTTCTGCCAAATCTCTTTCGGTCATGACTTGATTCTTGTTCCTGCATTAGGCTGTTGGACCTGAGAACTTACCCACAGTCGGATGCTAATCAAGTCAGTATGATTTGTTTTATCTGTATATCACAGTCGTTCAGGCTGATACATACAGATAATATCGACAAACATGGAAATACAAGCGAAGTTGGAGAAGTTGAAGAAGTCTTCCAAACTTCCTGGAACTTTGCGCCAGCATAAAGAGACGATGGATGCATATGATGTCGTTATAATGTATGGGGTGTTTTCCCCTCCTAATTCCAATCTGATCCCCACTGAATTGAGATTAATCTAGGCGTCAACCTAGTGGAGAAACACTGTATGCTGCGCTACTCAATGAGGACGGTAAGCTACGTCTTACTATTGAACTTCTACCTGAATCAAATCCTAACATCTCAATGACCCTTCTGTAGCCACTCGGTTACCAACATTGAAGTATGATCAGCGTCATGAGGCACAATATTTGGAGGATGCCTGGAATGCAATGAAACATGCAGAAGGATATTCAGGAAGTGCGGTAGCCTCAGACAATGATGGGGATTGGAGCACTGATCAATGACGACTATGCTTCAGTTAGTCAAAGAAGTCGATTACATCGATATCTTTCTCCGATCCAGAGCGTCGATACATACTCACTTGGATATGTGTGTACAATTGCGGAGTATATTCGAATGGAGCTAGAATCCACAACCACAAACCTGGGGCGCCCTCCCGAGTCTGATCAACCTTCAATGCCATTTCGGCCCCATGCAATCGATGCAAACCGCGATAGTGTGGAGTGAGCAGGCGGACTGTTGTTGAGGCCGCCATCACACGCGACGTCGCCATACAGGTTTACAATTGACATCATTTCAGGACTACATCTATTCACAGATGTACGGGACAGGATCCCAGCTAACTTACTACCTACAAATCTATACTGTTGTTCCGAGGCTACAATAGGCTCGAATTGCTTCAAGAGCTTCACTGCTATGACCGATCTTTTTTTGTTCCTCCTCCATTCTAGCAGTTGTTATACTGACTATTGATTATATTGGGAAGATGACGTTGATTTGTCGGCGATGTTGAGTATAGTCGTTGAAATGAACGTGCTGGGTCTACAGTCTCGTATGTCTGTAAGATACATATGAGCAGGGCTTGACACAGAATATGCAATATGTACATGCTCCCTCTAGACAACAGAAGCACAACCAGCTACTATGTTTTCCGACCCCATCTCTCCAGGAGTTTATCAGCCCAACTCAGTAACAAGTTCCTAAAGCTCACGAATCCCTCATCTAATTCCTGTCCTTCCACGAAGTCAGACCCTCTTTTACTAATTTCCGGTACCTTCCGCATATTCCCCGTTGATGGTGAACCTCCTACCCTCTCCTTCAATCCTTTCAACACGTCCTCAGCGCATTCATCATAGAGCCTACCAACTTCCACATTACGCATATAATACGCTCTTCGTACGGCGTACGGGGCAACACCGTTGTATTTGCGCACAAGAGCGTTGATCTCGTCGATAGCGACGTCGTGATATGTGCGTTCAGTTTCTTCCCATTCGGGATCGCGGTGCGCTTTGATGTCTTTGACGGACAATCGGGTGGCGAGGATGGCTGGGGGATGTATAGCTGTGAGCGTTCGGACGACGCGACGTATGTATGATTGACGGAGTAGGTCTCGGAAGGCAGAAACAGCAGTGTCGAGTTCTAGATGTAGTGTTTGATAGGTACCTGAGAACGAGTAGAGAGAGAGAGAGAATGACCACTTACCGCCCTGCAATTCCACCCAAGGAGGAGCAGCGCCGTTTCTCTGAATGATGCGATTCATTAGAAACTGTTCTCGACCAATGAAAGGGTTCTTTTCCTCCGTTGTTTGCACGAGAGGCTGACCACGGCCCTTGATATGATTGAACACACCAGCACTGCGAGCTTTCTGATCGATAGCGTTAAAGCGTCGTACAATTGGAGTAAACGAGCAGGTACCTCGATCTTATCTTCGATTAAGCTTGTCCAACCTCTCATACCTACAGGATTCGGTCTTCCTCCTGTTGGCAGCTGAGGACCATCACTCCTGGTTTGAGTATTCTTAAGCCCGAGACGATAATCTAATGTAGATTCTCTGGCTCTGCCAAGTCTCCCAGCCTGCTCAGTCCGCTTGAGGAGTGCTCGCTCTTTCTTTTTTGCCTTTTCGTCTTTCGGAGTAGAGGTAAGACGAACAGGGGGCGGAGGAGGAATGTTTGCAAACTTGACGGAAGAAACCGCATGAGAAGGAACTTTGAATTCCGTATGCCATGGTCTATGTGCATCCGATGATGGAAGCAGAGATTCCGTTGCCCAAGAGCCAGATGATGGTGTCGTGAAAGAAGTTATCTTTGGAGGAGTTTGTTTGAGCTTCTGCTCAGCAGTAGCGATAGTTCCACTTCTCAGTGGTTTGTATTTGTCTACCAGCATCCTGAGCACAGCGTCCTGTACGCTTTCTTCTCCATCCCAGTTCTCATGCTTCTGCTCCAAGGACTGCAGATAAGCTGATTTTGGTCGTATACTTGTTCCCTCTGCTTCTTCCCTGGCAGCATCAGTGAGCAGCTTGTCACTGGCACTTGGACCAGTTTGTTTGTATCTCCGGAAGGAGAAGTGAGGGGAGTGTTGAGAGAAACTTGAGCCTTTATGTTGGGGAACGAATAGCAGTGGTCTCATGCAAAGATGCCGAAATTACTCATCAAAAACATCGGATGACTGCCGATTTCCGTGCCGACGCCTCTTGTGCCTTTCAGATTCTTCCCAGAGAAAAACGTACATGGTATGTTGATATCAGTTTTGGTTTAAATCCGGCTCGTCTCATATACGAAGAAATTTACAGAGAAAGAGGAGTAAGTTTTGTATTCAAATTAGAAATGCTACTTTTTTGGACATATAACCACAGCTTTGACACCAATAAGCGATGTTTTAGTACTTGATGTTATCATGAATCACGATTCACAACATATCTAGATCAGGTTTGCGAATCCAGAAAAGATAATTACACTCTGCTGCACCCCATGCACCCCTTGGAGCCAGTATCCAACTCGCAGAAAGAGGATTGTATATCATCCCTCGGATTTCAGCCTCTCTTCTCGTAGGCTCACCATTATAAAGGCGAGTTATCCATGGCCGGGAGTCATTCCGAGCTCTCTGTTCCTCCGCAGTGCAATGCATATGCGAGGAATAAGATTGGAAGAATTCGAGTAGTTCTGAGGGTTTGATATATTTGGAATACGTGTGCGTACCACCAGAAATTTGACGAAGGACCTTTTCAGCCATGAATATTGTTAGGAAGTAAGATAGTGGTGTGCGAGAAATTGTCGAAAGGAATAGGTGTCCTGAAGGCTATAAGCAGTTTGATTAAGGCAACTTCCTGCAGAGTTCACCCAAAACACGCACTTTTACCAGCTCTGCGCAAGTTTTGAGAAACATTGCAGGATTATCTACGTGTTCAAGGACCTCCATTGAGCAAACGACGTCGTATCGTTTAGATTGTGGTAACAAGGATTCTGCCGGAGCGTGTTTATAGGTCAGATTTGAACCCAGCCGTGGGTCTAGCGATGCATGGTGCTGAGCAATGGCTATATTAGATTCTGACGCGTCTATTCCAGTAGTTCGAGCACCAAGGCGAGCCAGGCTCTACGAACAAATCAGCTTCAAAAGTAACAGACAAAACAGGTTGATTCTCACTTCAGACAACAGACCACCTCCACACCCTACATCCAACACATCAAGCCCTGCCAGAACTTCGACTTTTTTGGCGTCGACTGCTTCCTCTGGCTGTTCGTCGTAAGCAGTTTCTATGAGTTTTTCGCGTATGAATTGCATTCTGACAGGATTCATCTTATGCAAGAACGTGAATTCTCCACGTTCGTTCCACCATTCTGCGGAAAGTCTCGAGAAATGTGCGATTTCGTTTGCATTGACGGTGGATGAACGGAGTAGACGGGTTGGAAACATGTCGAGAGGAGGAATGGTACGTACGGCCCGGTTCGGTGAATTCTTCAGTACGAAGGTCTACACAACTGATAGGATTGCATTGCACTGATAAAACAAGAAGTAAAATGATAATACAAGCTAACGAGTGTCGAAATCAAGATGAGTGTTTAGATAATAACTATATCAAGAGCAAGCGGAAGTGCAAAGAGAGGCTCCAATGAGAATACTATCATGGTCCGACTCGGATACGATATATCGCCTTTAAACCGCAGAATGACTGCTCATCTCAACAGGAAGCTGGCTATAGCCGTAGTCTGTCTGTCTTCCACTAACCAAGCCTCTAACACTCCCCCAGGCATCTCCAACAGCGGATCTTGCACTATCAAAGAACAGCCCAGTCCAGGCAACCCCACTATCTGCCGAATCCTCAGGCATTACACTATCCGCCGGCCTTCGCCACCACTTCAACGTCAACGAGCTAGTCACAACCGAAACGCTCGAAAATGCCATAGCAGCGCCAGCCATCATAGGGTGCATGTACAGGCCAATGGGGAGGAATATACCCATGGCGAGAGGGATACCGAGAATGTTGTATATACATGCCCATACGAGATTTCGCTTGATGACTGCGAAGATGGATCGAGATAGGTGAAGAGCTGCAACAACGTCGAGGAGATCAGAGCGCATGAGGACGATGTCGGCCGCTTCAATGGCAACAGAAGTCCCGGAGGAAAGGGCAATTCCGACAGTAGCTGCGACAAGAGCAGGAGAATCGTTGATACCATCTCCAACCTACATAGAGAATTGAATGGACGAAATCATGAGAAAATAAGAAAAGAGTTACTCACCATCGCAACACCATCTCCATGTTTCTCTATAAGCTCAGTGATCATCGTCGCTTTACCCTTTGGCGTCATCGTAGACCAAACGTTCTCCGGGCGTATACCAACTTGCTTCGCGATCGCGATAGCTGTAGCTTTTCCATCCCCAGTCATCATATTCACCTCAATACCCATATTTTGCAATGCCCGAATAGCATGCTTACTCGAAGGCTTGGGCGAATCTGCTAACGAGACAGACAACAGCGGCTGTGGGCGTGCATTGCCTTTCTGGATAGAAACATAAATGATAGTTCGGCCGAGGTTGGTTTCCTGGGTTTCGAACGCCGCTAGGGAGGAATTAAGAGAGCCGTTGGAGGATTGGGTGATGAAAGCCGTGTTTCCAATGAGTATAACGTATTTTTGGCCACTGCAAGTGATGAGTGCCTTAACACCAGCGCCAGTGACGCTCTCGAACGACTCGATGTCAACATCGGGCTCGGATCCATCTTCCTTCAACAGATCTTTACCATATACAGCAATCGCCTTGGCCAAGGGATGTTCCGAACGAGCTTCGGTGGCAGAGACCATAGCAATGATTGATTTGCGAGTCGTAACCCCGTCCGCGCATAGGCCGTTCAAGTCGGGATCACCACCATACAGCTCGGTGTTCTCAGCACCATCTGCTGGCACCCAACATAAACCCACGACACTGAGCTTTCCAACGGTAACGGTACCGGTCTTGTCCATGACGACCCGCTTAACGTTCTTGCTTGCTTCAAGGGCTCTTCCACCCTTAATCAAGATACCATTCTTTGCGCCCATACCGGTGCCGACCATGATAGCGGTGGGTGTACTGAGACCCAAAGCACACGGACAAGCGACGACAATGACGCTGATACACATCTGAAGACACACCGCGAGCTTGCTCGAACCATGTCGGTGGAACATCGCCGGGAGACTATCCTCGCTCGACAAACCCGAAATAGCCACCCACGCAATGAAAGTAATCACTCCCAACGATATAACCGTCGGAACAAAATACCCAGCAACCTTATCCGCGAAAGCTTGAATCGGCGCTTTCGACGTCTGGGCATCTTCTACAAGTTTCACAATTTGCGCTAAGGCAGTGTCTTTCCCGGCTCTGGTGACAACCATATCAAACGTCCCGAGGCCATTGACTGTTCCGCCAATGACTGTATCCCCGACTTGTTTCAGGACAGGAACAGCTTCACCGGTGATAGCACTTTCGTCGACACTGGAGGAACCTCGGATGACATTGCCATCGGCCGGGATTTTATCGCCAGGTACGAGTTTAACTGTATCCCCGACCTCGACGAGTTCGGTGGCGATTTTCTTCTCCTGTGTGCATTCGGCGTCGGTGTAAATGGTAGCCATAGAGGGAGCAAGGGCCACGAGATCAGTTAGCGCCGCACTAGTACGGCCTTTTGCCTTGTTCTCGAGGTACCGACCCATTGAAACGAACATAATCAACATAGTACTGGTATCGAAGAAAAGCATGGGCCGGAAGTCAGGCGTTGGGTTGAAAGCAGCACATCCCAAGACGGCGAGGGAGTAAAAGTATGCTGACGAGGTGCCTAGCATCACCAATACATCCATAGTGGCCGTTCCGTGCTTCAACGACTTGTACGCGGCGCGATAAAACTTGGCTCCCACCCAGAACTGCGCAGGAGTTGTGATAAGCATAACGAGCACGTCACTTAAATACACCCCATTATAGATATGAATTTGATGGAATAACTTCAGACCGGGAATTCTGGGGATGATCATGGTGAGGAGGAACACTGGTACAGCGAACATCAGACTCCAGATAAGTCGACTACGCCATTCCATGATTTCCTTTGTCCGTGTAAGCGATTGGAGTTGGGTGGCGTTGTTTTCGTCTGAAATCATTGCATCGAAACCCATGTCTTCAATATGAGAAATCATCTCCCTCGGACCAATGATTCCACGGTCGAAGGCGATTTGGCATGTTTCGGATACTAGGGATATAGAAACTGAAAGGATCCCGGGGACAGAAACCAATCCGCTTTCGACGGTAGTGGTGCAGGACGCACAAGTCATGCCATAGATGCGGAGAGTGACTTCGTCTTCCCGTGATGGTGGCATTGCCGTGGCATCGAAACCAATATCAGATATTTCCTGTAGGAGTCGATAAGGGACGACGATTGCGTTCACTGTAGACAATCAGAAGAAACTCACTTCGACAATCTTCTCTACATTCCAATGCTTTGGATCGAATTCTATAACTCCTCGTTCTGCTAATAATGCAACCTTTATGGAATGAATGCCAGCCTGTGGTCGAAGCATGCCTTCAATAGCCTTCAAACACTTGAGAACCCAAGGCTAGTGTAAAACATGACCGATAATACGCACCTCAACACAGGACCCACAAGTCATTCCTTCTATCCTGAGCTCACATTTCTCCGAAACAGGCTCGTCGAGAGCCATTTCCTTGTCCATGCCCTTCATAAGAGGCTCCGAAGATTCCACGGGAAGCTCTACGCCGCTAGACGACGAGCGGAAGGTGGAGCTCAACGGTGTTCGGACCCATATTTCTTTGAGTAATTTGGACATTGTTTAACGGGATTAGATGAGAGGGATATTGACAATATGGGATAATTTGGTCTGGCCCGAGACGCACAGAGAGCAGGAAGAAAGAATTTGGGGGAAGCAGGAGAAAGTATGTGATAAAGGTACAGGTCTAGAATTAGCTATGGCTTAAAGGCGCCCTGCGCTGACAGTGACTGCTGAGTGAGTCCAATGAGAAGAGTGGGAAGGCGATGTCACGAAAAGATCCGTAAGTGGGGATTACTCAGGCAAAAGTGTTTTATAACACAAAGACCAATTAGCTAATTTTGATTCCCTTCGTTTCACACTAGTTTTTTCTCAAGCGAATCGTCGGAGCAGAAATAACATGTATCCATGGGAGATATCTCCAAAGCGTAGCAGAACGTAGCCATGGTTAAGCCTGGGATATAAACAGAGGAGGAACCAGCCAGCTGGAGGAAATGACTCTACTTTTCCCTTCTGCCCGATTCTACCCCGAAGCGTCATTGTCAATGCCTGCCTCCGAAAACCTACGGCCATTATTGCACTGTACGGTTTTTCAACAACGAGCTAGCGATGGACGCACAGTTGCGCCACTGCACAATTGCCTCGACAGCCCTGCACGTGGGATCCAGCTTTCAATATACGCAGCAATATCTGCGCAGTTATCATCGGCATGGCGTCTGTTCAATGACTTATACCAGCTTATGCCCTCTTATACCCTTCTGACGCGGCGGAGGAACCATTCGGATTACTGAACCTTCTCTTGACGAGTCGGAACAAGCAGGAGCAGGTATGTACATAGAACCGGCAGCTCTCTGAACTTCCAATATTCGACAACTTGACAGATGTTCAAAACGATATCAAAAGGAGTTTTATTCATTATCTTTCATCACCCATCCGAGGCACTGTATACGACTCAATACAGCTCAATACCCGGTCAATGTGTTCCAAAGCAGTCCGAAGGCGTCCAAAAGCTGAGTAAAGTTGAGTGCTTCGCGTAATGATTGTGGCACGAGCTCCTGAAGTCGGATTGACCCCATACGTGTACCCATCAACTGGGTACTTACTAGTTCCTGTTCGATGATAGTCTGGCATCCACTGGTATCCACTATAAGCCCTTCAAGAGCCCAATGAAGCTGCTCGAGGTACTTGGAAGAAATAAAGATTCTATAACTTTGTCGCCTAGCTTATTCCACGCGATAATCATCCTGTATATACTTCTAGTCCTCGTCTCCGACGGTTGCATCCTCACGCCGCGTATCAGGTATGCATCAGCAGGCACCACCAGGTAGGAGATATATAAAAGTACACTGCTTCGCTTTAGTTTCCCCAGAGCTGGTCTCTTTGTGTCCTCACAACTTTGCGCATAAGCATCACTACTACTTCCTGCTTTTAGTCACACCAACCCCCTTTGGAAAAAAACACTATTACCTTTCAGACGAAAATGGTCCACTCTCGTACCGTGTACACTGCGCTCTTCGCTATTGCCGGAAGTGCTTCCTCCGTCCTAGCCTTTCCTATTTCCTCGTCTTCATCCAGTTCTGCTCCTACCAGTTCTACATTGGCTGCTATTGCTACTGCTACTACGAGTGGCATTGGTATCGCACCAGCCTTTACCTCTGGCCTCGTAGTTCCTTCTGGGTCTGTTCCTAATTACCGGCGTTCTGAAGCTGTCGATGTTTTCGTTGACGACGTGAACGACAAGTTCGAAGATGAAGAAGAGGATGAGGAGAATGTATGTTCTTCGCAACTTTTTTACAAAAGATTTCTCTGATCTCTTTGTCATTTCACTTTCTTCTTCTTCCTCCTCCTCATCACCACCATCCTCTTGCTTACAATGAACAGAAGCTTGACCTCGCTCTTATCCCGGTCCCGGTCCCCATTCTATTTCCAGCTCATGAAGAACACCATGTGATGGATGCGATGATACCGAAACACCTAGACCCCAGTGGATCTGATATTAAGGTAGGCCACTGTAAAGCACTGTCATTGACCCTCAATGATAATTTTTTCAGTCCGATGAAGAGGAAGTTACGCTAGGAATCAACATCGGGGCTCGCACCCCAATTGAAGAGGATGAAGAGCCTCTGATTCCTAAGACGCCCTCAGCTCTTGACAGCTCTTTAGCAAGTGACCCCACTCAACCAACTTCACTACGAAAAAAGTTGGGGAATGGCTTGAAAACAAGTGTAAGCAATGTGTTGAGTGGGTTCACAGCTGGTCATGGCACTCCTGGAGCCCCATCAGTGAAACCCGGTAATCCGTCGAGTGCTACTAATTAGGATGCCGGGAAAAAGAATTAAGCTATGTGTAAGTCATGCTTCACTTACTTTTCCAGCACATTCAGCCTGAACTTCTTCAATTGTTTCTTTCATTCACCTGTTGTCTTGTTTCCAGCCTGCCACTGGAATTGTCTGCCATTTGCCATTCCTTTGTGCCATTCTCCTGTCAGTGCTTCTAGTATTCCTTGGTTGTAAACAGTATGCATTCTCAGGTGTAAACAAACAATACCTTTCATGAGCATATGAAGTAGACAGTCTGTGACTCAACCCGAAAATTTGATTCAGCCTCACCCAGTTGCACTGCGGAACATCAGGGAGAACATTGCTATTGATTTGCGCAGGTGTAGCATTTGCATAGCATCAAACTTGGATCAACTGAAACAGATCACCATTGCCGCATAGGGAAACTGCGGTCAATTGGGAGTGGTTGTACCACTAGGCAAAGGCAAGGAGATGAGAATGCAAGCATGGCTTTGGAAAGAATTAAACAAGCAAAGCTTCTGAAGCCTAAGGGTTTAATAAATTGTACAAGTTTCTATCACTTATGCAAAACTTACATGAAATGTTCATGTTTAAGGAATTTAACAGATGTCGAGGAGAGCATAGCCAATAGTTGAGGCAAATCAAGATAATTCATCTCTATTTTAAACCTGATCATTGTAGCTGACTGTGAAATTTAGGACACAACTCATCATCTCTGAAACTGAGAAGGAGTCTCAACTTGCAGCAGCATCTATAGCAACTCCTGGTAGTCAGGTGCATCAGCAAAACCTGTTTTCTGTCATTTTATATTCACAGCATTTTTAGCATTCCCAAGTAAGAAGATAAAAACTTATCTTCTTAAAGTGGAAAAATTTCGGCTGCTGGGAACTCTGTATGGCACTTGCCATGTGTCTTATGTCCTCTGAAAGTGCTGGGACTTCTGGCCAGGATTTGTTAGTATTGGCTGCAACAGTCATGTTTTGTTGATCGGGGGCCTACATCTTATTTGAGATTGAGAATCCTTGAACTTGGAACTCAGTTGCAGTTGTGATTCTGTTGAAGTACTCATGCAACTGCTGATTTAATCTAACCTCAGTTAACTGTTGTTAATCCACACTTATAAAAGCAGGACATTTGGAGATTAGACACCACAATCATTCTTCTGCCACATTCACCAATACCGCACATACAGATCAGGTCACACTAGGAACTACTCCCATTTCTACCACTGTGGATCAACTATTTGGATTTTTCAAAGATTGCCATAATGGATGATGTCAGTTCACAGATTGAACCTTGGTACATGAATTTCATAATATTCATTGATAATTTTTACTCATAAATTGTGTCTGTTTTATTTCAAATTTATTCTTTCAAACAAGGGTGTTGACTAATTATGCACAGGCTGCTGTTACCAGTGAGCAATCTATCTTCTGTTCCAACTATGCCTTTGATGACATTTGTTTTAGCACTATGTGTTGCAGACCACATTCAGACATGGCATAGAGAATATAGCTCAATATGGAGAAGAAAAATAACCGGAATCTCAGTATTGTTCCTGGTGAACAGATACATGTTGCTCTTGTCTATTATGATACAAGCAGTATTGAACTTTCCTGGAAATGGAACTGATGACCAGTAAGCTGTGATCTTTGTATTACCGGTTCTTCTGGTACTAATATAACAAAAGGTGCTATGTATTAAATATGATATATTCAATTTCTACACCTATAGCATTAGTTGCAACCAATGGTGTGCTGTCAGTCTTACCTCAATGATCTCCACTCACCTGGTTATAGTTCTTTTTGCTTTGAGGGTTTATGCAATATACAGTGAAAATAAAGCAATTTTTGGGATAGCCTCTGCATTCATCATTTCAAGATTTGCACTTGATATATGGGTAAGTGTCATTATCACTGAGCTAGCAAGGATTAGCTGTTTGTATTTCATCATCCATTGACACATTTTATGCAAAGAGTACACTACTAGGAGTTGGTGTTTCAACCATTGAATCTCCATTTCAAAACATTGCCAGGTGTGCACTATCAGTCAATCATTTAAATCAATACAATCAGTAAGCTCCTGTTGATCAGGTCTTTTGCAAATATTTAATTTTGCATTTTCTAGAAGTATGAACTAACCATAGCTATGCAACAATATTCTGATATTTGATTTTTCTAGTAGAGCTGGCTATTCCATTTTCAGCATTAGGATATGACATTTTCATCTTTGTTCTAACTGCTATAAGAACTGTGAAACATTCAGTGGAAATGCAAAGGCTCAATCAATCTAGTATAACACAAATAATTATCCGCGATGGTAATTGTTGTGTATCATTGTTTTGTGAATAATGCTCAAGATTTCTGATAGGGACTGTCTATTTCCTGTAAGTTTTATTCCATTATTGAAGCTAAGCAATACAGGTTTGGAAAACTGATATTGTAAAATTCAAGACTTACACTTTTGGTTGCTATTAGTGAAACTATCTTTAATGCGGTCAGTTTTTATATATTTTTTGAAGTTTTTGAGAGCATTATATTTATAAAATTCTTCAAGGTATCATTAAAGTCAGAGAACCTTAATGTATGTCATTGTATCAAATGTTAGATCATTGGAAATCACACTCTCCATTCACAACAGAATTTTCTCAACTTTGCTAATCCATTCTTTGATATGTGAATCATACTCTCATTGGTAATTATATTTCTTCTGACTTATTTCCCAGATTACCCAACCTTCTCATCAGCCGCCTAATGCTCAATTTGCGCACATATTCTGAACCTGGAAACACCACAATATCCCAAGGGCAAAAGACCAATGTGTCTTCCCTGAACTTTGCTTCCAACCGGATGTTGGGCAATATTGGTGCTCCATTGGATGGGGGGTCTTTCAATGAGCCAGAACAGGAAGAAGAAGAGGAAGTAAAAATGGAGGCTATTAGAGCAGAACATGAAAGGTCCAATGAGCTTGAAAGGCAACTTGCAGTTGATTATGATATGATTTAATGTCATGTCACATGTCATGTGTTGGAGCTGGTGGTTGTGTAGACTCCAGGGCATAGGGAAGGCTCTTGCTTGTATTTTCTTCTCATGCATTGACAAAAGATGGAAATTTTCACTTTCCTTTGATATATATATTTATTTCATTCATAGTTTTTTTTATCCTTCTCAAAATAACTTATGGAATTATTTATCTACCTTGAGTGTATATCAGGCGCTGGCTGAGACAACTCATACCAAGCCTCAGGATTCAGAGAATACTTCTCTGGTCTCATTGTTTTTTTTCACTTACCTTTCCCCATTCTGTTCTTATTATTCTATTGTCTTATTTTCTTGCCTGAAGAATGCTCAATGTACAGCTCTCAGTAAACCACTTCACATTCCATTATAATATGCTGAGTAGTCCGAATACATACTTTTTTTACAGCTACAGTAGTTCTTAAGTTTAATTATTGACTTAAATTACAAGGCTGTAATTTATGGAAGACTCATCCATATGCCATTTCTTGCTTATGTGAGATTTCACTATATATAAATGATTCTTTCTCTCATTGTGCAATGCGGGTCTAGCAGTTGATTATCTTGGACATAGCTGGAATACCCTGTGATGCCACTGTGCATCTCT
Source organism: Lentinula edodes (assembly GCF_021015755.1). Taxonomy (NCBI): domain Eukaryota; kingdom Fungi; phylum Basidiomycota; class Agaricomycetes; order Agaricales; family Omphalotaceae; genus Lentinula; species Lentinula edodes. Next base: position 121,497 of record NW_025764349.1, read on the forward strand.
GTTTACAAGCTACTGGTTGGCACCCAAAGGGTGCCCACATATAATACCTTAAAAAACCAGCTGAGTTTAAGCCATGCATGCAGTGCAGTGGGTCACAATCTCATGTGTTGATTTCTATCAACTTGGATATTATCCTAGATCATTTTAGACCCTGTCACAAAGAGGCAATGATGGCAGCAGAGTGATTGAGCAGAATAACTAGGTAAAGTGAACAAGTCAGATAATGCACAGGCAGGTCCGAAGTCAATATTTATCTCAAAGAATACTGAGGAGATTCTTTGAACCTGACTATTGACAGATACAAGCACATTTGGGATAAGAAGAAGAAAGATCTAGATATTGTCAAGGTAAGTACCATACATTTTCAAACTATGATCTCATGCTTAGCTGACATTCCAGAAATGTACAGAGATTGCAGAGGAGCATAAATCAGGCATTTCAAAGAGTTGAGGTGAGCTATGCTATGCTACTTATAACTGACCCGGGCATAAATTAGATGTTTCAAAGAGTTAAGGTAAGCTAAATCTATATGACATTGCTTATAACTGACATGGACTTATCTTTCAGCTTGGCAAATATGGTCTGAATGATGTAGATTCAGATTGGCACATGTAGCAATGAGCTAAAGATGAGTAGCACAGAACCTAGGCATGATGAGGAATGAGAAACAAGCACAAGGCACAGATAAGAGAAATAGTGGGATAGCATTGGAGGCCAGTCACACTGTTATGCCCTGCCCCACATCAAGCATGGCATGACAGACCTCCCCACATCCTGCTACTACTGCCTTCTGTTAAGATACAGCTCTATTATACTCATGTACCTCCCCTTTGCCCTCCGCTCATGGTCCTACCCGGGATGAGACATGACATAACAGACTAAACTCTTGGAACCTTTCCTTGGAACAATGCCACCAGTATCCCCATCTGTAACCAGATCCCAATTGAGAGACTCCTTACTTGACCACTCTTTATTGCTCCCTCGTTAACTTCTTTGTACCTATTTAAGTAGCTTCATAGCATCCCAAGCCCCAGCTTGGTATATCTTGATCACACACCCTTTACATAGGTCCAATCCCTGTCCCTTTGTACCTGCTAACCATACAGATTTCCTTTACTTTCTGTTTCTTTACTATCTGTCTCTCTATCTCAGTCTCTCATCTCTATGACCTCAATACACACTTTTACTTCACATCTAAGCATCATGAGTGAGTACCCAACCTCCCTTGACCAATCCTAGAGCTCCCCAAATATCCACTGTTTTGGTGAGCCAACCTCCCCAATACCTCCCCAAAGCTTCCTATTTGTTCACCAAGTACCTGGACCTTACTTACAAGCAACATTGAAGCTCCCCACTGGGTCACCCTCATATTGCTTCTCTGGTGCGACCTCACAACTCAAGAACACTGACATTGACCCCTCTCATCCCGGGACTATCTTCTGGGCTTCCCACTTTGCTTTAGGAGCTCCTACTCCTATAACTCATTTGTTGACAGCTCAATCTACTAATATTGATGTTCCGGGTTCCAATAACTCACAATCTGCATTTGTATTAACATTCCCAGGTTCCCAGCTCACACCATCTTACTTCAGTTATTGTCCTAGGGACCTTCTCAAGGGTCTTCCTTAATGTCCTCAAACTCCTATTAGGTCATTCCAGTCCTCAGTCATGGTGTTAAACCCATGCCTCAGTGCCCCACTTCGCTGCTCAGTATTCCAAGATCCACCATTTATTGTAATCTCTTCTTTATTGTTGTTTCTCACTACACATTCCCTTCGTACTTAGTCTCTTCCTTATTGTTTTATGCTCTTCCCTGAAGGCACCATACATATAACTCCTAGTAGTTAGATTGGTGCTCCACTCCAATGCACCAATTTGTAGGTATAAGTACTCCTGTACTATATTGTAGTTCCTCAGTTGAATTATCATCTTAGACTGTCACTTTCTCTTTCTCTGAAGTCTTAAGGAGCCTTACCTTGAGGACTCTCTACATTCTTTGATTTGCTCCTCATTGTTGGCATTACCGCCACTCCAACTTGGCTGCTTCTAGTTACCTCCTCTCTACTCTCAATTTCCAGGGACTAGCGGCATAATGGTGGTGCTGTTAATAACTTCACTACTGACCCTTTGCCCTTAGACACCGAACAGCCCTTGGAATGGCTTTCTGGTGTACATGATCTTAACAGTATAATTAAACTCAATCTGTTAACATCATACTAACATATCATTTTTTATGCCTCCGAGAACTCGAGCTTAATCTAGAGCAAACTCCAAAGAAAACACTTTCTTCACCACAGCTCAATCATTTGCCCCTTTCTCCGAATCCATTTCTACTATTGGTCAACCTGTCATGCCTTGATTCTCTGGACCTTTCCCTTTCCTTTCCAGAGCTCCAGTTCATCACTTAAACATGTTTCTGATATTCTATGCACCATCCTTACGATCTTCACAATACATATTACCTGTCACTTCAGTAGCCACATGACATCAGGGCCTGACACATCTCAACTGTCATATATTTTCTCATTATCTGTTTCCTTTATCTCTGTCTCACCTCAACTCTATTTCTCCTCTCTTGCCTCTTTCTGTCAATCCTCGTATTGTCTACGCCTCTCCTTTGACTCACCATCTATGTCGAGGCTCTACAATTCGTTCTTCATCCTTTGGAACCTCCCATTAGGTTCCCAATTCCGCTTCATTGCTTCCTAAGCTCCCCACAAAACCCCACTCATATTGGCTACACCTCCCCTCCACATCAAAGCGGTGGTTACGTGTTACATTCTACACCTCTAGGACCCTCTATTAGATCTACCCAAGCTCCACAACTACCTCTGGTTAGGCACCAGTATCTGTTGAAGGAGACTGCACTTGTCGAAGTTGAAACACACTGGAGCACCCTTCAGCTAACCCAAGCAGTATGCCACCCAGCTCAGTGCAGAGAATGTCAATGCCTCAATACAAGACTAGTAGGTTGGACTACAAGCCTTATAGTTGCACAGTACTCCAATAAACACAGTAACAATGACCAGAGTCAATATAGAGTGGGTATTGATTTGTATCTTTCAACTGTAGTAGGAATACAAGTTTGTTTGGTCTTGTATGTACCTAAAATGCATGAGGCGTGATAGGTGTCTACAATTGTATGCAACTATGAAAGCTAACTAACTACAGCAACACTAAAGAAATAGCTAAGTTACGACTTGTAAAACTAAGAAATGAAATCTGTAAGTACTTTGTACACCAAGTAAGTCACTACAGTGATAACTAGGAGTGATGAGGCACTGTGTAATGTATGTAGAAAGTGTTCTATCACTACAGTATGCTCGACAGTATTGGCACTATCTCATACCTCCTCATACGGCCTAGGCAGCTACTGCATTCACTTAGGCACAGTCTGGGTAAGACCAGAGCAGGCCTTCTGTGCCGGAGCCTCACACAACCATGTTGCCGTAATTGCGGTTTTGGTCCGGTTACAGTTCCTACTATGTTGACTCTTTCTGAAGCTACAGAAGAAGGACAATTTGAGTAAAGTACTCTGTACACAGGTGATAGACAACCTGTTCAAGTCTTGACCCCTTGTTGTGGACAGCCCCCTGTGGTTGCCCCAACTTGGGGCCACTCCATCACTCAAATTGAATCTCCCATCCTCCAAGATATAGCTTGTCATACTGGAAAACAACCTCAATGTCATGACCTGCTCCCTCACTTTGATCTGGACACTGGTGGTCATGATGATCAAGATAATCCTGTCGACCCCAACAACCCGGGTGCCAACAACAACATTCATGACAACAAACTGGATGACGACTCCAGCTGTTTACTGCTGACATGCCTAAATTTTTGGCTAGACATCTATGCAGTGAATTGTGACACTTTCATGCATAGTTTTGTATCAAAAGGACTATAATTAAGACCCGGATTGACAGTCAAAGTCAATACTGAATCAGTCTAATAGTTGAAGGGACCCTATGTCATACATGAACAGTCATTCTTTGGATGTAGTCTGGGTCTGGTATAATCCTGCTTGACAAACAGGTAGACTTTTATCTGAAGGTAGTATCAAGGATAGGTAAACTAACCAACTTGTGGTAGTATTGGTATACCAAGGGTATCCTTATTGGACCTTACACTGAGGTATACTAGAATCTTGGAACCAATATGAAACAAATGAGAACAAATAGCTTCAAATTAAATGATGCATAACTTATTATAGAAGTTTCCTTGTGGTTCTGAATGTTTTATTCTATTAAATCAATTGTATTGTGCAATTCTATCTCCTGTATGTATAAATGGTGATCAGATGTATCTGGAATACAAGTGATTTTGGGACAAAATTGCAGTGCTAATTTGTGAGTATAGGAGTGTTGTGTTCTGCTTCTTGTGACTGCAAGAAGTTATGTCCAGTTGTTGGGTATTCTTCTAACTTAGGCTCAGCCATTGGTCTTAAGGGCAAATCACGCTGTGTGGTTGTGCCAGCACATAGTTCTAGCCCTCTGTAGAGGTCTGTGTGTTCCAGTTTTAATTTACTTTGATTCAAACCCCCAAAATCTTGATATACCCATATCAATACAACTAAAGCACAAATCATGCTGAACCTACCTTAATCAAAGGAAGATATTGGATCCTTAAAACAATTTCAATTAATTGATTGAAGCTTTTGCTTTCTCAAAAGCTTTTGCAGAACCTTTGACAATGCTACCCCTTGCTATTAAATAAATTTGATAGCAGTGAACTCACATATTGTGTATTAGATTGGTTGGTTGGAGTGCCCATTTGATTCCTTTATTTCTCTTTCACACAAAAACAAGGTGAACTGGGTGGCCCAAGTGGTCCTGGCGGTCCTGGTGGTCCTAGTGGACCTCATACTCCCATCTCTCCTGAAATCCCCAATGAGCAATGTGCTATGTTGGAACTCCTCTCTGGCTTCAAGGGTTTTATCGGAACCCTCAGTACCATCTTAGCTGCTCTCAACTGACCTTTTGACAGCTCTGAATCTAAGAGGAAGGTGAAAGAGCTGGAGGTATTTGACAGTTCGGACCCCCAAAAGCTCAGAGCCTTCTTTGTCAACCTCGCCCTAGTCTTCAATAACTGTCCTAAGTACTTCACCGATCAGCAAAAGGTGAATTACACTCTTTCCTACCTCAGTGGTACAGTCAAGGAATGGTTTGTACCCAACATCCTTGATCCGGATCTTGATTCTCTGCCTACCTGGACATCCTAATTTAATGCCCTTGTAGAGGAGCTACAGGGTAATTTCAACATTTATGATGTGCAAGGTAAGGCCAAGGATTCCCTTGGTAATCTCAAAATGAAGGAAACCAAGAACATCCAGTTCAACATTCTGGCTGCCAGCACCAACTGGGATTCTGCTGCCCTGAAATAGGCTTATGGATGAGGTTTGGCAGAATGCATTAAGGATGAAATGGTGCATCTCCCCGAACTGGCAACACTCACTGATTATTGTCAAGAAGTCCTTTGCATTGACAATCAATATTGGAAATGCAAAGAAACCAAGAAATGTGAGACTGGTAAGCCTTTTATTGCTGGGAACCTGAAGAAGGGTTCCTTGGACTTCAAGGCTGGTTCTACTAACCAGCAGAACAACTCTTAGCCATTGGGCTCTTCAGCACTGTTTATGCCAAAGCCCAAACCCTTCAATGGAGGTAAACCCAACAATTTTGGTAAACCTCAAAATTCCTCAAACTCTGGCCAATCCGCCAGTCAGCGCCCTGCGTTCAACCATCTCAGTGCCAATGGGAAAGTTCTTCCCTCTGAAAGAGAAAAAGGATGAAGAACAACCTTTGTCTCTTCTGCAGTGGTAAGCATCAGATTGCTGACTGTAACAAATGAAAGGCCTGAGAATCAAAGGGTCATGCTGCTGAAGTTGAAAAAACCCTTGCCACAACACCAATTGTTGTGGAAGAGGTATTTGGAAAACTAGTCCACAGCTCTTGTTCCCCAGTACAAAACAAGAGCTGTGTTGATCAGGTTCATAGAAACTCCCGAGGTCGACATTGCACTTGTCAGTGCTGCAGTCCTTAATAGGGCTTGCAAGGATGCTGGTATGGAGCCCATTCTTCTTTATGCTATCCACTCTGAGGTCATGGCCCACGCTGCCAACTGCTCCTCCACCACTCCTACTGTCCCTCCATTACATCACTCTATTCCAGAAGAGTATGCTGAGTTTGCAGATGTCTTCAACAAGATTGCTGCAGATTCATTACCTGAACATAAACCCTACAATCTGAAAATTGACTTGGAAGAAGGCGCTTTGCCACCTCTTGGTTGTATTTATTCCTTGTCTGAAAAGGCTGAAAAGCAGCTCATTGCCCCCAAAGACTTTATTGACAAACAGCTGGCTACTGGTGCCATTACCCCATCTTCCTCACCTCACAGTGCTCCGGTACTCTTTGTTTTTAAGAAGGATAGGAAACTTTGGCTTTGTGTGGACTTCTGTGGTCTCAATTGTATCATCAAGAAAGACCACTACCTGTTGCCGTTGATCTTGAACCTCGCTCACGCTTATCATCTAGTCAGAACAGCAGAAGGTGACGAATGGAAAACCACCTTTTGGACCTGCTATGGCTCTTACAGATGGAAGATTATGCCCTTACTAATGCTCCTGCTGCTTTCCAATGTTTTGTTAATGACATCTTCTCTGACATGTTAGATGTTTGTGTCATTGTCTACCTGGACAATATTCTGATCTACTCCAATACGCTGGAGGAACGCTGAGAACACATCAAGGAAGTTCTTTGGAAACTTTGGAAACATTGGCTTTACACCAATCCTAACAAATGTGAGTTCAATATGGATACCATTGAGATTCTTTCTCCTGATGGATTTGACTATGTTCAAAGAGAAAGTACAGACCATTCTAGAATGGCCCATTCCAAGGAAGGTTAAGTATGTTCAGTCCTTCCTGGGTTTCACAAACTTCTATTGTTGTTTTATTTATAATTAGAGTAATATTGTTGTGCCAATGACTTGGCTCACCCGGGAGGGCACTCCCTAGATCTGGGGCAATGACTGTTAAGAGGCTTTTGAAAACCTCAAAATTGCTTTCACTTCTGCACCTATTCTCGCTCACTGGGAACCCAATCATCCTATTATCATGGAAACCAATAATGAGCTTGCCTCATTTTTGTGTGAAAGAGAAAGGAAGGAATCAAATGGGCACTTCAGCCAACCAATCTAATACACAATATGCGGCCTCACTGCTATCAAATTTATTTAATAGCAAGGGGTAGCATTGTCAAAGGTTCCACAAAGCTTCAATCAATCAATTTGAATCATTCTAAGGCAGTATATTCCTTTGATCAAGGTAGATTCAGCACAATTTGTACCTTAGTGGTATTGATATGGGTATATCAAGAATTGGGGGTCCGAATCAAAGTAAATTAAAACCAAAACACACAGACCCCTGCAGAGGGCTACAACTATGTGCTGGCACAACCACACAGCGTGATTCGCCCTTAAGACCAACAGCTGATCCTAAGTTAGAAGAATACCCAACAACTGGAAATAACTTCTTGCAGTCACAAGGAGCAGAACACAATGTTCCTATACTCATAAGTGCTGGGCCCAAATGGCTGCTAGCAAAGAGGTTTCAGTCTGGGGGGAGTGTGTCTTTCCTTTTTATGGATTAGCACTGCAATGTTGTCCCAAAATCACTTGTATTCCAGATACATCTGATCACTATTTATACATACAGGATATAGCATTGCACAATGCAATTAATTTAATAGAATAAATGTTCAGAACTGCAAGACTTCTATAATAAGTCATACATCATTTAATTTGAATCTATTTGTTCTCATTTGGTCCATATTGGTTCCAAGAGTCTAGTATACCTCCAAACATAGGTAGGTGCTGCAATATTCATTTAATCTTATTTGTTTTAGAGAATGACCCAAATGGTGTTTATCTGTCATTGATGCTCAACATCTCTTTTGATCATTTGTCATCTCGTCTGGAGGCAAATCAGCTCTCCTTGTTTCTAATCCTATCAATCTGATTTATCTGGACTAAACTAATTACTTCTCTCTTTCCATAGACACCCATTGTGTCTATACTCTATCAAGGGAGTTATGCATAGTATTCATTTCATTGTATTCTTCAATGTTTTCTGTGTTAGGACTCTTTGACATTCATTTGATACTCGCAGTACTTCCATCATCTTTCTAGTCATTTTCCTCAACCATGCAGCCTGATTGGTCTATTAGACTAAATTGCAGTCTTTTAGATAAATGCATGATCTTGTTCTAGAATGTGTATTTGACAATTCCTGAGTTCTAGAAAGTCATTTTGAGTCAATCCTCGGCTCATGGTCACTTGAGTAAGTTCTTCCAAACTCCTGCCAGTGTAAGGTCAAATAAGAATACCCTTGGTATGTCATACGTGAATGGTCATTCTTCAGATGTAGTCTGAGTCTGGTATAATCCTGCTTGACAAACAGGTAGACTTTTATCCAAAGGTAGTATTGGGGATGGGTAAACTAACCAACTTGTGGTAGTATGGGTATAGGGTCCCTTCAACTATTAGACTGATTCAGTATTGACTTTGACTGCTGATCTGGGTCTCAATTACAGTCCTCTTGATACCAATCTAAGTGTGAAAGTGTCACAATTTACTGCATAGATGTCTAGCCAAAATTTAGGCATATCACCAACACTTCTGACTACACCATTGTGGCAATTCTTTCCATTCAGACTGTTGACAATGAAATTCATCCTCTAGCCTTCCTTTCCGGAACTACAACAATCATGACAAGGAGCTCCTTGCTATCTTCCAAGCTTTTAAAGCTTGGCATCATTATCTGGAAGGCTTGGGTGATCTGGTAGATGTCATCACTGATCACAAAAATCTTGAGGATTCCTCTACTACCAAAATTCTCACTTGCCAACAGGTCCGATAGTCAGAATATCTGCACCAATTTAACATAGTAATCCACTTCCGACCAGGGAAACTCAGCAAAAAACCCCATTCGATAACTAGACACTGGGACATCTATCCCAAAGAGGGGGATATTGGCTACATGCAAGTCAGCCCTCAAAACTTCCGCCCTATCTTCACTAATGAGCAACTGACTACTTCTCTTCGAGCTACCTTCTTAGAAGGCCCAATGCTCTGAGCCTCTATTGTCATGGATATCAAGGCTTTGCACCAGGCTATCATTCTCGCTCTGCCACAGGACCTGAGCTCCATTGTTGGTTTGAAGCTTGCTGAAGATCCTTCCAATGGACATTGGAGTTTAGGTAGTGATGGGTTATTATGCCTTGATGACCATATTTATGTTCCAAATTACAGCAATCTTTGCCTTCAAGTCCTCTGCTTCTTTCATGATCATCCACTCTCAGGCCATTTTGGCCAGAACCACACTCTAGAAGCAGTACATTGTCAGTACACCTGACCTAAGGTCAGAGACTTCATACATGACTACGTTGCTTCATGTACTACTTGTGGTCATAATAAGCCTCGGCGCCATCGGCCCTACAGCTTGTTGAAACCTCTGCCGGTTCCGGTCTGACCATGGGATTCCATCTCCATGGACTTCATTGAGCAACTACCAATGTTGAATGGTTACACAGCTACCCTCATCATCGTGGATTAATCTTCCAACCAAGCTATCTTTATTCCAACTTTTGACACTATTACTTCCAAACAACTAGCTGAGCTTTTTGTTATTCACATCTTCTCTAAGCATGGTATTCCTAATCATGTCACTTCTGATCGTGGTTCCAAATTTGTTTTGGCGTTTGTCTGGGCCCTGTCATGCCCTGGCTACAACCAGACCAGTTCCAGTACCAGCCACACGTTGTCACACTTCCTATCCACCTCTGCACCTCCCCAAGTATCACCATTCTCCTGATATACCTACCCAAACGTCCTGATGATCACCCCGACATGCATACAAAACCCTCCTAACCGCCAACCCCTTCAAGTACTAATCTCGATTACCTTCCTCCCTCGATTAGCTGCCTCATGTTTCCAGATGTTCTCTTGTTCACTTCCCATATCTATATTTAAGTAGTGCCGCAACGTCCCGAAGCCCGAGCTTGGTATATTTTGAACACATACCCTTTTGCATAGGTCCAGTCCCTGTCCCTTTGTACCTGCTAACCATACGGATTTCTCTTTACTCTCTGTTTCTCTATCTCAGTTTCTCTACTCTCGTCTGTTTGTCTCTATGATTGTCTATACAATCCAATATACACTTTTACTTCACGTCTAAGCAATCCAAGTGAGTCCCCGGGCTCCCTTGAACAATACTAAAGCTCCCCAACGCCTACCACCTTGGTGAGCTAACCTTCCCAAAACCTCCTCGAGCTCCCCAACTGCTCCTCAAGCTCTGGGACCTCGATCTAGATAACATCGAAGCTACCCCTTACATTGAACTACGTATTGCTTCTCCATTACAACCTCCAACACTCAAGGACATTCACCTCTAAGCCCAGTTCCCAGGACCTCCCCTCCTGGGCGTATATCTTCTCAGGAGCTTACATGATCAAGACCCACCTCAACTATGACCTATTCTATCTTACGTTGACATCCTAGCGAGTACAACTCCTACTATGCAGCGCTACTAGGTTCCTGTTACTTCTATCTCCCCTCCCTGGACCTTATAGGAACCCCTTCAAGGGTCATATCTCTCAATCCCAGCCACTACTAGGTCATTCCTGTCCTCGGTCGCGGCTCCCGTAGCTCCCTTCGAGCTCCAGCCTGCTCCTAGCACACTACAACATAAACTCATTATACCAAAACCTACTATAAGACCAATTCTGACCCAGGTCTTACAGGCCCTCAGTAAAGTGCTCTCTATGGAACTTCACTATACCTCTGGATACTATCTAGAAGCCAATGGGCAGAGCGAGCATGTCAATCAGACTCTTGGACAGTACATCAGGATTTATTGCTCTTACCAACAAGATGACTGGTCTCACTTACTTCCAATTGCTGAGTTTGCCTACAACAATGCTCTCAATGCCTCCACTGGTATTACTCCATTCTTTGCTAACAAAGGATACCATCCCAATATCACCATTTGGCCCAAGGTCAACATGAAGTCTGATCTAGCCAGAGACTTTGTTGTTGACCTTGATGAACTCCATGTCTTCCTTTGAGAGGAAATCCTTCTAGCTCAATCTCATTACGAGGAAAAAGCTGACAGGAAAAGAATCTCATACCCAGAGTTCCCAACTGGCTCCGAAGTATTTGTTCTGGCTAAGCATATTAAATCCACTTGTCCTACTGAAAAATTCTCTGAAAAATATCTTGGTCCTTTCAAGGTCATCAGTCAACCTGGTACCTTGTCTTATGACTTCAAGCTCCCAGACTACCTTCACCAAATTCACCTGGTTTTTCATGTCTCACAGGTGGAGCCGGTTATGCCAAAAATCCATTCCCAGCTCAAACTCAATTTCCTTCACCTCCAATTGAAGTTGATGGTGAAGAGGAGTACAACATTGCTGAAATCCTTGACTCTAAACTGGATAGAAGGTATAAGCATTGTCATCTATGTTATTATATTTGGTGGGCTGGTTATGAAGGTACTGACAATGAATTCTCATGGGTTGCTGCTGATGGATTACATGCTGATGAGCTGGTACCCACATTTCATGCTCGCTACCCTCAAAAGCCTGGACCTTGATCACAAAACATTTCTTTCTTTCTCCAAAATTCTGTTCTCCGCCAAAGTTTACTTCGCTGCATTGAGAGGGTAAACACAATGATAGCAAATTGAGTGTTTATCCTCTTCTTTATATTGCTTACTTACTTCATTTATTTCATCTTTGTTTCATTACTAATTGAATACTTATACACCAAGTTCAATCATTTTGCTGCTCCGCAGCCATTCACTTTTTCCAAGATAATACTATATAAATTTTCAATTTGTATATACAAGTTCAAAAAATTGTTACAAAACAAGGCAAGATGACAAGAAGAGGTTGAAGGTCTGATATTCAATGTCCATCACTACTCTATTCTGCCCTCTCCTTTCCCTTTGCCAATCACGCCTTCTTTGGTGCCAGTTCATTCTCTTCCTCCTCTTCCCCTTCTCCACCTTGTTCCTTCTCTTGCTCCATGATCAGCCAATCTAACTTACACATCATGTAACAATGGTAAGTTTTGGCCTTAGTTTGGCCATCCCTCAATTGCTGGTTGTCAGCCAGCACTTGAGCCATTTGGCTCTCCAAGATGGCCAGCCATTCGCCGCTCGGATCCCCCCTCTTGCTTCACCATTGAAGGTCGGCCCAAATATGAGCACTGTATCTTTGCATCATGGCAGGGCTTACAAATGTCTGTGCTCCACTTGTCGGCCTACTGTAGGCAAGGGGGTTTCTTCACCTTGCATTGTTTGCAAGGTTCCTTGTCTTCATCATCATTGTTGCCGCAGTCTGGGTCTCCATCAACTGGCTAAGGAGCACAAGTTAGAAAAAGGAAATCAAGGAGTTAGTAAAAGTGTACCTTGGCCCTTGTCTTTCCTTTCCCCTTACTCTTGCTAATGTCCACAATCAGCCTCTGAGGAGACACTGACACCTTGCTAGGAGAGGTCCCTTGTTGACTTCTGGCAGTGACTGCCTCAGCCAACAGTCTCCTCCTCTCCACGACGTCTTCGCCCTGACACCGAACCTGGTTGGCCCTTTCATGCGCCTCCTGGGTGGCTGTTAAGATCATGCAACCCGTGTAACCGTGCCAGAGGTCACAGAGTGTCTAAGTGCGGAATACGAATGGGACAGTAGTGAAGTTATTAACAACACCGCCGTTACGCCGTATGTCCCCGGAGGTCGAGAGTATAGAAGAGAGGAGCTGAGTAGCAGCCAAGTCGGAGCGGCGATAACGCCGGTGACGAGGAGCGAACCAGAGAACGTATAAGTCCTAAGGTAGAGTAGAGAGAACTTCAAGGCAGTAAGCCTGAAGACTTAGAGGAGCACAGAGTGAAAGAGGGAATCTAAGTCGATAATTAAACTAAGGAACTACAGTAGCGTACAGGCAGTATTTATATCTACGGAGCGGCGCATCGGTGCGGAGCGCCAGACTAACTACTAGGAGCTATACGAGTAGTACCTGCAGGGTAGAGTGAAAGACAATAAGGAGAGACTAGAACGAAAGAGTAAAAGACAATAATGAGAGACTAGGACGAAAGGGTATGGGTAGCGAGAAAGAACAATAGGAAGAGATTACAATAAAAGCAAATCTTCGGAATACCGAGCGGCGGAATGGAGGCCCGCTGCATGGACTTGACAGTATCCCCCTCTTAGGCTTGAGCCCTCGAAAGCCATTAATACCGGGAGTTGATTGGTCAACAAGGAAAAATTTTAAAGGCCGTCAGCATCGGAAATTTCGGCCTATCAGTCAGCAAGAAAATTTTCAAAAGCCGTTGGTACCGGGAATTGGCGTTAGTCATCAGTGAAAATTTTCGGTGCACCGTAGACCAAGTACAATTCGAAGGAAAATTTTTCGCTGGTCCGTGCGCCATTTTGTCCCTATAAAAAGGGCCAGGTTTTGCCGCTAGGGCCCTAACTTTTCCCAAAAACCCAAGTCCTCAATGTCGACTAGCCGTACTCAAACTCACACCACCTCCTCTTCTACCGCCGGTCCTTCGGAACACCGACGACTGGTATTACCGGTCAATCCCACCGAACCTGCCGATCCCGACTCCCTTGAGGAAGAAGGCCTGGATGAGGACGAAGCCGAGGTCCTGAGGAAGGCACAGGAGAAGGTTCGTCGGATGAAGGAGAGGAAGGCAGCAGCGGCGAAACAAAAAGCCGAAGAGGAGGCAGCTAAGAAGGTAGCGGAGGAGGCGCGAGAACAAGCCGCGGCGAGGGAGGAAAGGAGGAGGAGAATGGCAGCAGCAGCTACTGCCCGCAGTCGGCGAGGATCTTCGCCAGAAGAGACTTCGGGGTCCCCTCGGAGGCCCGTTGTGGAGATCCGGAGGGAGAAGAACAAAGGGAAAGGGAAGTCCAAGGCCCAGGTGAGTAACAATGTCCTGGTACTTCCTGCCTTTACTAACGTTCTGAGTTCCAGCCCGGGGATGAGGATCCCGATGACGGCGGAGACGGCGGTGACGACGATGACGAAGAAGATGAACGGACGCCCTGCGAACGATGCAGGAACAAGAAAATCCCTTGCCAGATGCAGGCTGGCAAGAGGAGCTCAATAATTTGCAAACCCTGCCACGACGCCAAGGTACGGTGTTCGTATTCCAACCGGCCCTTCACGGTCAAGCGAGAGGGAGGGTCCAATCCGACCGGCGAGCGCCTGGCGGTCCTTGAAAGTCAAGTGGCCCAGCTCCTCGCCGATAATCGAGAACTTCGAGATGGTCAGGTAAAGGCAAATACCTACCATCGCCACTTCAATCGCAAGCTGGACTGGCTGATAACGGACGCCGCGAGGAGGAGGAGGACACCCCCTGAAGTACCGGAGGCCGGGCCGTCGGGATTGCCGAGGAAGCGACGGAGGGTAATAGACAGCGACGAGGAGGAAGATCATGAAATAGAGAAGGAGATAGAGGAGCAGGGATTGGAGGAAGATGGGGAAGGAGATGAGGAGGAGATGGTAGAGGAGGAACCGGCGCCGGCGAAGGCGCAGTCGGAGAAGGGAAAGGAAAGGGCCGTAGAGTAGTGAAACTACGGACATCGGACATCGGCCCTTCGGCCATCTTCTTATATTTCTTGTAGTCTTCCTGTTGTCTTCTTGTAGTCCTGTCTCTCCTGTATATATTTTTGAACTTTGTATATAACAAAAAATGTTCAACGCAATTTTGAAATCGGAGAGCGAATGGGCCGAAAAGCGGCGTAAGAAATAATTAGTTTTGAAGTATAAGTAGTTTAAGTGTGAAAGAAATATAAGTGAAATAGTAGATAGAAGGAAGAATTTACAATTAAGAGAGAGGGATAAACACTCAATTTACTATCATCGTGTTTACCCTCTAAACGCACAAAGTAATCTTCGGCGGAGCACGGCGGAAAACGGGGAAAAGGAATAAAATGATTTTGTGTGATCAAGGTCCAGGTTTCAAAGGGTATCGAGCGTGGAATGCGGGGACCAGTTCATCAGCATGTAATTCATCAGCGGCAACCCAGGAGAATTCATCATCGGTACCTTCGTAACCGGCCCACCGAATGTAATAACGTAGAGGACAACGTTTGTACCTTCTGTCCAGCTTGGAGTCAAGGATTTCGGCAACGTTGTACTCCTCTTCACCATCAACTTCAATTGGAGGTGGAGGAGATTGAGTTCGATTCGGGAACGGGTTCGGCGTAACCGGCTCCAGCTGTGAGACATGGAAAACCGGGTGAATTCGGCGAAGGTAATCCGGGAGCTTGAGTTCATAAGACAAAGTACCAGGTCGACTGACGACCTTGAAAGGACCAAGATATTTTTCAGAGAATTTTTCAGTAGGACGAGTAGAGCGAATATGCTTAGCAAGAACAAAAACTTCGGAGCCGATCGGGAACTCCGGGTGCGAGATTCTTTTCCTGTCAGCTTGTTCCTTATAACGAGACTGAGCTAAGAGGATTTCCTCTCGAAGGAAAGCGTGGAGTTCATCGAGGTTAACGACGAAGTCTCTAGCAAGATCAGACTTCATGTCGACCTCGGGCCGAACGGTGATGTTTGGGTGGTATCCTTTGTTAGCAAAAAATGGAGTAATACCAGTGGAAGCATTGGGAGCGTTGTTATAGGCGAATTCGGCGATCGGAAGTAGCGGCGACCAGTCATCCTGTTGGTAGGAACAATAGATCCTGATGTACTGCTCGAGAGTCTGATTAACGCGCTCGGTCTGCCCATCGGCTTCCGGATGGTATCCAGAGGTATAGTGAAGTTCCATGGAGAGCGCTTTACCGAGAGCCCGGAAAAACGCCGAAACAAATTCAGAACCACGATCAGAAGTGACATGATTAGGGACACCATGTTTAGAGAAGACGTGAATAACAAAAAGCTCAGCTAGTTGTTCAGAAGTAATGGTGTCGTGAGTTGGAATAAAGATAGCTTGCTTGGAAGATCGATCCACAACGACGAGAATAGCGGTAAAGCCATTCGACATTGGCAGTTGTTCAATGAAGTCCATGGAGATGGAATCCCATGGTCGGACCGGAACCGGCAAAGGCTTCAACAACCCGTAAGGCCGATGACGGCGAGGTTTGTTGTGCCCACAGATAGTGCAAGAGGTAACGTAGTCACGTACGAAGTCTCTGACCTTGGGCCAGGTGTACTGACGACGTACAGCTTCTAAAGTGCGGTTCTGGCCGAAATGGCCGGAGAGTGGATGATCATGGAAGTAGTGGAGAACTTGAAGGCGAAGATCGCCGTGATTAGGAACATAAATACGGTCATCAAGGCGTAGTAGCTTGTCGCTACCTAAGCTCCAACGTTCATTGGAAGGATCTTTAGCAAGTTCCAGACCAGCAACGGAGCTCGGGTCGGCGGGAAGGGCGAGGATGATGGCTTGGTGCAGGGCTTCGATATCCATGATAATCGAGGCTCGTAAAACCGGGCCTTCCAAGAAGGTAGCTCGAAGAGACGCAGTGAGTTGTTCGTTAGTAAATATAGGACGGAAGTTATGAGGGTTCACTTGGGCGTAGCCGATATCCCCCTCTTTAGGGTAGACGTCCCAGCGTCTAGTTATCGAATCAGGTTTCTCGCCGAGTTTCCCCGGTCGGAAGCGAATGACCATATTAAATTGATGTAAAAATTCTGACCATCGGACCTGTCGGCGTGTAAGAACCTTGGTAGTAGAGAAATACTCAAGATTCTTGTGATCGGTGACGACGTCCACCGGATCACCCGAACCTTCCAGATAATGACGCCAAGCTTTAAAGGCCTCGAAGATGGCCAGTAGCTCTTTGTCGTGGGTATCGTAGTTAAGTTCTGCCGCATGAAGCGTTCTGGAAAGTGTCACGAAGCGGCAGAGGCGGAGTGACTAACGGAGCGGGAAAGCGGAGCGACTAAGCAGAACGGTGAGGCGGAGCAACTGGACAAGGCAACAAGGCGGAGCGACTAAGCAGAACGGCGGCAGGCTGGTCCCAGATAATGACAGAGATATATTGAGTATCGTAGTCATAGGTAATAATAAGTAAGTACATACCTGGTCCCAGATAATGACAGAGAGGTCAAGATAAGGGACCAGGCTGTGGAGGGTTGGCTATATATACATAATCCGGTCTGCGAGAAACAACGATGTAATACTGTACAGTTTAGGAACAAGGAAGGTGGCGGAAGCCAATAGAAGGAGAAGATGGGTCAGGTGGATCAGTAATCGATGGATCAGTAATCGATGGGGGTTTGACAGTGATGGGATGATGTATCGTACAAGTAAAGGCGTCGAGACGGTGAGAAAAGGAAAATGATAGGGGCTGCGTACTTTATGACATTACCCCCCTCCTTATGACCATTGCCCTCGATGGTCAAGGCTTTGCCGCTGTTGGGTGTTTTTTATGAAAGGCCCGAACAATTTTTGGTGCTCGACTGAGGTTGGCTGCGGGTTCCCAAGAGTTGTGCCCTGCGTCGTAACCTTTCCACTTAACCAAATATTCCAACTTCTTCCATCGAACCCGGCTGTCTAAAATCTCCTCTACTTCGTATTCCGGCTCGTCTTCATCCTCTAAGTATACCGGCTCTGGTGGTGTTGGTATTTCGCCATTAATGGAGTTACCTTTCCAGGGGTATAGTTTATCGACATGGAAGACGGGATGGAGGCGATCTAGGGATAGGGGAAGGTCAAGGCGGTAGTCTAAAGGGCCAATTTTCTCCAGAATGCGATAAGGGCCAAGCTGTCGATCTCCTAACTTTTCACTGGAAAGTTGAAGGTTAATGTCCTCCGCACTGAGCCAGACTAGGTCTCCAACTTTAAATTTATGAGCTTTCCGCTTCCCGCGTTCGTATCCCTCCTTCTGTTGTTTCTTTCCTAGGTGTAAGGCAGCTCCGGCATCTTGTCGCGCTTCTCGGAGAATCCGTATACGGTCATCCACAGCTGGAATACCGCTGCGTTGGCCCACTGGGATATTGAACAGGGGAAGATAGCCGTAGGTTAGCTCGAACGGGGACATGCCTAGCGCAGAATGAGTCCGTGAGTTAATCACAAACTCCGCCATGGGAAGGTGCTCTGCCCAGTCATCTTGTCGTCGTCCTACATAGAGGCGGATGTATTTCTCTACTTCCTGATTTGCTCGTTCGGTTTGGCCATTAGACTGAGGACGGTATCCAGAGGTTAGATCTGATTTAATTCCTAGCCTAGCGAGAAGGGATCGCATGAGTTTAGCTGCAAACTGGGGTCCGCGGTCGGATTTAAAGTGAAGAGGAAGACCATGGAGACGGAAGATCTCTCGGTAGTAAATATCGGCAACGCCTTCGGCTGTGATGGAGCTGGTGCAAGGAATGGCGTGAATTTGTTTTCCATACAGGTCTGTGCAAACCAAGACAGCATCGTAGCCTTGGGAGTTAGGTAGCTGTGTTATCAGGTCAACCCCTACCTCTTCCCATAGACCGGATGGTACATCTAATGGTTGAGTTACGGCCCGTGGGTGTCGCTGGATCTTCTTACGGGCACAAACCTCGCATCCCTCAACGTATTTTTCCACAAAAGAGCGCAACGTAGGCCACCAGAAATGGGTACTGACCAAGTCGAGTGTCCCGTGTAGTCCGGGGTGTCCTGCAGTTGGATTGTCGTGGCATTGACGGAGTACCTCAGTGCGTAGGTCGTCGTTTGCTGGTACGTATACTCGACCTCGGTAGTAGACCAACCCATTGTCTTCTTCCCATTCGGCTATCTCATTGGCCAAGCGCTGTAGTCCGTGCTCTTTGACTGTTTTGAGACCCTCCAATACCTGTGCCTCCCGTTCTGAGGCTTTCCGGATACGATCCTCTAAGGGGTTCTGTAGGATCGAAGCTGCAATTTTTACGAAGTGGCCAGGTTTAAGGACTGTCTGTTGTCGGTTATCATCGCTGTCCGATACATGATGAACTGCCATGCGGGAGAGAGCATCAGCTTGGGTGTTTACTCTGCCAGGGCGGTGGATCATATGAAAGTCAAACCGTGACAGATAGAGGGCCCATCGGGCTTGTCGGCGGGTGAGGTCTTGTGCAGTGCGCCAGAATTCGAGGTTCGAATGGTCCGTAATGATGTCGAATGGTTGAGGGAGTCCTTCTAGAAAGTTCCTCCAATCCTTCAGTGCTTCAATGATAGCAAGCATTTCTCGATCGTAGATTTCGTAGTTCCGTTCCGCTGGCTGCATGGATGCCGATCTGAAGGCTACCGGATGCCATTGGCCATCGTCTTGCTTCTGCATAAGGGCGCCTCCCGTGGCAAAGCCTGATGCGTCTACCTCGATTCGAGTAGGCCTGTCTGGTGTCCATAGAGCAAGGATCGGTGCGGAGATGAAGGCTTCTCGAAGGGTATCAAATGCTTTCTGTCGAGTGTCGGTCCAGGTAAAGCTGGTGTCTTTCTTCGTCAGGTCGTTCAGAGGCCGTGCTATTTTGGCAAAATTCCGGATAAAGCGTCGGTAGAAGTTTGCAAATCCCAAGAACCCTCGTAGTTCCCGAAGGTTAGTAGGGACTGGCCAGTCGCGAACAGCCGCTACTTTTACCGGATCCATTCTCACCTCCCCTTCTGAGATGATGAGTCCGAGGTATTCAATCTGTTGTTGTTCAAATTCGCATTTTTCTGGTCGTAGGTAGAGGTCGTGCTTTTCTAACCGGGTTAATACTTCCCGTACCATTCGTCGGTGTTCCTCGAGATCGTTACTGAAGATAAGGATGTCATCTAGGTAGACTGCCACCTTGCCGGCTGCAATGAGATCAGCAAATATAGCATTCATAAGTGCTTGGAACGTGGCAGGGGAATTTGTGAGACCAAAGAACATGACCTTAGGCTCGAACAAGCCTCGGGTTGTTGCGAACGCGCCTTTCCATTCATGCCCCTTCTTAATCCGTATGTTATTGTAACCCCAGCGGACATCAAACTTCGTGAAGTATCTTGCTCCCTGAAGTCGGCTAATGATGTCAGCAACTAATGGGAGAGGGTATCGGTTCTTCACAGTGTACTCGTTCAGTTTCCGGTAGTCTTGTACGAAACGGAGTTTCCCATCCTTCTTCTTTACGAAGAAGACCGGTGATGAGATTGGTGATTTTGAGGGGACGATATAGCCTTTCCGTAGGTTTTCTTCTAGGAAACGATCCAACTCCTCCTGCTCATTTAGGGACATGGGATAAATCTTGGTACGCATGGTTGCCGGTGCTCCAGGTACGAGATCAATCGCATGGTCCCAAGGTTGGTGGGCAGGTAATCGTTCGGAGGCGGATTCTGAGAAAACCTTCTTGAAATCACGATACTGCTCAGGGACCATTTCTTCGAAGGTTTTAACGGGTTTGTCTCGGTTGGCTTCCTCTGCTAGCTGCTGGGAGTAAGTGAATCCTGCGGCGCACCAGACTTCCTCCGTCTGTTCCTCTAGAATTCCTGCTTTTACCCATGCCCGGCGAGTTTTATGATTGGCTCGAATTCGGTGTATTGGTGGTTCTTCCACCGCTGCTGATTCACTCGGTTCAAGGGTCACTTCTAGTGGCACCTCAATGTGGGGGTTTTCTGCAGGAGGTTCCAGTTCCGGGAGTTCGAGGATCGGGGTTTCTGTGTGAGTGGCAGCTAGATGAGAGTACAAGATCTCCTCGTCTGGGACTTCTTCTATCGTTACTCGAGGAGGCTTTACTGAAAGTCGTCCTTTCTCCCAATCAATCTCCGGATTTACCTTCCGTAGCCAGGGGAGTCCAAGGATGATGTCTTCACCTCCTAGGTTGGTGATCAGAAAGTCCATCCATCGCTCTTGATTATCCACTGTGAGTGCTAGACGTGCAAAATGGGTTATCCGTCCAGCTCGGTTAGGTGTTCCATCGATATTAAAAACGTCGATTGGTTTATGGAGGGGTGCACATCTTACATGGTTCCGGGTGACAAAGTCTTGGTTTAAAAACAGGGCGGTAGCTCCACAGTCTACCATGGCTGCAGTTGTTATACTGTGATTCCTTCCTCTTAGTCTCGCATGAATTCGGAAATGTGGGGAAGTAGAGTTTAATTCCCGGATCGACGATATTGTACATGATGGGTGCGAGTCATACGAGGAAGTAGCGAACATAACAAACTGATTACGGGGTACTCTCGGTGCAGCCGAAGCGGGTACCCTCTTTAAAAACCCTGTTGAAAGCCAGAGGACGAGGAGGACATAGCGTTAGCACGATCAAGTAATTCCCTTATTTGACCAATCTGATTGGAAAAGTCCTGGTTAGGGGGGCTCGGAGTAGCAGCTACGGGTGCAGGAGCAGATGTTGGGGTTGAGGACGCGATTTGGACGGATTCGTTTGGGAATAGGGAGAATGGCGCGGGTCCCGTAGCGGATATCTGTTGGCGTCGAGGTTGCTGGCGTCGGCCTCGGTCTCGTCCGAGTCCCATGAATTTGTCTTGGCAGACTGCTTCCAGATGTCCTCGACGTCCACAGTAGCGGCAGGTGGTTTCTCGGTGTGGGCAGTTTTGCTTGACATGACCTTGGGCACCGCAGCCGAAGCATCGTCCTCGCATGCGAGCTAGGAATGCTTCCCTAGTATTCCCATTACTGGTGTGGGTTGCATCAATGTCCATAGCGTGGGGGTCAGCAGGGGTAGTATGAGCAGTATGCGTGGGAGGGTATCCAGAGTTCCGGCCAGTCATGGTGGGATCGTGCAGGTAGACATCTACCGATATGGCCCGTTTGATTGCCTCCTTCAGAGTCGGAGCAATTCCTTGGGCAATGTTTACGGTGATGAGGTGTTGTCGGATCTCCGGGAGTAATGCAGTGAAGAAACGTTCCCGCAAGTCAATATCAGACATTTCAGTCCGATCTCCGATATCCTTGAACTTCTGAGCGAATTCCGCAACTGTCTGTCCTTTACTTTGCCTGAGATTCTTGATCTCGCTACGGGCTTCCATACCTGGGTCCATTGGTTCAAACCGTTGGCTAAATTCCTTCAGAAACGCCTCCCAATTTCCTCCGAAAGGGGGATTTTCCGCATTGAAATGTAGCAGATGGGGAGTTGCCCAATCTCCGGCACTTTCTGTGAAAAAGCCCAAGGCGGACTTGATGAGTTTTACTTGGCTTTTGGCGAGATCTGGTTGTTCTGACGCCCAATTCTGGAACTGAGCCATGAAGCGACGGGCTTCAGCGCCATCTTTACCCTTGAAAACCTCGGGTTTGTTCATGCTTGACTTAGAGGATGAGCGTTCCTCCATAGCTGTAGCAAGGTTAGCTACTTGTCTGATGAGCTGAGCCATGAGATCCTCCGCAGAGGTGTTTGGGGCAGGCGGGATAGGAGTCGACATGATGGGAGTAGGCAATCGGGGCTGGGGAATCGGCAGGAAGGTTATATTGCTCACAGTGAGTGGCTCTCGGATTGAGTTCGAAAGGGCGTTGGGGCAAGGTTGAGACTGGCAATCGCGCCAAGTATCGTCGTTGTTATGGGTGTGAGCTTGGTCTCTGGGGTCAAGTGCGTGCGGGAGTGCGGAGCAGTCTATACTGGCAACAGGTGTTTCAGAGTCGGGCGGAACTGGGGAAGACGTGGTGTCTATAGACCCTGCAAGGACAACCTTATCGGTAGGCTGTCAGTGCAGTAATGGATCTTGACCTAATGTCACGAAGCGGCAGAGGCGGAGTGACTAACGGAGCGGGAAAGCGGAGCGACTAAGCAGAACGGTGAGGCGGAGCAACTGGACAAGGCAACAAGGCGGAGCGACTAAGCAGAATGGCGGCAGGCTGGTCCCAGATAATGACAGAGATATATTGAGTATCGTAGTCATAGGTAATAATAAGTAAGTACATACCTGGTCCCAGATAATGACAGAGAGGTCAAGATAAGGGACCAGGCTGTGGAGGGTTGGCTATATATACATAATCCGGTCTGCGAGAAACAACGATGTAATACTGTACAGTTTAGGAACAAGGAAGGTGGCGGAAGCCAATAGAAGGAGAAGATGGGTCAGGTGGATCAGTAATCGATGGATCAGTAATCGATGGGGGTTTGACAGTGATGGGATGATGTATCGTACAAGTAAAGGCGTCGAGACGGTGAGAAAAGGAAAATGATAGGGGCTGCGTACTTTATGACAGAAAGGAAGGCTAGAGGATGAATTTCACCGTCAGCATATTGGATGGAAAGAATAGCCGCAATGGCGTAATCGGAAGCGTCGGTCTCCACGATAAGTGGGCGATTCGGCTCCCAATGGGCCAGTATTGGCGCAGAAGTGAAAGCGATTTTGAGATTTTCGAAGGCCTCTTGACAGCTGCTGTCCCAGATCCAGGACGCGCCTTTTCGGGTAAGCCGAGTCATCGGCACAACGATATCACTATAATTATAAATAAAACGACGATAGAAATTTGCAAAACCCAAGAAGGACTGAATGTCCTTAACCTTCCTCGGGACCGGCCACTCTAGAACTGTCTGAACTTTCTCCTTGGACATAGTCAATCCGTCGGGAGAAAGAATGTAACCCAAATACTCAACAGTATCCATATTGAATTCGCACTTCTCGGGATTGGCGTAAAGCCGATGATGGCGTAACCGCCAATGAACTTCCTTGACGTGTTCTCGGTGTTCTTCTGGCGTATCAGAGTAGATTAGAATATCGTCCAAATAGACGATGACACAAACATCGAGCATGTCAGAGAAGATGTCATTAACAAACCGCTGGAAAGCCGCAGGGGCGTTCGTAAGGCCGAACGGCATGACCTTCCATTCGTAAGAGCCGTAGCGGGTCCGAAAGGTGGTTTTCCATTCGTCACCTTCAGCGATTCTGACTAGATGATAAGCGTGAGCGAGATCCAATTTGGTGTATATTTTAGCTCTTTTCGGAGCGTCGAGAAGATCTGATATGAGTGGGAGTGGGTAACGATCCTTTTTGGTGATACGATTGAGTCCACGGAAATCGACGCAAAGGCGAAGTTTGCCGTCTTTCTTCGGGACAAAAAGGACCGGAGCGCCGTGAGGAGAGGATGATGGGGTGATGGCACCAGTAGCCAGCTGTTTGTCAATAAAGTCTTTAAGGGCAACTAGCTCCTTTTCAGACAAAGGGTAAATACGGCCGAGAGGCGGCGAAGCGCCTTCTTCCAAGTCAATCTTCAAGTCGTAAGGTCTGTGTTCAGGAAGAGAATCTGCAGCTATCTCGTCGAAGACGTCTGCAAACTCAGCATACTCGGCTCGGATGGAAGGAGGAAGTAGAGGGACAGTAGGAGCGGTGGAAGAGCGGTCGGCGGCGCGGGCCGCGACCTCTGAGTGGATAGCACGAAGAAGGATGGGTTCCATACCGGCGTCCTTGCAAGCCCTATTGAAGACTGCAGCACTGACAAGTGCAATGTCTACCTCGGGAGTTTCCAGCTGAGCAGCGAATTGAGAGACCGTAGGGTAAGAGTAGATGGGTTCAAAAGGGAATTTGGACGAAAGGGGCTTGGCCCGTGAAGTCCGAGAGCGGGAGCGAGAGCGAGAGCAAGGTGAGTCCCCAGGAGGGGTCTCCAGAATTGTCGGTGAAACCGACGGCGAAGGTTCCGGTAGCGGAACAGCGACCTTTGCAACAACAGTGTTGATAGCAGAAGGCACAGACGTCTGTGGAGAATCAAGGTGTGAAGTGTTACGGAACGTAATGTTTCGAGATGCCCAGTCAATCAACGGATTGTAGCGGGATAAGAAACTGTAACCTAGTACTGCTTTACAAGATGAATCTAAATGTGTAACATAAAAGGGTAAGAGAAGCAGCTCGCCGGAAGGGAACCGAACGGCGATATTCGCCATATCGGTAATGGGTTTAGAAGACAATGAACCATCAAAGAGACGAAGATTAACAGGAGAAATTTTGGTCGTAGGAATAGAGTTCTGAGAAACATAACGAGTATCGATGAAAGAGTCAGTAGAACCAGAATCAACAAGAGTAGGAAATTTGAGGAGAGCAAAGATGGGTTCGGCCGGCGCGGCCGAATCGGATAACGAGAATTCAGTAGTTAATGAAATTACAAGAGAACGTTCAATGGAAGAAAGAGCGGACGCGTTGAGATATAACTCCCCAGGTGAGGTACGAACCTGATCAACGCAGCTCCCGTTTCGTACCGGGGAACAAGAGCTGCGGATTAGTTTTCCGAATCCTCTTCAACAACCTCAATGGTTGCTTCGGGGGTTTCTTCAACCTCGGCAGCGCGGCCCTTCGATTCTCGGGCCTTTCGCTTATTGCAGTCAGCAATCTGATGCTTACCACCACAGAAGAGACAAAGGTTGTTCTTCATCCTTCTTTCCCGTTCGGAGGGAAGTACTTTACCATCTGCTCCTAGATGGTTGAACGCGGGGCGCTGACCGCCGGATTGGCCGGAATTCGAAGAGTTCTGGGGCTTACCATTGTTATTAGGCTTACCACCAGAGAAGGGTTTAGGCTTCGGCGTGAGCGGCGCCGAAGATCCAGATGGCTGAGAGTTGTTTTGCTGGTTAGTAGAACCAGTCTTAAAGTCCGAGGAACCCTTCTTCGGGTTCCGAGCAACAAAAGGCTTACCAGCCTCGCGCTTCCTAGTTTCCTCGCGTTTCCAATAACGATTGTCAATGCGAAGAACCTCTTGACGGTAATCGGCGAGCGTCGCCGGCTCGGGCAAACGCGCCATTTCGTCCTTGATGCGCTCAGCTAAGCCTCGTCCATAAGCCCATTTCAGGGCAGCAGAATCCCAGTTGGTACTAGCAGCCAGGGTGTTGAACCGGATATTGTATTTCCGGATGTTCTCGGTTTCCTTCATCTTCAGATTACCGAGAGAATCTTCGGCCTCGCCTTGGGCGTCGTAAACGCCGAAATTATCCTGAAGCTCCTTTACAAGGGCTTTGAAGGAGGACGTCCAGGCCGGCAGCGAGTCGAGGTCCGGATCGAGAATATCAGGGACAAACCATTCTTTGGCTGACCCACTGAGATAGGAAAGGGTGTAGTTCACCTTCCGTTGGTCGGTGAAGTACTTGGGACGGTCATTGAAGACCAGGGCGAGATTGACGAAGAACGTCTTGAGTTTTCGGGGATCCGAACCGTCGAATACCTCGGGTTCCTTGACCTTACTCTTAGATTCAGAGCTGTCAGAGGGACGGCCGAGTGCAGTGAGAACGGTACCGAGGGTTTCAATGGAACCCTTGAATCCCGAGAGAAGATCCAACATAGCTCGTTGCTCGTTGGGGATGTCAGGAGAATTAGGAGAACGAGGACCACCAGGTCCACCAGGACCACCAGGTCCGCCGGGACCGCCGGGACCGCCAGGCCCACTGGGGTCACCAGGCTCACCACGCGGTAAACCGCCGGAGTCGTCATCCAGATCGTCATTGTTGTTGTCGGCACCCGGATCGTCGGGGTCGACAGGAGGGTCTTGATCATCGTGATCACCAGTATCCAAATCGAAATGAGGAGGTGGGTCACGAGGAGATTCAGAAGCAGCTCGACGTTGGGGTTGTTTTCCCGTACGGCGGGCTATGGCTTGGAGAATTGGAGAATCAATTCGAGCAGTTGACCGGCCCCGAGCCGGAGCGACCACGGGGGGTTGTCCACGGCGAGGGGTCAAGACTTGGACAGGTTGTCCGTCACCGGTGTACAAAGTGCTGTACTCAAATTGCTGATCTTCTTCCATGGCTTCAGGAAGAGTTGACGTAGTAGGAACTGTGGCTGGACCGAAACCGCGATTACGGCGACGTGGTTGACCGATGGCAGAGATAGAGTCGGAGAATGGGGCAAATGATTGAGCTGTGGTGAAGAAAGTGTTTTCTTCGGAATTAGCTCTGGATTGAGCTCGAGTTTTCGGAGGCATAAAAAATGATATGTCAGTACGACGTTACGGATTGAGTTTAATTATACTGTTAAGATCATGCAACCCGTGTAACCGTGCCAGAGGTCACAGAGTGTCTAAGTGCGGAATACGAATGGGACAGTAGTGAAGTTATTAACAACACCGCCGTTACGCCGTATGTCCCCGGAGGTCGAGAGTATAGAAGAGAGGAGCTGAGTAGCAGCCAAGTCGGAGCGGCGATAACGCCGGTGACGAGGAGCGAACCAGAGAACGTATAAGTCCTAAGGTAGAGTAGAGAGAACTTCAAGGCAGTAAGCCTGAAGACTTAGAGGAGCACAGAGTGAAAGAGGGAATCTAAGTCGATAATTAAACTAAGGAACTACAGTAGCGTACAGGCAGTATTTATATCTACGGAGCGGCGCATCGGTGCGGAGCGCCAGACTAACTACTAGGAGCTATACGAGTAGTACCTGCAGGGTAGAGTGAAAGACAATAAGGAGAGACTAGAACGAAAGAGTAAAAGACAATAATGAGAGACTAGGACGAAAGGGTATGGGTAGCGAGAAAGAACAATAGGAAGAGATTACAATAAAAGCAAATCTTCGGAATACCGAGCGGCGGAATGGAGGCCCGCTGCATGGACTTGACAGTGGCCTTCCTTCTGGCAGTGCCGGCCCAAGCAGCTGCCTCCTTCTTCTTTGCCTCTTCCACTGCCCTCTTAGCAGCCTCCTCCTCTGCCACTCTCCTGGCCTCCTCAGTGGCCTTCCTCTCCTCCACCTCCTTCATGATCCTCTTGATCTCCTGCTCCTCGTCCTCTACAGCAGCGGTATTGGTGTCAGGAGGTTGGCGGGACATGATGAGGAAGGGCCGGGGGAAGGGTTATGGGAGGTGGTGGTAGTTGTGGTGATAGTTCAGCTGGTCATCATACTGTGGGACTTAGGAGTTTGGGAAAAGTTAGTTCCACAGTGGAAAACCCTGGGCCTTTTACATGCTTCAAAAACCAAATATTAGGTTCATTCGATTAAACCAGCGGCCCGCAGGAAGATGTGAATTTAAATTTTCAACAACTTATTTTGTTGATGGGATCAATTTTCAGTGATCTCAGCTTTTGAGGGGGATACTGTCAGGACCATGCCTTGGTGCCCCGCTCTGCCACTCGGTACTCCAAGATCTATTGTTTATTATAATCTCTTCTTTATTGTTCTTTCTTGCTATACATTTCCTTTCAACCTAGTCTCTCTTTATTGTCTTATGCTTAACCCTGAAGGCACTATATGTATAGCTCCTAGTAGTTAGTCTGATGCTCTGCTCCAATGCACCAGTTCATAGGTATAAATACTCCTGTACTATACTGTAGTTTTTCAGTTTAATTATCATCTTAGATCAACTTAGATCACCTTCTCTTGTCTCTCTCTGTCTTCTAAGTCTTCAGGCCTGTCGCCTTGAAGTACTCTCTACTCTGATCTCAGGACTTGTGAGTTCTTTGGTCCGCTCCTTGTCATTGGCATTACTGCCACTCCAGCTTGGTGGCTTCTAGTTGCCTACTCTCCACTCTCGATCTCCGGGGACTAGCAGTGTAACAGCGGTGTTGTGAATAACTTCACTACTGTCCCATTCAACCCTCTGCCCTTAGACACCTTGTGGCCTCTGGCACAGCTTCATGGTGTACATAATCTTAACATCATGTCAGTTTGACCACAACAACACCCAAGCTGAATAAATAATTTAATCAGGTATTGTGGGCAGGATAAAAGAACTATGAATCAAATAAATATACATATATCAAAGTGCAAGAAAACTTTCAATATTCTGTTGAAACATATGGTAAACATTCAAGTTCAAAAGCATTCCTTATGCTCTGGGGTCTGCACAATCACCAGCTTGAACATATGTGACATGAGATTGTATCATGTCATGATCAAAATCAAGTTACCTTTCAGGCTCACCAGACCTGTCATGTTGCCCACCAATAGCCTCTATTTCCACTCTCTCTTCTTCTTCTTCTTCTTCTTCTTCCTCATTGAAAGATTCCCCATCTAATGGAGCCCCAATATTCCCCAACATCTGGTTGGAAGCAAAGTTCAATGATGATACACGGGTCTGTTGACCTTGGGATATTGTGGTATTGCCAGGTTCAGAATATGTGCGCAAGTTGAGCATCAGGCGGCTGATGAGAATGTTGGGCAATCTGGGAAATGAATTAGAAAGAATATAATCACCAATGAAAGATTGATTCACATCTCAAAGAAGGGTTCAACAAACCCCTCAAAATTCTGTTGTAAATGGAGAGTGTATTTTGCAACAATCCAGAACCTTTTTGGATACAATGACATACATTGAAATTTCCCGACTTTAATAATACCTTGAGGGATTCTATAAATATAATGCACTCAACAACTTTGAGAAAATTTTAAAAACTGACCACACTGAAGATAGCAAGAATAATAGCCACTACAAGCATGAGTCTTAAAATACTCAATATCAGTTATATTTCTCGGTTCAAATAATGTAATAGAACATACAGGAAATACAAAGTCCCTATTAGGAATCTTGAGCATCATTCTCAGAACAATATATGCAAGAATTACCATCACGGAAGATTATTTGTGTAATACTAGACTGATTGAGCCTTTGCATTTCCAGTGAATGCTGAACAGTCTTTATAGCAGTTAGAATGAAGGTGAAAATGTCATATCCCAATGCCAACAATGGAATAGCCAGGTCCACTAAAAAAATCAACAGTCTAAATATTGTTGCATAAACATGATTATCTCACACCTGTAGAAGATGCAAAATCAAATATTTGTCAGAGAACTGATAAACTGGTGCTTACTGAGTGTATTGATCTACATTATTACCACTTAGCCCACACCTTGAGAGGTTTTGAAATGGAGATCCAATTGTGGAACCACCAACTCCTAGTGCTAAATTCTGTACACAAAATGTGTTACTGGACAATGAAATACAAGCAGCCAATTCCTGCTGGCTCAGTGATAATGACACATACCCATATATCAAGTGTAAGTCTTGAAATGATGAATGCAGAAGCTATTCCAAAAATCACTCTATTTCTATTGTATATTGCATAAACCCTCAGGGCAAAAAGAACTTCAACTAGGTGAGTGGAGGTCATTGAGGTAAGATTGACTACACACCATTGGCTGCAACTATGGACAGAATTGTAAAAATTGAATATATTATATTTAATGCTTGGCACCTTTTGTTATATTAGTACCAGGACAACATGCATTAGAAAAGTCATAGCTTACTGCTCATCTGTTCCATTTCCAGGAAACTCAAATATTGCTTGAATGATAACAGACAAGAGCAACATGTATCTGTTTACCAGGAACAGTACTGAAGTTCCAGTTAATTTTCTTTTCCATATTGAGCTAAATTCTCTGGGCCATGTCTCAATATGGTCTGCAACACATAGTGCTAAAAGAAATGTAATGAAAGGCATAGTTGGAACAGTAGATAAATTGCTCACTAATAACAGCAGCCTCAGCATAATTGCTCAACACCCTAGTTTGAAAGAATAAAAGTCAAATAATGTGAAGAAAAAACTATGAGTACAGACTATCAATAGGTATCATGAGTTTTATTTACCAAGATTCAATTTGAGGAAGAATATCATCCATTGTGGCAAGATTTAAGAAATTCAGAAAGTTGTTCTATAGTGATTGATAATTCAGGAGGTCAAAACTGGCTCCTAGTGTTTATTGGTGAATGTGGTAAAAAGAATTATTGTGTTGTTCAGTCTCCACATGCCCTGCTTTTATAGGTGTGGATTACAACAGTTCAGGTCAGTCAAGTTAAAAGTGCAGTTGTGTGAGTACTTCAAGAATCACAATGGCAACTCAGTTCCCAAGTCCAGGAATTCTAAATCTCAGATGAGATATAACCCAACAGGAGTTGCTGTAAAATGCTGTTGTGAGTTGAGACTCCTTCTCAGCTCCAGGGGCGGGATTAATTCCTCTGGCAGTCCCCTCCTACATTAGTATAAGCACAAGCACACTGCCTGGGAGGGGGTGGAGCTTTTAAAAGATATAGAAGGTGCTCAGGAATAGGTGCTTATATCACAGTACTAGTTATGCAAAGAGCAATCCCCTCCAGCAAACAAGGACAGTGACAGTGTTGGCTAGATGAATTTTTGTAATCTGTTTCTGAAATTCCACTGTTAACTACAATGATTAGTTGAAAATGGAAATCCAAATACCTTGATCCCTCCGAAAATCTGGCTATGCTCTCCTCAGCATCTGTCAGATCCCTCAATTCACCAACTCCTTCTATATCTACATCATTCCCCATACACTTGGCAGTGCACAGAACTCCAATAATTGATGTAGTGAGATCCAGCAAAAGCCGGTAGCACTTGCCTAAACCAAGTGGTGATGGGCTCACAGGTGCTCTCCAGGATGGTATACCCTGCAAAACCAGAGCCTTACCTCGGCAATGCTGCTGTGGGGTTGAGACTCCTTCTCCATTCCAGGGATTGTTATGTACTGTTGTGTACTAAATTTCTATTGTAATTAGCTTACATACATAGGTATCCTATGGTATACTCCGTCTTCAAGCCCGTAGGACCTGTGCATTCAAGCATTCAAGAAGGAGGATAGAAGGATATGTCAAGTAGAAGGATAGAAGGATATGGATTTCTTGCCAAGTGAGAACTCGAGCATAGACAAAATCGCTCGAAGGTCGTGCCCATCCATCCATCCATGAAATGTCTTTCCGGAATACAGAGTCAAAAGTTCAAGTTGAAAAAGTCGAAGTCAAAAATTGAAAAGGCTTTCTTTACACTTAGTCTTGATTATTTTTCCCGGGATATGATGTTTATTCCGGGTCTCTGGATGTTTATCCCAAATCACTCGCTGTGTCAAGTGCAAACCCGACTCTGGAGTCTATTCTCCACAATGACCTCTGTTAGTGCGAAGTTTGAGATTTTTACCCTGTCCATGGGACAAACACACTCCAATGACGAACCCAGCGAAGGATTCAGGACTTGGAATGGAATGGATACAGAAGGATGTATTATTCCCATTTCACACTATCCACTATTCATAGTAGGTGATTGTGGGGAATAGACTCCAGAGTTGGATTTTTCTTTTTGCACTCGGACTTGGGAGGATGTTTGAAGGATGTATTAGAGGAAGTAGAGGATATGGAATTGACTGTCGTATTTTCCCTGTAATAACCAAACCTCACAATCACCTCCTCGACCTCCACTTACTAGTCTCCCTCCTCAACCTCCTCCCTGCCCTCTCCCTCTCGACCTCCCTCCGCTCTACCTCTTCGGGACTCAACACCTCCCACCTCGTCGCATACTCCTCCGCCTCCGCCCAATCTCTCCACGCGCTCCTCAGAGGCTTCGGGTACCGCCCATCTCGTTCTCGCGCTGGGCGTCCGAGGGATCCTAAACCCAGCCCTGTTCGGTCTTTTATCGGTCCTTCCAAGTCACCCCCACTCCCGGGAATCAAGTTCAACGGAGGGTGGGCACCGAGAACGCCCCAATCAACAACGTCTCGTCTGTGACGACACAGTTCCTCGTGTATCGCATGTGCGATGAGTGGGATGGCTTCGCCGGATAACCCGAGGTCGGCACAGAGTTGGAGAGAGAAGGCTTCAGGGGTGAGAGGGGAGAGGAGGTCCCATTCGATGTGGTCGGTTAAGTGGTGGGTGGAGATTTGGACGTCGAGGGAGAGGATGACGCGGCATTCGGTGTTTTGGGAGGGGGAGTTTTGGTGGTGGTGTTGGTTTAGGTCTAGGTCTTGTTCGTCGTCGTCGTCGTCGTTGTGTTCATCAACAGAGAAACCCAACGAATCCATCCACCCAACCCACGCCTCGCCCCTCGCATCCTCCACCTGTGCCCTAATCTGCCTCGCCACGATCTCCCCATACGGATCCACCCCGATATCCAGGTCCCTACAAAACTGCGCGGCAAAGACTTCTGGTGTTATAGACGCCGACGGTTCGTGGAGATTCCAGAGAAAGACATCCCGGATGCGTAATCCGAGCTCTGGGACGTCGAATTCGAGTCGGACCGGGATGAGGATCGGGTTTGGGTGCGGAGGAGGGGTAGAGGGAAGGGGAAGGGAAGAAAGGTAGTTTGGACCGTAGTCTAAACTGAACATCGGACCGCCTGGCGCCGTAGCAGCGTTCGATAAGAAACCTCTGGTCCTAATAAACCTCGACGGAGGAACCAGGCCGAGATAGCTCTGATCTAAATCTGAGCTATCCACCCTCACTTGCTGTTGTTGTTTACTCGGTCTACCCACTCTCCTCCCACTCCCAGCGACGAAATCCCCGTCGGTCGCATCATCATCGAGTGCACCAGCGTCCGGTATATGATCTCCGTCTTTTTTAGTATCATTCGCATCGTCACCGTCACCCTCGTCGTCATCCCCCTCGTCGTCTACCTCGGCGTAGTTGATCACTGTTCCCCGAGATCGACGGGATGCGCGCGTGGGACGCGTCGTCGTTCCCAGGGTCGAAGACAATGATGAGGTGGAGGGGATAGGTAAAGAAGAAGAGGCGGTGGTGGTGGTGGAACCAGGGAATAAAGTCGGTTGGATGAGGAGTGTCGCACCTGTTCGGAGGCGGGAAGAATAGGATGTGAAATACGCTTGAGCGGAGGAAGATATTGGGGTTCCTGCTACTGGTGCGACTGGAGCTACCGGAGCTTGTTGGGATTGTGGTTGTGGTTGGGGGATTTGGTAGTGTTGATACCGTGTTTGACTTTGCTGCATTTGATTCTGAATTTGCGTCTGCGGTTGTTGCTGTCCCTGCGGATACTGCGGTACATAAGACGGCGGTGCGAGCATCAACATCGGCGCTGGTTGAGGCGTTGACGAGCTCGATCCGCGCGTCGCACGCGTTGTTGTTGCTGCTGTTGTTCTACCGCTTAATGGCAGCTACATCCGTCCGGTAAGCAAGGTACTTCTGAGAGGAAAAGACTCGGATACTCACCTGAGATATAACATGTCGAAACTGATCGTCCGACATCGTGCTGAATTGTCCTGTTTTACTCATCGCGATTCGACGACGTTGAGGATGAGAATGAAAAAGCAAACGCGTAAGGTACGGGAGTCACACGTTGTTATGTCACATTATTTGTTACTGATCACACGCTAGTCCCCTCACTTTCATTTTCCGTCGATTAGTAGAGGTCGAAAATAAGATTGAAAGAGCAAGCGGCGCAGAAAGAATGCTATTTATCCCCATATCACCTTCAAACATTACAAACCGCAGACCAACCACAACCACCCCTCGTCTCAACAGCAATCAATACTCTCCTTCATCTCCCCTTATCCAACCCTCTAACGTCTAACACTTCGAACTCCCCTAGAACGTCCAACAACTCCCGCATTCCCACTCCATCCCACCCCGCTATCCCTATCTCCCGACTTCAGCCTTTGCCACCACCTTTGATTCGGTATCAACGTCAACATCGACCAGTCACAACCACAACGCTCGAGTACAGAACGCCATACCAACAGCAGCACCAGCCATCATAACAATGCGAGGGAATACCCATACCCGAACCGAGAGGGATACCCTGCCTATACGAGAATTCGCTTGATGAGTGCGAAGATGGATGGATGGATGGATCCATCGAGAGAAGGTAAACGAGCCGCAAATACGCCGACGGTGAGGACTCGGAGATCATGTAACCATCAATAGCGTCGAGGAGCTCAAATCGCAATGAGAGCGGGGACGATGTCGGCGGTTTCGATAGCCATAGAAGACGCGGAGGGAAAGGGTGGTTTCCGGGAGTAGCACAGTAGCGCGGTAGCTGTGAGGAGAACAAGAGGATTGGTGATACCATCCATCTCCAAACCTGGACAGAAACTTGAGTAAACAAAACGAGAGAGGGAAGAGCGAAGGTGCTCACCATTCTCCATATGTTATAACCTCATCGTTCCATCGTTCCATCGTCGCTTTTCCCTTCATCCGCGTCATCGTAGACCCAACCAATCTTGACTAAACACGTCTCCGAGTCTGTACCAACTTCTTATCCGAACCCATATTCGAACCCATATCCTACGACACCTAGTTGAACTCATGATCAGCTGAAGTTGTTCTCCTGAATGTCGAACCGCCGCTAGGGACGGAGGGACGGAGAAACAGAGGCGTTGCAGGCCGTTGAGGGGATTCCGGGAATTCAACTTGGTGATACAATTCGGTGATTGGGTGATGAACGCAGTGTTCATTGGATTCGATGAAACCCGTGGTTCGTGTTCGTGTTTTCGATGAGTAGAACGTGGAATATATTTCCAGCCAGCGCTAGTGACGAGTAAGTAGCCTCAACACTGGCGCCAATGACGCTCTTGAACGCCTCGATGTCAACGGCGTCTTCCTTCAACATGGCTACCTCTCCTGTATCTCGAACCCGCGCAGAACTTTGTGAAATCCTGGCAATACGCACATTGCGGGAGTACGGCAACAATCTGTTGGAGCTCGCCGTGGTCTTGACGACGAGTTGGATGGTATATAGCGGTGCGGACGAGACTGTGATGCAAATGGCTCGCGAGGAGAGGGAAGATCTGGAAGAAAGGGTTGGGAATGCTATTGAAATGGCGATTCTAGGAAGGTCGAAGAGGTTTATAAAAAGTTCTTCTTGTCAGAAGGTCATTGATGGGATTTGGTCGTGCGTACTCACATCATGGTTTCTCTCATCACTCGTCGTTCAATGCCGTATTTCCGTTCAGAGGAAAGTGTGTGTATCAAGCCGAAAGCAGTCACTCGATCCTATCAGATGCAAGTATCATTCGCCATCGAGAGTCTTCTACTATCACTTCATCTTCTAGTAGACCTACAAACGGAACCCAATCCACTTCTATGACCCTCACAAAGCCCCTTTATTGGATCATTATCGGTTGGTCGGGCGGCTCTTGCAGATAACTGGTCCTGGCTGAACGTTCTTTGATAACAGTCTCAAGGTACCTTTCATTCGGTCGGTTCTGGAATACACCAAGTACGTGATCCAAGACGAAAAGAGACCTACAATCCAAAAAGCTAACTGTTTTGGTTAGCTTCTTGATTCTTTTCGTACTCTTTATCCTCGCTACTGAATGGAACACCCGAGACGAGTTGAATGCTCCCGAGGTAATCTTCATGGTATATGCTCTTGGATTCTGTCTCGAAAAGGTTGCTGCGATGCAAGAACATGGTGTACAAGGTGCGTATACCCATGTCAGGCTGGTGATTCTCTGAACATCATTTCGAATTTTCGGCGTACAGTGTACTTTAAGGGTACTTGGGTAAGCTATCTACCTTTACGAAAGAGGTAGAACTGACCTACCGTTTATAGAATGGTTTCGATCTCGCTTTTGGTAAACTCTTAATCCCATCTAGTAAAATGTCCAGCTTGGTGATCAAACTCGGTTTCAGTAACGACCTTTATGCTTTATGCTATCCTCAGGCTTTATGGAGTATTTCACCATAGTTTGTCGTCCCGTTTTGGTTTCTTTCGGAACAATCATTCAAGAGTCTAAGTATAGGTCTCTGGGCGCGTTCTACCGGTATAGACTGTCTTGCTCTCATCGCTTGCTTGATGTTTCCGAGGTTAGCACTTTCGAGCTAACATTATCATACATTGATGTTGGTTGACTCTGTATCAGACTGGCATTTGTCACGCTTCGCAATAATCTAATGGTCCTTTCATTGAGAGCTATGATTACGCAATTCGTTGTGCTCATGCTGATCGCTGCGTTCTGCTTTTGTGGTTTTCTTTATGCTCTTTGGACGTGCGTCAAGCTATATTCAATGAACACAGTTCCTTACTGAATTTACACTTCTCTTTTTGGTTCTCAACACGTAGGCTAAGCCGCAATGAAGCACAGTATGTCATGCCACGCTCTTAGATAATATGATTAGCGGTGTTCTCAATAACTAGACCATCTTCAGATACAGTGCTGGGTACGTCTGTCTTCTCGATCCACATCAGCTTATCTCTAATCAACACAAAGGACCATTGCTTGATGGATGCTTGACCTTTGGTTCGGGTTAGATGCCAGTGGTTTCGAACGGTCGAGTAAGTTGCTTTTCCTTGATTGATACGGTTCTGTCCAAAATATAATCTATATCACAAGCTCAATTTCATCAAGTCTTCGGGCCAGTGCTTATGGTCACATACGCTATGCTCAGTAATACTCTGCTGCTGACTGGTATGTGGTTTGAAAAGATTATGGCGCTCATTGTTTACAATATCCTGTTCAGTCCTCGTGTCTGTGAGTGGTCGATCGAATAAGCTATACTGTGTTCTCAATTTTTTTTGCTAGATTCTTTCCAACACTTTTGCGACAATAAACGAAGACGCCGCTGCGGAGGTGAGTGTCCTCATTTCCATCCCTGGAACTACTGTAGATTTCACCCCTTTAACGCCAGGCCATGTTCAGAAAAGCCGTGTCCACGATTGAAGGCATAAAGGCAGACTCCTTGTTCTCTTACCAGCCTCCGATAAACTTGGTTGCACTGTGTTTCATGCTTCCACTCAGTTATATCCTCACCCCTAGGTGGTTCCATAAGGTCCATTTACTGAAAATTTTCTGTATTCAACACTCATCGGTGTCGCTCGTGTAGGTCAACGTATTCATGATCAGAATCATGAACCTTCCTGCGCTCCTGATCATTGCACTGTATGAACGGCAGGCTAAACATAACAGGACTACAGGATTCTATGAGACCTTGATAGTGGTCACGGAGAGGGCGTATGATTAATCCACTTCCAAGGCAATTGAAACGATTGTGTAAGTTTAACCTGCTTTTTCCTTGTGTTATAGAATCTGATGGTTGTTACAGCTATTTTTGAAGGATTGGCTGGATCTGATAGTGATATTGATGCAGTAAGAGTTGACAATGTGCAAAAAATAGCAGATGTCCTCATTTTTCCTTAGATCTTCGAAATCGAGGAAGAACTAGATACTAGTGCGTTGGATACTAGGGATGATGTTGAACTTGGTCCGAGTGACAAACCACCTCTATCACCATCTGTATCAACATCATCAAAACCGAACAGCCCCCCACCTTCTCCAAGCAAACGGCAGACATCCAATTCTTCCAATCGTCGCACATCCAATTCCCTTCAACAACGAAGAACCTCGAACTCCTCCCAAAATAGACCGTTTGCGAATCAAACTCATCTTACTCCTGGTGGTGGTCCTTCTTCATCTTCACAAGATCAATTAGGAGGAAGTCAACCGCATCCTATACCTCCGCGAACTCGAGTCAACTCAATTATGAGTTGAGGTATGGAGGCCGCGCAAAGTTTCACCAGTCCCTTAGCACAGATATATCAGCCTTTGGTCGTTGATGACGATCTCCCTCTTGCGAGTGATGAGTCCCTAGACCAGGTTCCCTCGGTACCACAGGGTGGTGCTCCACTGATTAGCTACGGGCCGACAACACGAAGACGGCTGTCGTCTATGCAGGGAGTTCATCGGCGTAATACAAGCGATGTTGGGCTTCTTCGTCAAAGCAATAATAACTTGGGTACACCGAATCGACATCTTCAGCATGTGCAACAACAGCAACCGCGGTCTCAGCAGAACTTCCCTTCGATGCAGGAAGTCATGAGTGGTGCAGATGGCGTTATCTCGGAGAGCCCACCTGGGCAGAGCCCGTCTAGTCGTGGGGGCTTGGATATACCTACAGCTGGACAGATTCAGGAGGAGGAGGGGAGTGCAGGTGGTGCTTCGCAGTGGTCGGAGAGGTTGGCGAAGTTGGAGGAAAGACAGGAAAGGATTGAAAATTTGTTGGAGGGCATTGCGAAGGATTTGAGGGACAGGGGAAAAGTGTAGCTTAGTTTGTGTTGGAAGGATAGAACATGCATTGAATATACACGTTTATGAGGTATGCTCTTTTTCACCTGCATTGAAGCAGGTTCTATTTCTAATTATAGATCTTTTCCCCCCAAAGTATATGCATTTAGCTTCTCCCAACTTTTTTTTTGTGGAATTCATCTCCTCATATACACCATCATGATTCTGATGAGTACGCTGTTGGAACGCAAGGAAGTTATTCGTTGGGTCATTTCTATGGAAGGCATTGAACACTTACATCAAAGTCAATGTGTGTTTCTTTGCTTGTATCAGGACTACCGTTGAATTGACATGCATTATATTCTACTCAGAAGCTTCAATCTTGACTAAGATAAATAGATAGATTGTGTGATACCACAAACCGCTCCGCAGAAAAACCACTATTGATTACTCGAGATGCGGTCCCATAGGGAAGTTAATATATAATGAGAATGGAGTCAACACTGTTTCAAGTTCCCTGCAGCCTCACCTTCATCCCAACGCCTCATGTCTTCCCCTACTGTTTCTCAAAACGAGATAGCAGACCAGATTGGGTTCTCAGCGTATTTCGACGTTGTCTACATCCTAGGGGCGAGCCTCTTTTATGGTATGTGGTCTATCAATGGAATTGATGATACTACCTACGACTGTTGTTTCTTATATTGGCAGGTCTCTCTTTACCTGTTTTCGCACTTTCGATAAATGTTTTAAGGTGCGTGTTTGAGTTTGCATAAAGATACATATGTGCTCCATCTCATAACTCAACAATCATCATTACTTACTTCAAACTGTAGACAAAGAGCACGCAACTCCAAACCTGTCCGATTCCTTTTAATCCTCACATGTCTCACTCTGTTCTCCGTTACCGGGCAATTCATCACCAATGTCGGGGAGACCCTCACCGGGTTGTCTTGGTCTCAATCTCCTAGTGATAGCATCTCATATCTTGATCGAATGGCTAGCGCATCCGCGAGGGCAGAGCCCTATGGGATCGCTTCCCTGATTTTTCAGGTTTTGAATGTAAGTAAACCTTGTTGGAGAATTGGTACTCCGAAGTGATGAATCATTGAGTTTGCTGATATTTGAAATCTGGATACCTTGTTAATTGTTCTCTAGTTCTTTGCCGGGGATGCAATTGTCGTGTGGTGCATTTCTGTTCTTTGGTACCATTCAAGAGCTGTGTGGTATACATTGTGTGTACTGTTGGCTGGAAGTGCAGGTCAGTTGACATACTGAGTTTACCACAGACTACTCCTTCATACTACTACCTATGTTGACCTCCTGGTCTCCAATCCCCTCCAAATCCTCCTGCAATCTTCTGGCATACAATAATTGCTGACTGGGAATATTATTTGCAATCTCAGCTGCATCAATATATGACGTGACAAATTTCTCCATCATCCTCACAAGCAACAAGGGAGCAAGCGGAAATGGATTCTTGAAGGGCAATGCTTCAAGTATGTTTGTCTCGTTAGCTGTGAATCTCGCGGCGATGAGCTGTATTATGAGTAAAGCTTGGTATGTCGGGGAAACTTGATCTTTTCACTTTTCCCATTGAGTTTTTGTTGTCCTTGACACATTTTTGATGCTAATCATACTACACACTTGTAATAACTTGCATGTTAGGCTCTTCCAACAGTCAATCAAGAAAACAATGTCTCGAGATCGAGTGAACAAGAATGTGTCTTTCAAAATTTTGCTTTCCCTTGTTGAGTGTGGTTTATTTTACTGTGCAGTTCAGGTGGGGTTTCTATTACTTGATGGATGAAATAGTCCAATGTAGTTTTGATGCTCACTCATGAATGTCCGTGGCAAATGGAACGTTGACTGTAGATGACAATGCGCCTTCAGTACTTGGTTGTGCAATTGTTGCGCAGTTTACATTGTTTTTCGCAGTGAGCTTCTTCTTCCCCTACCTTGCCACTTTTTTTCTTTTCAATGTTGATCCAGTACTGTACCTCATCTTTACACATAGGGAACACACTCAGCACTCGTAATCTCAATCATCGCCTCCCAAAGATCCATTTTGGAAAGCTTTTCAGCAGTGGTCGGAGGCCATAGAGAGCCTTTAAAGCAAGATGTTGAGAAAGGAGTCGGAGCCTTGCCAAAGTGTAGTACAATCCGGTTTGCACCTGGACAATTTGTATCCGGCGAGTCGGAGCAGTCGGTATCTGGGGATTATGGGAATGGGTTCTTCACCACAATGTCAGCATCTAGTAGTGAACTTGAGCAGGAGGATCGAAGCTACAAGGTGGTGACAAACTAGAAAGGGACTCGGAGGACTATCACTCTGGTTATTTTATTTGCATAGGATCCTTTCTTGCTGCTATTTATCAGCAACTTGAGTATTCTGTTGTTCATGTATCCCTGATCCATACCACCAAAAGATGTGCTGAGAATTGAAAGAAACCAAGCGTGAGAACTTTGCTTGTATCGTTCCAGTTGAGTCAGTACCGATATCCACAGTGCTAGCATGGCTCTTACAGATGAGGAATGGAAAATCGCCATTGAGGAAAAGATTTTCCAACTCAAGAACACTGATAACAATGGTACAGTAGCAGCACACACTGGTAATCCCAGACCAAGTTCATAACCATAACATACCCATCGGATCCTTTATTCCCTTTGACTATTGATCATACTCTATTGAAACCGGATGCTACTTCAGCGCAGATCGATGTTTTGTGCTATGAGGTGATAAGGTATGGGTTCAAGGTAAGGCTTTATTTTGTGTCTGCATGTGTACACAGTGTATGTGGACAAAGTCTAGTCATGCTGCGTGAATGGAGTCCACGTTAAACAAGTTGCTGAACGATTACACGGATCCAAATCTATTCCATGTGCAGTGATTGGGGTTCCTCTCGGGGCAAGTACAACGGCGGTAAAAGTGTTGTGAGTTCAACACTAGATAATAATACCCCACACTCAATAACGATCTTACCTACTTACTACAAAGCGAAGCCCAAGACGCCATCTTCAACAGCGCGCGCAAAATCGACATGGTAATAAACATTGGCGCACTTAAATACAAATCTTACACCACTGTTTTCAATGATATTTGTGCTGTTGCTGAAGCATGCCACGTCTACCAGCCTCAGCTCCATCAGCACGATCTACGATCCTCCGAGTCATCCCTCACCCAAACAAGTGAAGAAGCTATGAGAAAAGTCAACCTGAAAGTCATCCTCAAAACTATATTTCTCTCTGACTCCGAAAAAATTGCTGGAGCATTCATCGCTGCTGAAGCCAGTGCAGATTTTGTCAAAATGTGTATTGGGTTTGGTGGGGGAGGAGCGACGATGGAGGATGTGGGGCTTTTGTATCGGTCTGTGGAATATACTTCTGGGAGGAATGATGGGAAGGGTGATAAAGTTAAAGTGAAAACAAGTGCGGGAATTCAATCATTTGAGAAATGTGTGGAGATGTTGGGAGCTGGTGCAGAGAGGGTTGGGACATACGTGGTTCCCCCCTTGTGTTTCTTTCTTATCCAAAAACCCTGTGTCAATGTATATTATACAGGTCCTCTGGAGCTGCAATCATGCAGGACATGAATGTAGGCACAGTTTCAGGGACCAGTCAGGCTTCAATAGTGTCCAAAGTTTATTGAAGACTTTTGCCTCTTGTCACTTGGGTGGAAAAAAGTGAGGAGTGACAACTATATGTACTACATGCAATTGAAAATCACGTTGCTTGCAATGCACACTCCGTATTTGTATTCTTAATTGTGCACTGATTTGTGCAGAGTCACATTCAGTGTGGCTGCGGTGGCTGGATTTGGTAATGCTGATACTGTGTTTGTGTTTGATCCTGTGTCTGCTGTTATACCTGCAGATATTGTGGAACATAAGATGGGAGTATCAACATCAACATTGGCAGTGGTTGAGGTGTTGAAGAACTCAACCATTGCATCTAATGTGTTGTTTCTACTCCTGTTAAACCTGTTGTGCCTCCACTCAATGACAGATATATCTAATTAGCTACTTCATCTGTAAAAAGACTGAGATGTTACTTGTCTAAATTGATCATGACACCATACTAAACTGTCCTGATTTACTTAGGTCAATTTGACAACAACAACACCCAAGCTAAATAAATAATTCAATTAGGTATTGTGGGAAGAACAAAAGAAATAAATATATATATATCAAAGTGCAAGAAAAATTTCAATATTCCATCAAAACATATGGTAAACATTCAAGTTCAAAAGCCTTCCTTATGCTTTGGAGTCTGCACAATCAGCAGCTTGAACATATGTGACATGAGATTGTATCATGTCATGATCAAATCCAAGTTACCTCTCAGGCTCACTAGACCTGTCATGTTGCCCATCAATAGCCTCTATTTCCACTCTCTCTTCTTCTTCTTCTTCTTCTTCCTCATTGAAAGATCTCCCATCCAATGGAGCACCAATATTCCCCAACATCTGGTTGGAAGCAAAGTTCAATGATGACACACGGGTCTGTTGACCTTGGGATATTGTGGTATTGCCAGGTTCAGAATATGTGCGCAAGTTGAGCATCAGGCGGCTGATGAGAATGTTGGGCAATCTGGGAAATAAATTAGAAAGAATATAATCACCAATGGAAGATTGATTCACATATCAAAGAAGGGTGTGACAAACTCCTTGAGATTCTGTTGTAAATGGAGAGTGTATTTTGCAATAATCCACAACCTTTTTGGATACAATGACATACATTTAAATTTCCTGACTTTAATGATACCTTGAGGGATTCTTTAAATATAATGCACTCAACAACTTTGAGAAATTTTAAAAACTGACCACACTGAAGATAGCAAGAATAATAGCCACTACAAGCATGAGTCTTAAAATACTCAATATCAGTTATATTTCTCGGTTCAAATAATGGAATAGAACATACAGGAAATACAAAGTCCCTATTAGAAAGCTTAAGCATCATTTTCAGAACATTATAAACAACAATTACCATCACGGATGATTATTTGTGTAATACTAGATTGATTGAGCCTTTGCATTTCCAGTGAATGTTGCACAGTCTTTATAGCAGTTAGAATGAAGATGAAAATGTCATATCCCAATGCCAACAGTGGAATAGCCAGTTCAACTAGAAAAATCAACAGTCTGAATATTGTTGCATAAACATGATTATCTCACACCTGAAGAAGATGCAAAATCAAATATTTGTCAGAGAACTGATAAACTGGTGCTTACTGAGTGTATTGATCTATATTATTAATGCTTAGCCCACACCTTGAGAGGTTTTGAGATGGAGATCCAATTGTGGAAACACTAACTTCTAGTACTGTACTCTTTGCACAAAATGGGTCACTGGACAATGAAATACAACTAGCCAATCCCTGCTGGCTCAGTGATAATGACACTTACCCATATATCAAGTGTGAATCTTGAAATGATAAATGCAGAAGCTATTCCAAAAATCACTTTATTTCTACTATATATTGCATAAACCCTCAGGGCAAAAAGAACTTAAACAGGTGAGTGGAGGTCATTGAGGTCAGATTGACTACATACCATTGGTTGCAACTAAGGCCAAAATTCCACAAATTGGATATATTATGTTTAATGCTTGGCACCTTTTTTTATATTAGTACCAGACCAACATGTATTAGAAAAGTCATGACTTACTGTTCATCTGTTCCATTTCCAGGAAAACCAGGTATTGCTTGAATCATAACAGACAAGAGCAACATGTATCTGTTCACCAGGAACAGTACTGAAGTTCCAGTCAATTTTCTTTTCCATATTGAGCTAAAATCTCTGGGCCATGTCTTAATATAGTCTGCAACACATAGTGCTAAAAGAAATGTAATCAAGGGTGTAGTTGAAACACAAGATAAATTGCTCACTAATAACAGCAGCCTCAGCATAATTGCTCAACAACCTTGTTCGAAAGAATAAAAGTTGAATAATATGAAAAAAAAACTATGAGTACAGACTATCAATAGGTATCATAAAATTTATTTACCAAGATTCAACTTGTGGAAGAATATCATCCATTGTGGCAAAATCTGGAAAATTCAGAAAGCCAATCCAAAGTGATAGATAATGCAGAGAGTTGAAACTGTGTCTGTGTAATATTGGTGAATGTG
This sequence comes from Lentinula edodes, assembly GCF_021015755.1. Classification (NCBI taxonomy): domain Eukaryota; kingdom Fungi; phylum Basidiomycota; class Agaricomycetes; order Agaricales; family Omphalotaceae; genus Lentinula; species Lentinula edodes. Next base: position 166,192 of record NW_025764349.1, read on the forward strand.
GTAAAAGAATTATTGTGTTGTTCAGTCTCCAAATGCCCTGCTTTTATAGGTGTGGATTACAACAGTTCAGGTCAGTCAAGTTGGAATCGCAGTTGTGTGAGTACTTCAACAAGAATCACAATGGCAACTCAGTTCCCAAGTCCAGCAATTCTGAATCTCGAATGAGATATAATCTAACAGGAGTAGCTGTGAAATGCTGTTGTGAGTTGAGACTCCTTCTCAGCTCCAGGGGCGGGATTAATTCCTCTGGCAGTCCCCTTCTACATTAGTATAAGCATGGCCACACTGCCTGGGAGGGGGTGGTGGAGCTTTTAGAGGATGTCCTCCCAAGTGAGAACTCGAGCATATACATAGGTCATGGCCATCCATCCATCCATTCCATCCATGAAATGTCTTTCCGGAATGCAAAATCAAAGTAAAGTTGAAAAGTCAGGAATTGAAAAGGCTTTTCTTACACTTAGTCTTGATTGTTTTTCTTGGGTCTCTCGATGTTTTTCCCGGATCTGATGTTCATGGTGGAGAATAGACTCAAAGAGTCAAATTCGCACTCAGACTTGGGATGGATACAGCAGGACGTTTATAGGATGGATCGGAGGAAGGAGAGGAAGGGCAAAAGTAATGCAAAAAGTAATGAACTGGTATATCATACCTCAAACACTCAATCATACACTATATAACATAACACATCATCTACATCAATCACCTCCTCGACCTCCACTTACTCGTCTCCCTCCTCAACCTCCTCCCTGCCCTCTCCCTCTCGACCTCCCTCCGCTCTACCTCCTCGGGACTCAACACCTCCCACCTTGTTGCATACTCCTCCGCCTCCGCCCAATCCCTCCACGCACTCCGTAGAGGCTTCGGGTACCGCCCGTCTCGTTCTCTGGACGGACGGCCGAGGGATCCTACACCTAACCCGAGGCCAAGCCCTGTTCGGTCTTTCACCGTTCCTTCCGAGTCACCAAGTAAAGGGGCACTAGGAGGATGCAGAGCACCTAAAACACCCCAATCAACGACATCTCTCCTATGACGACACAGCTCCTCGTGCACTGCATGCGCGATGAGTGGGATGGCTTCCCCGGATAACCCGAGGTCGGCACAGAGTTGGAGAGAGAAGGCTTCGGGGGTGAGGGGAGAGAGGAGGTCCCATTCGATGTGGTCGGTTAGGTGGTGGGTGGAGATTTGGACGTCGAGGGAGAGGATGACGCGGCATTCGGGGCTGGTGTTTTGGGTGGGGGTGTTTTGGTGGTGATGTTGGTTTAGGTCTAGGTCTTGTTCGTCGTCGTCGTCGTCGTTGTGTTCATCAACAGAGAAACCCAACGAATCCATCCACCCAACCCACGCCTCGCCCCTCGTATCCTCCACCTGTGCCCTAATCTGCCTCGCCACGATCTCCCCATACGGATCCACCCCGATATCCAGGTCCCTACAAAATTGCGCAGCAAATACTTCTGGGGTTATAGACGCCGACGGTTCGTGGAGGTTCCAGAGAAAGACATCGCGGATGCGTAAGCCTAGTTCTGGGACGTCGAATTCTAGCCGGACTGGGATGAGGATGGGATTTGGAATTGGGTGCGGAGGAGGAGTGGAGGGAAGGGGAAGAGAAGAAAGGTAGTTTGGACCGTAGTCTAAACTGAACATCGGACCGCCCTGCGCCGTCGCAGCATTGGATAGAAACCCCCTAGACTTGATGAACCTCGCAGGTGGAACCAGGCCGAGATAACTCTGATCCAAATCCGAGTTATACTCCTTAACTTGCTGCTGCTGTTTGCTCGGTCTCCCCACTCTCCTCCCACTCCCACTCCCAGCGACGAAATCCCCATCGGTTACATCATCATCGAGTGCACCAGCGTCCGGTATATGATCTCCGTCTTTTTTAGTATCATTCGCATCGTCACCGTCACCCTCGTCGTCATCCCCCTCGTCGTCTACCTCGGCGTAGTTGATCACTGTTCCCCGAGATCGACGGGATGCACGTGTTGGACGCGTCGTTGTTCCCAGGGTTGATGATGATGAGGTGGAGGGGATAGGCAAAGAGGAAGAGGCAGTCGTGGTAGTGGACCCTGGGAACAGAGTCGGTTGAACGAGCAGCGTAGAGCCTGTTCGGAGTCGGGAAGCATAACTCGTAAAGTACGCTTGGGCGGAGGAGGATATCGGGGTTCCTGCTACTGGTGCGATTGGAGCTACCGCGGGTGGTTGGGATTGTGGTTGGGGTTGTGGGATTTGGTAGTGTTGATACCGTGTTTGAGTTTGAGTTTGATTCTGCGTTTGTGGTGGTTGCTGCCCCTGCGGATACTGCGGTACATACGACGGCGGTGCGAGCATCAACATTGGTGGTGATTGAGGCGTAGACGAGCTCGATCCTCGCGTCGCACGCGTTGTTGCTCCTGCTGTTGGTCTACCGCTTAATGGCAACTACATACAATCCGTCTAATTAGCTACTATCTCTGCGAAAGAACTCGGATACTCACCTGAGATATGACATGCCGAAACTGGTCATCCGACATTGTGCTGAACTGGCCAGTTTTACTCATCGCGATTCGACGGTCGACGACGACAACGGTGAAGGTACGTTGAAGAGCAAAAACAAACGCGTTAGTCACACGTTGTTATGTCACATTATTTGTTACCTGATCACACGCTCATCCTCCTGCCCTCAGTTTCAGTATTCTTACATTATGATTGGATGTGACTAGCACAGAGGAATGCTCGACTCGACGCCCTGGATACGCGTTTTAAATCGGAACGACCCACGACGTCTCCTCCTCTCTACATCAATACCCCGCTTATCTCTCCTTAACCACGCCTCTCCCTTTAACCAAACCTCCAACACTTCCATCATCTCCAACACCCGCTCTCGCACCATGTATCAAAGAACAAGCCAAGCCCAGTCCAGACTCCAGACTGAAAACCACTTATCTCCCGACTCCTCATCGACATCAGGCATTACATCTATTCCAAGCCTTCGCCGCCACCACTTCGGGTTCAGTGTCAACGTCAACATCGAAGAGACCTACATAGTAACAAGCCAGTCACGACCGAAATGATAGATTACAGAGCGCCATAGGGCCGCCTTACCAGGCTATCAGCCACCACCAGCCATCATCGTCATAGGGTGCATGCACAATCCAGTAGGGAGGAGGAATATACCCACGAAGAGAGGGAGAGAGGGGATACCGAGGATACCGAGGATGGTTGTATTGCGTGTAGAGTAATACACGCCTATACAAGAATTCGCTTGATGAGTGCGAAGATGATTGCGAAGATGGATCCATCGAGAGAAGGTAAACGAGCCGCAAATACGCCGACGGTGAGGACTCAGAGATCATGTAACCATCAATAACGTCGAGGAGCTCAAATCGCAATGAGAGCGGGGACGATGTCGGCGGTTTCGATAGCCATAGAAGGCGCGGAGGGAAAGGGTGGTTTCCGGGAGTAGCACGGTAGCGCGGTAGCTGTGAGGAGAACAGGAGGATTGGTGATACCATCCATCTCCAAACCTGGACAGAAACTTGAGTAAACAAAACGAGAGCGGGAAGAGCGAAGACAGTCACCATTCTCTGTATGGTATAACTTGAACCCCTAAGATCCATCGATCCATCGTCGCTTTTCCCTTCATCCGCGTCATCGTAGACCCAACCAATCTTGACTGAACATGTCTCGTCCAGTCCAGACTCCAACCCGCCCCGCCATCTCTATCTCCCGACTCCTCATCGACGTTAGGCATCAATATTCAATGTTCACACTATCCCTCGGCCTTCGGTCTTCGCTACCACCACTTTTGATCCAGTGTCAACGTCAATGCTAACGAGCTACATAGTCACGACCCGAAGCACTAGAGAACGCGATAGCAGCAGCACCAGCCATCATCATATGCACCCCATACAAGAGTTCACTGGATCAGTGCTGAGTGCAAAGACAGATATAGATCGAGAGAGAGAAGCGAAGGAGCCGCAAATTCACAAATGCAACAACGTCGAGAAGATCGGAGCGCAATGAGAACGGGACCGCTATACAATGCAATACTTGAGCAAGTATTAGAGGCACAATACACCACTCACCGATCACCTATCACCTATCACTAATCATTACTCTTCCTCTTCCCCGTCCCCATCTCCTTTCTCTACATCCTGCTGTATCAATGAACACCACAACCCACTCCAACTCCAACTCCGAATCCCACTCCGAATCCGAATCCGGGTCCGAGTTTTTTCCCTCCAAACCAACATAAAGTAAGTATGTAAATGGTGTTTGACATCACAAAAATGAGTTTACTACTCCCTCTTACATTATGCATTATGCATTATCACTCTCTCTTGTCTCTGTCTCTGTCCTGACATCATGTTATCCTATCCTATCCTATCTTCACAAGTCTATATGTACTCACCAGTCCTATCCTATCCTCACCAGTCCAGAGTATGTATGTATGTATTTCAATTCTCTGTACTTCAATTCCCCCAACCAACAACATCCTGGTGCAGGATCCCTTGATTTTTCAATGGTTAACGTTCTTTTCTTTTCTTTGCTGCTGAGTTCTGTTCAGATAGATTTTTCAATTGTTACATACTTCAGTTGCCTCGTTTGTCCCTGTTCTTGAACCAACTGATAAGCACTTGCTTGATGCAAATTGTACTGTACTAGAGAGCACATCACCACTCGGTTCCGGCAAGTGTGATGTGTCACAGGGTTTGCAAAGGGCAGACTCCCTCACCACTCCATGAAAAAATCATCAGAGTTCCAAGAACCCAATCCAATCCAATCCAACTGTTCAAACTGTTCAAACGGCCAAGTACATGAATAAGAAATGATTATAATCACCGTAAACACTCTGTAAGCAGTAATCATTCACATATCATATCATATATCACTTTTGAGCTTTGTTTTCATTATTATTACTCCAGAATCAGAGTCATGCTAGTACTTCATATAAGTACTGTACTGGAGTACTCTCATGCCCATCACCAACACCACCACCACTCTGGCAAGCATAACATGTTACAGGTTTTGCAAAAGGCAGAGCTCTCTCGCAAGTCGCTGCTCCATAAATAAATCATCAGAGTTTCCAGAATCCAAATCCAATCCAACTGTTCAAACTGCCAAGTACATAAGAAATGATGTGGTATATATATCGAAGAAGTTGGTTGGATTGAGGGATGATGGTTAGAGAGAGTAAATTAAGAAAAGATGCTTCAATTCATCCTTTCTATTTTCAACTGATCCACAGGTGGAAATTTCAGAACACACGACTCAGAATCCACTGGGAACTAAAAAGTGAGTTTTTTCAACTTGCAGGGGTATTTTTATAGCAAAATTGCAAAACCTGGTTTTTTTCAGGTCATTTGATTTTCACAAAAGACAATGCATTTTAGTGCTATGATAAGGTAGTCTCCTTAGGCAGACTCGAGCTATGGTATATAACAGGGTTTGGCAGATATCACATTATGAATCATGTTCCAAGGATCTAACTGTTCAAACTGCCAAGTGCATGGGAATTGATGTAGATATGGAAAGGAGAGATTGAAATTTGAGGGGGGTTTTGACAGATGTTGAGGAGAGAATAGAAATAGCCAAGATTATCAAAACAAATCAAGATAATTCATCTTTCTATCTGCAACCTGAATGCAACTGCCATTCTAATTTGAACCATCTCACACTTATAAAAGCAGGGCATATGAGGTGATTGCAAAACACAATAATTCTTGTTTCACGTTTCTCAATACTGCGCAAACAGATCTGGGTTACACCTAGGAACTGGTCCTAACTCTCTCCATATTTCTCATCATTCCGGATCCACCTATTCAGATTTTCAAGAGCGCCACAATGGATGATATACTTCCACAAGTTCAATCTGTGTAAATGAATCCCATGATACCTATTGATAGTATTTACTCATAAATTCTTTGAACATCATTTGACTTTTATTTTTCCAAACAAGGGTATTGGGTAATTACGCACAGGCTGCTGTTACCAGTGAGCAATTTATCTCCTGTGCCAACTATGCCTTTGATTCTATTTGGTTCAGCCCTATGTGTTGCAGACCATATCGAGATGTGGCCCACAGAAATCAGCTCAATATGGAAAACAAGAAAAACTGGAATTTCAGTACTGTTCCTAATCAACAGATACATGTTGCTTTTGTTTGTCATGACCCAAGCAGTATCCAATTTTTCTGGAAATGGAACAGATGAACAGTAAGCTCCGACTCTCCTAGCACAGGTTCTTTGGGTACTAATTATGACCAAAAGGTGCCAAGCATTAGACTTGATATTTTCGGTTTGTTCAACTATTGCCTTGTTTGCAACCAATGGTGTGGTAAAAATCTTACCTCAATGACCCCCACTCACCTATCAAAGTTCTTTTTGCTTTGAGGGTTTATGCAATATACAGTAAAAATAAAGTGATTTTTGGTATAGCTTCTGCATTCATCATTTCAAGACTTATACTTGATATATGGGTAAGTCTCATCATCACTGGGCCAGCAAGGATTAGTGGTTTGTATCTCATTGTCCATTGACACATTTTGTGTATAGAGTACAGTACTAACAATTGGTGTTTCAACAATTGAGTCTCCATTTCAATACATCTCAAGATGTGATTTGGAATCACCTGATCAAGACAATCAGTAAGCAACAATCTATCAGGCCTTTTACAATCATTTGACTTTGCATCTTCTAGAAGTGTGAACTAACCATAGTGAAGTAACAATATTCTGACCATTGATTTTTCTAGTCCAACTGGCTATTCCATTGTTGGCATTGGGATATGACATTTTCATCTTTGTCTCAACTGCTGTAAAGACTGTCAAACATTCAGTGGAAATGCAAAGGCTCAATCAATCTAGTATCACACAAATAATCATCCGTGATGGTAATTCTTGTATATATTGTTCTGAGAATAATGCTCAAGATTCCCAATAGGGACTTTGTACTTCCTGTATGTTCTATTCCATCATTTAAGTGGAGAAATAAAACTGATATTGAGTATTTTAAGACTCATGCTTGTGGTAGCCATAGTTGAAACTATCTTTCAAGTGGTCAGTTTTCAAAAATTTCTTGATGTTGTTGGGGGCATTATATTGATAGACTTCTTCCAGGTATCATTAAAGTCAGGAAATGCTAATGTATGTTATTGTATCCACAAGGTTTTAGACTAGTGCAAACCACACTCACCATTTACAACAGAATTTTGAGGACTTTATTACTCCATTCTTTGATATGTGAAATAATCTTTCATTGTTGATTATAATTCCTTCTGATTCATTTTCCAGATTGCCCAACCTTCTCATCAGCCGGTTGATGCTTAACTTGCACACATTTTCTAAACCTAGAAACACCAGAATGTCCCAAGTTCAACAGACTTATGTGTCATCATTGGACTTTGCTTCCAACCGGATGTTGGGGAATATTGGTGCTCCATTGGATGGGAGATCTTTCAATGAGGAAGAAGAAGATAACGGAGAAAATGAAAATAGAGGCTGTTGGTGAGAAGTATGAAAGGTCTGGTGAGCCTGAAATGTTAATTGAATTTAACCATATCACATATGTTCAAGCTGGTCATTGTGCAGATTTCTAAGCATAGGGAAGGCCTTTCAACCTGCATGTTTACCATATGTATTGACAAAATATTGAAATTTTCTCTATGCTTTGTGTTGGGAGATGTTTTCCCTGTTATTGACGATTCATTCCGGATACACGTGACTTCTCATTCTTATAGACTTTTTTGCACGTTCATTGCCCTCAGCTGTTTACACCATTTTGGTTCCACACTGAGGGTGAGTTTTTCCTATTAGTACATCTACTTATTGATCCTTACCAGCTACGTAGTTCTGGCTTGTTTCGTTCATCGTATAGGTACTAATCTCAGCTGTTTACACCATTTTGGTTCCACACTGAGGTTCTGGCTCATTTTGTTCATCGTATAGGATACTCGACCTCTAAGAGGTTATGGGTCTTTCCCTTTAGGTCTTTTACTCTATACTTTACTCTATACATCGAACGTATAGAACCAAACTTTTAGCTCAAATCTTTGGAGTGACGCATTTGTTCTCGCTTAACATGACCAATTCGTGAAAACTTGCCGCCGTGGATGTATACTGACGCAACCGGGTCACCGATGGATCTGACAGACCCTGTCCATTGCGATTGTGCTCCATCAATGTCATATCAAACACCGGTCTCCGCACCTCTCTGCCAAATTCAACATTTGGTTGCATATATGCATGTTCCAGTTCGGGATCGCATGTCTACTGGACAAGGACCGGAACATCTGATCAATTTTTCTTCCCCTCCCATTCTTTCCCAGATTCATCATAGCTCTACGATCCCATTGCTTCAATCTTTTCCTTCTCTCCATATGATTCCTTAATCAGCTTCCGAAACTTGGCATCACTGTGTACCTACAAACCATTATACCACTTCTCGTCCTCTTCCTCCTGCTCCTGTAGGACCTGGGTCGGAATGGGTCTTAGGGTAGGGTTTGGTATAACAGATTTATGTTGTAGCGTGCTAGGAGCAAGCTGGAGCTCAAAGGGAGCTACGGGAACTGCGACCGAGGACAGGAATGATCTACGAGTAGTTCGGATTGAAAGGGTTGACCTTCAACGAGGTTCCTAGGAGGTCCTGGGGGGTCCCTAGGATGTTAACAGGGATAAAGGTTACGAGGAGCTAGTGAATGTCAGATGGTTATGTCATACGAGTTGTAGTAAATAGGGATGACAACACAGGATCATTATAAATCATAGCTGAAGTGGGTTCTGAACGTAAGAGCTCCCGATAGAGTGTAAGCCTGGGAGGGAGGTCCCGGGGAAGTGGGGGTAGAGGCGGATGTCCTGGAGCATTGGAGGTAGTAATGGAGAAGTGGTACGTAGTTCGACGTTACCTAGATCAAGGTCCCTGAGCTTGTGGAGCACTTGGGGAGCTTGAGGAGGTTTGGGGGAGGTTGGCTCACCAAAACGATAGACGTTGGGGAGCTTTAGTACTGGTCGAGGGAGCTCGAAAACTCACTCAGATTGCTTAGACGTGAGGTAAAAATGTCGATTGGATTATTTAGATGACCATAGAGATGAGATAGTAGTAGAGAAACAGAGATAAAGAAACTGAGAGTACAGAGAAATCTGTATGGTTAGCAGGTACAGAGGGACAGGGACTGGACCTATGCAAAAGGGTGTGTGTTCAAAATATACCAAGCTGGGGACATTTATGTTACCGAGGATACTTATATAGGTGGGATGAATAGGTAAAGAGACATTGTAATAAACGAGCATCTAATGGGGATGGCATGAAGTGCGGAGCCCATGAGGCTGTATTGATAAGGGATTGTCTGATGGCATACGCTGTCACGAAGCGGCAGAGGCGTAGTGACTAGCAGAGCAGGAAAGCGGAGTGACTAAGCAAGGCAGTGAGGCGGAGCGACTAAGCAGGTCAGTGAGGCAGAGCAACTAAGCGGAGCGGAGGCAAACTGGTCCCAGATAATGACAGAGATATATTGAGTATCGTAGTCATAGGTAGTAGTAAGTAAGCACATACCTGGTCCCAGATAATGACAGAGAGGTCAAGATAAGGGACCAGGCTGTGGAGGGTTGGCTATATATACATAATCCGGTCTGCGAGAAACAACGATGTAATACTGTACAGTTCAAGGGCAAGGAAGGTGGCGGAAGCCGGTAGAAAGAGAAGATGGGTCAGGTGGATCAGTAATCGATGGGGGTTTGACAGTGATGGGATGATGTATCGTACAAGTAAAGGCATTGAGACCGTGAGAAAAGGAAAATGATAGGGGCTGCGTACTTTATGACATTACCCCCCTCCTTATGACCATTGCCCTCGATGGTCAAGGTTTTGCCGCTGTTGGGTGTTTTTTATGAAAGGCCTGAACAATTTTTGGGGCCCGACTGAGGTTGGCTGCGGGTTCCCAAGAGTTGTGCCCTGCGTCGTAACCTTTCCACTTAACCAAATATTCCAACTTCTTCCATCGAACCTGACTGTCTAAGATCTCCTCTACTTCGTATTCCAGTTCATCTTCATCCTCTAAGTATACCGGCTCTGGTGGTGTTGGTATTTCGCCGTTAATGGAGTTACCCTTCCAGGGATATAGTTTATCAACATGGAAGACGGGGTGAAGGTGATCTAGGGATAGGGGGAGGTCAAGGCGGTAGTCTAAAGGGCCAATTTTCTCCAGAATGTGATACGGGCCAAGCTGCCGATCTCCCAACTTTTCACTGGAAAGCTGAAGGTTAATGTCCTCTGCACTGAGCCAGACTAGGTCTCCAACTTTAAATTGATGAGCTTTCCGCTTCCCGCGTTCGTATCCCTCCTTCTGTTGTTTCTTTCCTAGGTAGCTGTGTTATCAGGTCAACCCCTACCTCTTCCCATAGACCGGATGGTACATCTAATGGTTGAGTTACGGCCCGTGGGTGTCGTTGGATCTTCTTACGGGCACAAACCTCGCATCCCTCAACATATTTCTCCACAAAAGAGCGCAGCGTTGGCCACCAGAAATGGGTACTGACCAAGTTGAGTGTCCCGTGTAGTCCGGGGTGTCCTGCAGTTGGATGGTCATGGCATTGACGGAGTACCTCAGTGCGTAGGTCGTCGTTTGCTGGTACATATACTCGACCTCGGTAGTAGACCAACCCATTGTCCTCTTCCCATTCAGCTATCCCATTGGCCAAGCGCTGTAGTCCGTGCTCTTTGACTGTTTTGAGACCTTCCAATACCTGTGTTTCCCGTTCTGAGGCTTTTCGGATATGATCCTCTAAGGGGTTCCATAGGATTGAAGCTGCAATTTTTACGAAATGGCCAGGTTTAAGGACTATCTGTTGTCGGTTATCGTCGCTGTCCAATACATGATGAACTGCCATGCGGGAGAGGGCATCAGCTTGGGTGTTTACTCTGCCAGGATGGTGGATCATATGAAAGTCAAACGGTGACAGATAGAGGGCCCATCGGGCTTGTCGGCGGGTAAGATCTTGTGCAGTGCGCCAGAATTCAAGGTTCGAATGGTCCGTAATGATGTCAAACGGTTGGGGGAGTCCTTCTAGAAAGTTCCTCCAATCCTTCAGTGCTTCAATGATGGCAAGCATCTCTCGATCGTAGATTTCGTAGTTTCATTCCGCTGGCTGCATGGATGCCAATCTGAAGGCTACCGGATGCCACTGGCCATCGTCTTGCTTCTGCATAAGGGCGCCTCCTGTGGCAAAGCCTGATGCGTCTACCTCGATTCGAGTAGGCCTGTCTGGTGTCCATAGAGCAAGGATTGGTGCGGAGATGAAGGCTTCTCGAAGGGTGTCAAATGCTTTCTGTTGAGTGTCGGTCCAGGTAAAGCTGGTGTCTTTCTTGGTCAGGTCATTCAGAGGTCATGCTATTTTGGCAAAGTTCCGGATAAAGCGTCGGTAGAAGTTTGCAAATCCCAAGAACCCTCATAGTCCCCGAAGGTTAGTAGGGACTGGCCAGTCACGAACAGCCGCTACTTTTACCAGATCCATTCTCACCTCCCCTTCTGAGATGATGAGTCCAAGGTATTCAATCTGTTGTTGTTCGAATTTGCATTTTTCGGGTCGTAGATAGAGGTCGTGCTTTTCTAACCGAGTTAATACTTCACGTACTACTCGTTGGTGTTCCTCGAGGTCGTTACTGAAGATAAGGATGTCATCTAGGTAGACTGCCACCTTGCTGGCTGCAATGAGATCAGCAAATATAGCGTTCATAAGTGGTTGGAATGTGGCAGGGGAATTCGTGAGACCAAAGAACATAACCTTAGGCTCAAACAAGCCTCGGGTTGTTGCGAACGCGCCTTTCCATTCATGCCCCTTCTTAATCCATATGTTATTGTAGCCCCAGCGAACGTCAAACTTCGTGAAGTATCTTGCTCCCTGAAGTCGACTAATGATGTCAGCAACTAATGGGAGAGGGTATCGGTTCTTCACAGTGTACTCGTTCAGTTTCCGGTAGTCTTGTACGAAACAGAGTTTCCCATCCTTCTTCTTTACGAAGAAGACCGGTGATGAGATTGGTGATTTTGAGGGGACGATATAGCCTTTCCGTAGGTTTTCTTCTAGGAAACGATCCAACTCCTCCTGCTCGTTTAGGGACATGGGATAAATCTTGGTACGCATGGTTGCCGGTGCTCCAGGTACGAGATCAATCGCATGGTCCCAAGGTTGGTGGGCAGGTAATCGTTCAGAGGCGGATTCTGAGAAAACCTTCTTGAAATCACGGTACTGCTCAGGGACCATTTCTTCAAAGGTTTTCACAGGTTTGTCTCAGTTGGCTTCCTCTGCTAGCTGCTGGGAGTAAGTGAATCCTGCGGCGCACCAGACTTCCTCCGTCTGTTCCTCTAGGATTCCTGCTTTTACCCATGCCCGGCAAGTTTTATGATTGGCTCGGATCCGGTGTATTGGTGGTTCTTCCACCACTGCTGATTCGCTCTCTTCATGGGTCGCTTCCAGTGGCACCTCAGTGTGAGGGGGTTCAGCGGGAGATTCCAGGTTCGGGAGTTCAAGGATTGGGCTTTCTGTGTTAGTGGCGGCTAGATGAGAGTATAAGATCTCCTCATCTGGGACTTCTTCTATCGCTACTCGAGGGGGCTTTACTGAAAGTCGTCCTTTCTCCCAATCAATCTCCGGATTTACCTTCCATAGCTAGGGAAGTCCAAGGATGATGTCTTCACCTCCTAGGTTGGTGATCAGAAAGTCCATCCATCGCTCTTGATTATCCACTGTGAGTGCTAGACATGCAAAATGGGTTATCCGTCCAGCTCGGTTAGGTGTTTCATCCATATTAAAGGTGTCGATTGGTTTATGAAGGAGTGCACATCTTACATGGTTCCGGGTGGCAAAGTCTTGGTTTAAAAACAGGGCGGTAGCTCCACAGTCTATCATTGCTGCAGTTGTTATACTATGATTCCTTCCTCTTAGTCTCGCATGAATTCGGAAATGTGGGGAAGTGGAGTTTAATTCCCGGATCGATGATATTGTACATGATGGGTGCGAGTCATACGGAGAAGTAGCGAACATAACAAACTGATCACGGGGTACTCTCGGTGCAGCCGAAGTGGGTACCCTCTTTAAAAACCCTGTTGAAAGCCAGAGGATGAGGAGGACATAGTGTTAGCACGATCCAGTAATTCCCTTATTTGACCAATCTGGTTGGAAAAGTCCTGGTTAGGGGGGCTCGGAGTAGCAGGTACAGGTGCAGGAGCAGATGTTGAGGTTGAGGAAGCAATCTGGATGGATTCATTTGGGAACAGGGAGAATGGTGCGGGTCCCGTAGCGGATATCTGTTGGCGTCGAGGTTGCCGGCATCGGCCTCAGTCTCGTCCGAGTCCCATGAACTTGTCTTGGCAGACTGCTTCCAGATGTCCTCGGCATCCACAGTAACGGCAGGTGGTTTCTCGGTGTGGGCAGTTTTGCTTGACATGACCTTGGGCACCACAGCCAAAGCATCGTCCTTGCATGCGAGCTAGGAATGCCTCCCTAGTATTCCCATTACTAGTGTGGGTTGCATCAATGTCCATAGCGTGGGGGTCGGCAGGGGTAGTGTGAGCGGTATGTGTGGGAGGGTATCCAGAGTTTCGGCCAGTCATGGTGGGATCATGCAGGTAGACATCCACCAATATGGCCTGTTTGATTGCATCCTTCAGAGTCGGAGCAATTCCTTGGGCAATGTTTACGGTGATGAGATGTTGTCGGATCTCTGGGGGTAACGCAGTGAAGAAACGTTCCTGCAAGTCAATATCAGACATTTCAGTCCAATCTCCGATGTCCTTGAACTTCTGAGCGAATTCCGCAACTGTCTGCCCTTTACTTTGCCTGAGATTCTTGATCTCGCTACGGGCTTCCATACCTGGGTCCATTGGTTCAAACTGTTGGCTAAATTCCTTCAAGAACATATCCCAATTTCCTGCAAAAGGGGGATTTTCTGCACTGAAATGTAGCAGATGGGGAGTTGCCCAATCTCCGGCACTTTCTGTGAAGAAGCCCAAGGCGGACTTGATAAGTTTCACTTGGCTTTTGGTGAGATCAGGTTGTTCTGACGCCCAATTTTGGAACTGAGCCATGAAGCGACAAGCTTCAGTGCCATCTTTACCCTTGAAAAACTCGGGTTTGTTCATGCTTGACTTGGAGGATGAGTGTTCCTCCATAGCTGTAGCAAGGTTAGCTACTTGTCTGATGAGCTGAGCCATGAGATCCTCAGCAGAGGTATTTGGGGCAGGCGGAACAGGAGTCGACATGATGGGAGTAGGCAATCGGGGTTGGGGAATTGGCAGGAAGGTTATATTGCTCACAGTGAGTGGCTCTCAGATTGAGTTGGGAAGGGTGTTGGGGCAAGGTTGAGACTGGCAATCACGCCAACTATCGTCGATGTTGTGGGCATGAGCTTGGTCTCTGGGGTCAAGTGCATGTGGGAGCGCGGAGCAGTCTATACTGGCAGCAGGTGTTTCAGAATCGGGCAGGACTGGGGAAGACGTGGTGTCTATGGATCCTGCAAGGACAACCTTATCGGTAGGCTGTCAGTGCAGTAATGGATCTTGACCTAATGTCACAAAGCGGCAGAGGCGTAGTGACTAGCGGAGCGGGAAAGCGGAGTGACTAAGCAAGGCAGTGAGGTGGAGCGACTAAGCAGGTCAGTGAGGCGGAGCAACTAAGCGGAGCGGAGGCAAACTGGTCCCAGATAATGACAGAGATATATTGAGTATCATAGTCATAGGTAGTAGTAAGTAAGCACATACCTGGTCCCAGATAATGACAGAGAGGTCAAGAGAAGGGACCAGGCTGTGGAGGGTTGGCTATATATACATAATCCGGTCTGCGAGAAACAACGATGTAATACTGTACAGTTCAAGGGCAAGGAAGGTGGCGGAAGCCGGTAGAAAGAGAAGATGGGTCAGGTGGATCAGTAATCGATGGATCAGTAATCGATGGGGGTTTGACAGTGATGGGATGATGTATCGTACAAGTAAAGGCGTTGAGACGGTGAGAAAAGGAAAATGATAGGGGCTGCGTACTTTATGACATATGCAAGTCTTGAGACTGTTGCTTCAGATGGAGGTTAGTATTGGTCGGGAGGTTGGCTAGGGTTCCGTGATTCATGGGGGGTTCATGGGAGGTTATTTAGGAAGTGCGGAAGAACTGGTAAGCAGTTCTGGGATGTCTAGGAGGGTAAACAAGGGGAGCTTTAGGGACAGGGCATGACAGCTCCAACCAATTCCATTAATAACCTTATGAATGATACTTATACTCCGATTGTTTCTCCTCCTGTTCCTTTATTCAATTACTTACAATCACCTGTCTCGGTCCCACCAGCTTTGACCCATGCTCCATCACGCATTGTTTCCCGCATGGGTTCTCCTCACCTCATTGATTACGTTCCATTGAGAATCGTACATCAACCTCGGCCTCACCAAATTGTAGACCTCAATTGTATTTCCTCGGCATTGATCAACTTCCATAACAATCTCCTGTCAAGTCCATGCCTCGGGCCTTCATTCCGCCGCTCGGTACTCTGAAGATCCACCTCTTATTGTAATCTCTCCTTATTGTTCCTTCTCGCTACACATACCCTATCGTTCTAGTCCCTCCTTATTGTCTTTTACTTTACCCTGCAGGTACTACACGTATAGCTCCTAGTAGTTAGTCTAGCGCTCCGCACCAAGGTGCCGCTCTGTAGATATAAATACTGCCTGTACGCTACTGTAGTTCCTCAGTTTAATTATCAACTTAGACCTCCCTTCCAACTTAGATTCCCTCTTTAACTCTGTGCTCCTCTAAGTCTTCAGGCTCAACGCCTTGAAGTACGTTCTACTCTACCTTAGGACTTAGACATCCTCTGGTTCGCTTCTCGTCACCAGCGATACTGTCATAAAGTACGCAGCCCCTATCATTTTCCTTTTCTCACCGTCTCGACGCCTTTACTTGTACGATACATCATCCCATCACTGTCAAACCCCCATCGATTACTGATCCACCTGACCCATCTTCTCCTTCTATTGGCTTCCGCCACCTTCCTTGTTCCTAAACTGTACAGTATTACATTGTTGTTTCTCGCAGACCGGATTATGTATATATAGCCAACCCTCCACAGCCTGGTCCCTTATCTTGACCTCTCTGTCATTATCTGGGACCAGGTATGTGCTTACTTATTATTACCTATGACTACGATACTCAATATAACTCTGTCATTATCTGGGACCAGCCTGCCGCCGTTCTGCTTAGTCGCTCCGCCTTGTTGCCGTGTTCAGTTGCTCCGCCTCGCCGTTCTGCTTAGTCGCTCCGCTTTCCCGCTCCGTTAGTCACTCCGCCTCTGCCGCTTCGTGACAGATACCACCACTCCGACTTGGCTGCTACTCAGCTCCTCCCTTCTATACTCTCGATCTCCGGGGACTAACGGCGTAACAGCGGTGTTGTTAATAACTTCACTACTGTCCCACTCAACCTCCCGCACTTAGACACCTCGTGACCTCTGGCACGGTTACATGGTGTACATGATCTTAACAGTATAATTAAACTCAATCCGTTAACGTCGTACTGACATATCATTTTTTATGCCTCCGAAAACCCGAGCTCAATCTAGAGCTAACTCCGAAGAAAATACTTTCTTCACCACAGCCCAATTTTTTGCCCCTTTCTCCGAATCTATTTCTGCCATCGGTCAACCATGTCGCCGTAATCGCGGTTTCGGTCCAGCCACAGTTCCTACTACGTCAACTCTTCCTGAAACCATGGAAGAAGAACAACAATTCAAATACAGTACTTGTCAGCGACTGATTCTAGTAACGGGTGTCACCAGGTGTCACACTCAAGAAAACTTCAGGCAGCGGAGCGATAAAGGAAGTAAGCAAAGTTCTGGACTAAACCAGGTAGAATAGATGAGATCAAAGCTAAGGAAATACAGCAAGTAGCTACAGCCTATATACTAGTGAACAACCCTCTGCCCTAGTAATGCCCAATGCCCTGGGTTAGTGGTAAACATGAGTAGAACATAAGTAAAGCAATGTGTAAGTAATGAAAGCTCAATCTACACCCTTTCCTATCTCAGTGGGTCAGCCAAAGAATGGTTTGTCCCTGATATGCTCGACCCGGATCTCGACTCGCTGCCGGCCTGGACGTCCTCCTTCAAAGCTCTGGTTGAGGAGCTCCAGGACAATTTCGGCGTTTACGACGCCCAAGGCGAGGCCGAAGATTCTCTCGGTAATCTTAAAATGAAGGAAACCGAGAACATTTGGAAATACAACATCCGGTTCAACACCCTGGCTGCTAGTACCAACTGGGATTCTGCTGCCCTGAAATGGGCTTATGGACAAGGCCTAGCTGAACGCATTCAGGATGAAATGGCGCATTTGCCTGAGCCGGCGACGCTCGCCGATCATCGTCAAGAGGTTCTTCGCATTGACAACCGTTATTGGAAACGCGAGGAAACTAGAAAGCGTGAGGCTGGTAAGCCTTTTATTGCTTAGAACCCAAAGAAGGGTTCCTCGGACTTTAAGACTGGTTCTACTAACCAGCAAAACAACTCTTAGCCATCTGGCTCTTCGGCGCCGTTCATGCCGAAGCCAAAACCCTTCTCTGGTGGTAAGCCTAACAATAATGGTAAACCACAGAACTCTTCGAATTCCAGCCAATCCGGCGGTCAGCGCCCCGCGTTCAACCATCTTGGTGCAGATGGGAAAGTCCTTCCCTCCAAGAGGGAAAGAAGGATGAAGAACAATCTTTGTCTCTTCTGCGGTGGTAAGCATCAGATCACTGACTGCAATAAGCGAAAGGTCCGAGAATTGAAGGGCCGTGCCGCCGAGGTTGAAGAAACTCCCAAAGCAACCATTGAGGTTGTGGAAGAGGAATCGGAAAACTAGTCCGCAGCTCTTGTTCCCCGGTACGAAACGAGAGCTGCGTTGATCAGGTTCGTACCTCACCTGGGGAATTATATCTCAACGCGTCCGCTCTTTCTTCCATTGAACAATCTCTTGTAATATCATTAACTACTGAATTTCCTTTATCTGATTTGGCCATGCCGGCTGAACCTATCTCTGCTCTTCTCAAATTTCCTACTCTTGTTGATTCTGGTTCTACTGACTCTTTCATCGATACTCGTTATGTTTCACAAAATTCTATCCCTACGACCAAAATTTCTCCTGTTAATCTTTGTCTCTTTGATGGTTCATTATCTTCTAAACCAATTACCAATATGGCGAACATCGCCGTTCGGTTCCCTTCTGGCGAGCCGCTCCTATTACCTTTTTATGTTACTCATTTAGATTCATCTTGTAAAGCAGTATTAGGTTACAGTTTCTTATCCCGCTACAATCCGTTGATTGACTGGGCATCTCGAAACATTACGTTCCGTAACACTTAACACTTTGATTCTCCACCGACGTCTGTGCCTTCTGCCACCAACACTGTTGATGCAAAGGTTGCTGTTCCACTACCGGAACTTTCGCCATCGGTTTTACTGACAATTCTGGAGACCCCTCCCGGGGACTCACTTCGCTCTCGCTCTCGGATGTTACGGGCCAAGCCCTTTTTGTCTAAGTTCCCCTTTGAACCGGGTCTCTTGGAGGCCATCACCCTTCTCCTGTACTGTGGCCTTCATCACACTCCCAACTGTCTTGCCTCCGTTATCGACTTCATTTTGGGTTACTTGTCCCAGGCTCGCTTCACCCATGGCGAACTGCATCTTCGGTCGACAAGCAGTCTTCTGTATTACTATTCCAACGCGGCGGACCGGGTCGAAGGTCTATACCAGGAGATGTTGACTCATTCGCGCTTCCCTTCTCATGACACCTTTCTTACCGCAGCCCAACACGCCGGATACGTAGATGCTCGTCCTGGTTCTTTGGAACCTCCTCTTCATAGGAGGTTCTTTTCCTTCGATCATCCCATCCCGATTTCGTCCTCCCCTAGCTCCGATCACCTCTCCGCCGTCCCTGCTATGGATTCCATTATGGTCTCCTGGGAACGTCTCATCGCCAATTATATCTGCGATATGATTGACACTCCAGGTCCCCAGTACTCGTTTCCGACTTCGATGGAGCTTCCTGACGTTGGGAGCGGTCCTTCCCTCTCGACAGATTTGGTTTTAGCGGGAGGAAATGACAAGAATGTTTCCAGGGGAATTGTGGAGGTTGAAGGGGGAATGGGCATTGCTGTTCGTCGGAATGCCACCACACCCGCGGAGGAGGGTAACAAGGATTGTCCTGAGGGAGGTTTGGAGACCCCCCTTTTCCTCCCTGGTTCCCGTTCTCCTTCATCCCCCATTCCACTTCCCTC
This sequence comes from Lentinula edodes, assembly GCF_021015755.1. NCBI lineage: Eukaryota > Fungi > Basidiomycota > Agaricomycetes > Agaricales > Omphalotaceae > Lentinula > Lentinula edodes. The sequence goes on from NW_025764349.1 coordinate 185,450, forward strand.
TGTCCCCGTCATTCCTGACATCATCGACCTCACAATGGTGGATGATGATGGCGAGGATCTATATGAGTCCCATGAGGAATTTGAAGCTAGGGTATGGGGTGATGTGACGGTTAAAAGCGAGAGGTCTAGTCCTGTATTGTAGTCTGCTGTACGATTTTATTAATTTCTTGCTGTTTTTTCGTATATTTTTGCTTAGCGTCGCGTAGTCCGTTTCTTGAATATAGAATGGTATGCATTCGATGTAGTTTGTGAGTAGCGCGCTAAGTGAGTGAATGAAGATATAAAAATGAAGTTTGGAAATGGAATTGAGAAAATCATAATCTGTTTGTCATGTTGTGTTGTCCGTTATTCGTTAGTTCGTGCTCCTCCATCTCTCTCCCTCTTCCTCTCCGCTCTCGCTTCCTGTGCTTCCTGGTGATCCCGTTACCTCCCCCCTGTCATCCTTTGCTTGCTTCTCCAGTAGCTCCCATTGGTCCCGCCTTGGTTTCCGCTTTCAGTGGTGCATCCTGTGCCACTGTTTTACAAGTTCCAATGAGCCTGCCATCCCTCTCCATCCCACCCATGAGTTGAAGTCATCATCGTAACCCTCCCATTTAACCAGGTATTCCACCTCCTCGGGCTTCCCTTTAACGGGTCTGGAGTCTAGGATGCTCTCCACGAAGTGTTCCGATTCTCCTTTTACGAAGATTGGAGGGGGTGGGGAGTTCTGTCGTTTGAACTTGTCATGGAAGTGGGGCTTCAGTCTATCCACGTGGAACACGTTGTGGATCTTGTGGAGGTCTCCCGGGAGGTCCAATTGGTAGGCATGACTCCCTACTTGTGAGAGTATCGAGTACGGTCCCGTCCATTTGTGATCCAGTTTCTTCATGGGTCGCCTAGTTTTGACATCCTCCATATTCAGCCAGACTTGATCGCCCTCCTTCCAGTCCGGGGCCTCCTGGCGTTTCTGGTTCGCATACTTCATATATCCCTCGTTAGCTGTTCGGATTCGTTCCTGGAGGTACGTATGCAGTTCCTTGAGGTTTGAGGCGTACTCGTTGACCTCCGCTCCCTGTACCCGTTCCAATGTAATTGACAACTTCGGGTGATATCCTTTGTTGGCAAAGAAGGGCGAGACACCCGTTGTTGTGTTTGGGGTGTTGTTGTATACGAATTCAGCCATAGGTAGGAGGAGGTCCCAGTCGTCCTGGTCATAGGAACAATAGATCCGAAGGTACGCCTCCACCGATTGGTTTACTCATTCCGTTTGTCCATCTGTCTGGGGATGATATGCAGTAGATAGGCGGGGTTCGATCCCTAGTGCTCTACAAAGCTACCTCCAGAATTGAGACACAAATAGGGAGCCCCGGTCGGAAGTTATATCGGAGGACATTCCATGCTTTGAGAAGACATGTGTTATGAATAGATTTGCAAAGTCCTCCGCATTATCCGTTGTATGACAAGGAACATATATAGCCTGTTTGGTGAGTCAGCAGACTACTATGAGAATGGTGTCGTATTTCTCTGGACCTGCCGTGACTGGGAGCTGGGTGATGTGGTCTAGGGAGATCGAGGACCAGGGTCGTTGACCAATTGGTAGTGGGCGGAGGTTCCCGTAAGGTTTGGAGCGACTGGCTTTGGCTCTCAGACACGGGTGGCAGCTCCGTACGTAGTAGTTCACGTCCTTAGACAGCCCTTTCCAGAAAAACAGCTGGTTTACGAGCTTCTTGGTGTGTTTCTCCCCCGGGTGTCCCCTCAGTTTATGGTCGTGATACGGCTGTAGTACCTCCCTCCGTAGAGTTCCAATGTCTGGGACATATATACGACCTCCCCTCTTTATCAGCCCATCCTCCCAAACGAGAGATTCCTCCTCGTTGCGTGCAATCCTCTTTAGTGCTTCAATCATAGTCGTGTCCTTTGGAGCTTCCTTTACTCAATTCACTAGGAGGTCCTCGTTCATGAGGATGGTAGCGTTCAGACGTTCTGGAGGTATGAGTACCCTTTCCCTCCCCGCTAAGACCTGGTCCCTTGGAGCTCCCTTCTTTGGGGACACATCTGATCTCCGGGTGAGCGCGTCCGGCTTGGCTCCCAACCTCCCTGGTCAATAGTTGATGACGAAATTGTAACCTGAAAGGAGTTCTGCCCACCGGGCTTGTCGAGCTGTCAGTTGCTTTGTAGTAGAGAAGTACTGGAGGTTGTTATGGTCTGAGTATACTTGGATCTGGTGTCGGGATCCTTCACAGTACGCCCTCCATTGTTTGAAGCAATCCACGATAGCTAGGAGCTCCTTATCGTAGATGTCGTAGTTCAGCTCTGCTGAGATCATTGATCGCGCATGGAAGGCAATGGGGTGTATCTCCCCTGTCTCAGGATCCAGTTGTGATAGGATCCGTGCTATAGCCAAGTCGGAAGCATCACATTCGAGGATTACCAGTAGGTCCGGGTTGTAATGCCCCAAAACTGGGGCTTTGGAGAACGCTGATTTCAGCAGTTCGAAAGCACTGCTACACTGGGGGGTCCAGTTCCACACGGAGTCCTTCCGTAGGAGCTTTGTGAACACCTTGGTAATTCCCGAATAGTTGTCTATGAACCTTCTATAGAAGTTTGCGAATCCTAGGAACGCCTGGAGTTCCTTCACCGTTCTTGGTTTTGGCCAGTCCATTACTGCCTTCACTTTCTCTGGGTCCATGGACACTCCCAACGGTGATATGATCACCCCCAAGTACTCGACGGTGTCGACATGGAACACACATTTTTCCGGCTTTGCGTGGAGGTGATTGGCACGTAATCGTTCCAGGACCTTCCTGACGTGCTCCACATGGGACTCCTCGTCATCTGAGTAAATCAGTATGTCGTCCAGATAGATCACCACACAGACGTCCACCATATCGTGAAAGATCTCGTTCATAAAGAATTGGAACGCGGAGGGAGCATTCGTGAGCCCAAAGGGCACCACCAAGTACTCGAATGACCCATACCGAGTTTGGAATGCAGTCTTCCACTCGTGTCCCTGGGCTACCCTGACGTTGTTGTATCCTGCGCGGAGGTCGATCTTTGTGAAGATCTTCGCCTTCCGTAGTTGGTCCACTAAGGTGCCTATCAGTGGTAGAGGGTACCTATTCTTCTTTGTGATCTTGTTCAGAGCTCGATAGTCAATGCAGAGCCGTAGGGTACCATCCTTTTTCTTGGCAAACAAGACAGGAGCTCCCGTGGGGGAACTGGAGGATCATATGAACCCCTTCCCCAACATCTCGTCGATGTACTCCTTGAGAGATTTCAGCTCCTTCTCCGACATGTTGTAGAGCTTCCCTATGGGAGGTATCGCATCACCTTCCGTTTTGATTTTGATATCGTAGGGTCGGTGCGGAGGTAGCGTTCTTGCTTCTCCAGGTAGTCCTGGTATTGGACGGGAATGGATTTCTTTAACTCCTCCGTCTTCTGACGCTTCGATGCTTCTTCGTCGAGCTCCTTGACGACCCCTCCTTGTTCTGGACTAGGGTTCCCACTCTCAGGATCCTTTGGTTGCTGCACTCTTTCTGGGTCGTTGCTATCACTTGCCCGGAGCATTTCTTCGGTAGGGGACTCCTCCTTCATGGGCGATATATGAAGGAAGTATGCTGGGGTTCCCTCCCTCAGTAGACGATCCATCCCAGCTGCTCCTATTAGGCTGATGGGTTTCCCTTGTATAGTGGGATCTGATTTTCGTTCCACCACATGGGTACCCGCTATGAGCTGCTTTCTTCGGAAGTTGTTACGTCTTATTGAACCCTTGGGAGTCAGGCCAGACCTTGAAGGAATCTTGGGTATGTTCAGGCTTTCGATGTCTAAGGTGGGGAGGTCTGGATAAGGTCCATGTTCTCTCCTTTTCTTCCTCCACCGGACTTTTTGCTGAGCTCCAGGCCAGGAGGAGGATCAGTTCGTGTCCCTACTCTTCCACTTTTGATAGGCCTCCTCTGAATCCTTCGCTGGTTGCGGGGTTACTTCCTCCATGGCGGATCACCAGCCTAGCCTCGAGGATTTCCTCCACCTCTGGTTCCGTGCTTTCGCTCGCGAACGCTAGCCATTTGTTGATCCCCATAAGGATTGGGTTGTCTGGCCCTAGATTTTTGTCCGAGGGGAATAAGTCGTGTGGGCCTGGTTGTCTCGTCTCGTACTCTTTGTCCTTTACTTCCTCTAGTTTCACCCCCGTCCTTGGAGCTTTAAGGGGAACTTCCGGAGGTTGTTGAGGAGCTTCAGGAGGTGGTTGGATAGTTCCTTCTTGTATTTCCTCGCCGTTTACCCCCCTTCCTAGCTCCTCAGTACCTCCCTCGGCACCTGGTTGGACAATTTCTGATGCAAGGGCTGCTGAGATTCAGACGTTTCGGTCCTGGAACGTCAGGCAAAGTTCCTTCCAGTCAATTACTGGGTTGTGCAGGCGTAGCCACGGCAGTCCTAGCACAATTGGAGCCATGGGGTGTAATCGAGTGACTTGGCCGTCCCTCTTCCTCGAGTTGAATCGGCCTTGGAAGCTCTCTCTGAGCTCCCTTGATCCTCCGCTGGACGTTCTAATGATTCTGGGTTAGGGCAGTCCTTTGCCCAGTGCTCCTTTCATCCACAACGCATGCACAGCTCCTGCCTTCGTCTTCTCCACTTCTCCGCTCTTTCCTCAGGAGTCCATTTCCTCCCGGTATCAGTAACTCCTGCCCGGAGGACCGCTTCAGTCCATTCTCCTCCATCCCTGCAGTGGCAGCAGTCCTCGTCTTCCTCTCGATTCTCGCTATCATAATTTTCTCCTTCCCCCCAAGCTGCGGACGCCCTCTGTTGTCCCTCTTTCCAGTTGGACCTGTTTTGGAACTGTCCTGTCACAGCTGGCTTCGGATTGGAGGTCCAGACATCAGCTGGATCTCGTTCCCTATGCAAGGGAGATTTGTAAGGAGCTTCGGGTGCTAATTCCAACCCAGGAAAGCAACTCAGCCATCCTTGCAGTGTCTTTTCACCGTGGAGGTTCGTCAAACTCTCTGCTTGCGCCCGTACAGCTCCATCCAACTTCGTGAATACTCGAGTCCACTTGTCATAGGATCGAGGCTCTTCCCTTCCCGTAACAACCTGTAGAGGCAACCAGGGAGCTACCCCTTTCTTTAGGTATGTTACCAGGGCCTCGTCATTAAACCCGGTCAGAGGAGCATATTTGTTGAAGCGAATAAAGAAGTTAGCGAAGCTTTCCTCCGGCATTTGCTTCATCCAGGCCAATCTCCTCCTTGCCTCGTCCGCTTCGTCAATGGGTCCGAATTTGGAACCGAACTCTCGTTTAAACTCCGTCCAGTCTTCGAGACAGGTGTACTCCCCCCTCAGTCTTTGCCGATTCAGCATATTGAAGTGAGAAAGTGCTGCACCCATGAGGTGGCTTGCTGCCGAAGCACACTTGTCTTTTTCACAAGCGTAGATGGTAGGACATACTCCAAACATCCTTTCCAAACTAAGGACCCACGTCTTCCATGCAGCGCAGAACGGTCATCACCTGCGAAGCTCTCGATCTTACCAACGTCGAGTTTTGACTCGATGGTAATTCGGTTTTTCTTCTCATTGCTCTCCCAAGTGTTCTGTCCTTCATTGGGGTTTCTAGGAGCTGCTTTACAATGCCAACCTTGTTTGGGATCGTAATACCAGGGTTGGTCCGGGTCATAGTGAGTTGGAGGTACTTCAGGAGCTCCAGTGGGAAGCTCCACTCCGTCGTCACCGTTCCTACCCCCGTTCCTACTTGACTGGGTGCGTTCCCCTTTGTTGGACCCTTTGGAATCATTATCACTTGGTCCTCCTGAGGGTGGTGGAGGCGGTGGTGGTGGAGGGGGAGCTCCTCCGCCGCTTCTTTCCTCCTGCCTTCTTTGATCCCGTCCCCCCTGGCTCAGAGGTCTTTCTCAATCCCTCATTTGACTTGCAAGGTGTGGAGGAGGTTCTCTCTCAGGGGGTCTAAACCCTCCCCTACCTCCCCCACTCGCAGCTACTCCACCGTCTTCTACCGCGTACCATCCTCCTTCCGGTCTCACATACTCCCCAAGCTCTGCTCTTTGCACACGAGCTCCCCATTCCTGAATCCGCCTCCTATCCACACTCGGGGTGGCAGGTAGCGGGGCTGTTTGTCCCTCCTGAGGGTTCCCTTCCTTAACTCCTATAGGAGTTTGTCTCGTAAAAGATATTGGCTCTGTAGCTTGCCAGCTTCTTGGCTGGGGAACTACAGGAGAGGGACCTCCCCTCGTGTCCTCTATCATTACCATGGGCGCTTGCCCGAATACTCCCGCCGTGTTTCCTGTTTTGGGAATTGGTCCACCAGTTGGTATTCCCCCCGCTGCGAATCCCTTCCTTACTTCACGGAGTTGTTCCTGAAGCGTCTCAATGACTCGAGCTTGCTGTTGGATCATTACAGCCGACTCTTGAGAGCTCTGAAGACATATCAAATGAATGTCAAAGAGTCCTGATGTAGAAAATATTGAAGAATGCAATTAAAATGAATACTATGCGTAACTCCCTTGATAGAGTATAGGCACAATGGGTGTCTATTGAAAGAGAGAAGCAATTAGTTTAATCCAGATGAATCAGATTGATAGGATTAGAATCGAGGAGAGCTGATTTGCCTCCGGACGAGGTGACAAATGATCAAAGTAAGTGTTGAACACCATTTGAGTCATTCTCCAAAACAATTAAATTAAATGAATATTGAAGTACCTACCTATGTTTGGGGGTATACTAGAATCTTGGAACCAATATGGACCAAATAAGGACATGTAGATTCAAATTAAATGGTATCTGACTGAGTAGTAGAAGTTTCCTTGCGGTTCCGAATGTTTATTGTATTAAATTAATTGTACTGTGCAACTCTATATTCTGTATGTATAAATAGCGATCCGATGTATCTGGAATACAAGTGATTTTGGGACGACGTTGCAGTGCTAATCCGTAAAAAGGAAAGACACACTCCCGCCAGACTGAAACCTCTTCGCTAGCAGCCATTCGGGCCCAGCACTTGTGAGTATAGGAACATTGTGTTCTGCTCCTTGTGACTGCGAGAAGTATATCCAGTTGTTGGATATTCTTCGAACTTAGGATCAGTCGTTGGTCTTAAGGGCAAATCACACTGTGTGGTTGTGCCAGCACATAGTTCTAGCCCTCCGTAGGGGTCTGTGTGTTTCGGTTTTAATTTACTTTGATTCGAACCCCCAATTCTTGATATACCCAAATCAATACAAATCAAAGCACAAGTCGTGCTGAATCTACCTTGATCAAAGGAATATATCGAATCCTTAGAACGATTCAAATTGATTGATCAAAGCTTTTTACTTAGCTTTCAAAGCTTTGCGGAACCTTTGCCAACGCTACCCCTTGCTATTAAATAAATTTGATAGCAGTGAACTCGCATATTGTGTATTAGATTGGTTGGTTGGAGTGCACATTAGATTCCTTCCTTTCTCTTTCACACAAAAACGAGGCAAGCTCGTTATTGGAGCCTCACAGTACTTCGATCGTTCTTCTAGTCATTTTCCTCAACCATGCAACCTGATTGGTCTATTAGACTAAATCACAGTCTTTTAGATTAATGCATGATCTCATTCTAGAAGGAGTATTTGATAATTCCTGAGTTCTAGAAAGTCATTTTGAGTCAATCCTCGGCTCATAGTCACTTGAGTAAGTTCTTCCAAACTCCTGCCAGTGTAAGGTCCAATAAGAATACCCTTGGTATGTCATACGTGAATGGTCATCCTTCGGATGTAGTCCGAGTCTGGTATAATCCTGCTTGACAAACAGGTAGACTGCTATCCGAAGGTAGTATCGGGGATGGGTAAACTAACCAACTTGTGGTAGTATGGGTATATGGTCCCTTCAACTTATTAGACTGATTCAGTATTGACTTTGACTGTCAATCTGGGTCTCAATTACAGTCCTCTCGATACAAATCTATATGTGAAAATGTCACAATTCACAGCATAGACGTCTAGCCAAAATTTAGGCATGTCAATGGGAAGTGAACAAGAGAACATCTGGAACATGAGGCAGCTAATCTAGGGAGGAAGGTAGTAACTGAGATTTAGTACCTAAAGGGGTTGGCTATTAGGAAGGTGTTGTATGTATGTCAGGGGAATGGTGACAGTTGGGGGAGGTGCATGGTGGTGTTTGGGGATCGGGGAGGTGTATGGTGGTACTTGGGAGGTGTATGGTGGTACTTTGGAGGTGTAGGGGTCAATAGGAGGTGATGACTGGTATTGGGGCGGGTCTGGTTGTAGCCAGGGCATGACACAGGCCAGCAGCGAGTCGAGATCCGGATCGAGGATATCAGGGACAAACCACTCTTTGGCTGACCCACTGAGATAGGAAAGAGTATAATTCACCTTCTGTTGGTCGGTGAAGTACTTAGGGGTTAGGTCATTGAAGACCAGGGCAAGATTGACGAAGAACATCTTGAGCTCTAGATTAAGCTCGAGTTCTCGGAGGCATAAAGAATGATATGTCAGTATGATGTTAACAGATTGAGTTTAATTATTGCCGAACCTTTAGGTAAGGCTTCTTATGTCCCACAGTCATGTGGTACAATAGGTACAGCCTCATCCAGAAAAACCCTACTTAGCAATTAGATATTCTGCAGCCAGTTCATGTAAATTAATCTGTTATGAAAATTTGAACCTGCTTAGTGTGGAGAATTCCTTGCCACTGTTCTACTCATCTGGAAAAAATTTATTTTTGGCTAAGTTGAAAATCTTGCTTTTGGTGCTGGAGAGCACTCACCCTTGCTCTGTTGAACATACATGCGATTGTAGGCCACTGCACCACCATGCATGGCAAAAACTCGGCTCCTTCCTTGTGGGTTATTAAATATTCATTGAATATTATGGAATCAAAAAACGGGGGCGCCTTTCAGGCGCCGACATTGATTTTTTGAGAAAAGCAGAATAAAAGTAAATTTACTTAAACTATCGATGGAGTAACAGGGAGTAACCGAATGAGACGAGAAAAAGTAATCGTGACAGAGGGTGACAGCAGTCCCGTGATATCCCATGCCGGTCACATTTAAATGAATGTATTCCAACAGAATGTGACTGAGTACCATATATGGAGAAACTCCTTGCAAGTAAGCAAAGCGAAATAGCACAACACAGCCTACATAAGGACGAGTCTTCTGTAAACTACAGCCTCGTAACAGGTTTTGCAGATGTAAACCTTACTAATAATAGGACTCATTGAAAACATCATAAGTATTGTACTGGTAGCACTGTGTATCTCCATCTGCAAAACCTGTATTTTTGGCTAAGGGTCCGGAAGCAATTGAGAGCACTGGGATCTGCTGGGATCTGCTCTCGGTGCTTAGCCGAATATCCAGGTTTTGCAGATGTCAGCAGATTGTTTTGTCTATTTTACCTGTAGGATAGGATAGAATAGGATAGTCAAATTAAGTGTACTAGATAGGTTTGATTCCCAAACAACTACTTTACCACACTGCACATTTTCTACTTAGACTACTACAGGGGGAAGGTTAAGACATTGTGAAATTTTCGGTGATCAATGAATTGACCTACTCTAACACCCCCACTGAGGTTTGCTTTGATGATTTTAGTTGTGTGAAAAGTTAAGATCATGGTGGTTATAGCTATTTAGTTGTAATATTAAAATGTTTGGCCCTTGCCGCATGCGGCCTTACCCCCAGTCATACTGTTAAGATCATGTACGCCATGTAACCGTGCCAGAGGCCACAAGGTATCTAAGTGCGGAAGGTCTAATGGGACAGTAGTGAAGTTATTAACAACACCGCCGTTACGCCGCTAGTCCCCGTATAGAAGAGAGGAGCCAGGAGCAGCCAAGTCAGAGTGGCAGTAACGCCGACAACAAGGAGCGAACCAAAGAACTTATAAGTCCTAGGTAGAGTAACAAGTACTTCGAGGCAATGAGCCTGAAGACTTAGAGAGGAGCTAAGTTGGAAAGGAGATCTAAGTTGATAATTAAACTGAGGAACTACAGTAGCATACAGGCAGTATTTATATCTACGGAACGGCGCATCGGTGCGGAGCGCCAGACTAACTACTAGGAGCTATACGAGTAGTACCTGCAGGGTAAAGTAAAAGACAATAAGGAGGGACTAGAACGGAAGGGTATGTGTAGCGAGAAAGAACAATAAGAGTGAGATTACAATAAACGGTGGATCTTCGGAATACCGAGCAGCGGAATGGAGGCCCGAGGCATGGACTTGACAAAAACATTGGAAAACAGCAGGAGTGTTAGTAAGGCCAAATGGCATAACCTTCTATTTGAAGTGTTTAAGAGCAACAAGCTCCTTTTCAGACAAAGGATAAATATGACTGAGAGGCAGCAGAGCACCTTCTTCCAAGTCAATCTTCAGGTCTTAGAGCCTATGTTCAGGCAATGAATCTGCAGTAATATCATTGAAGATGTCTGCAAATCTGACATACTCTTCTGGAATAGAAGGTGGTAGTGGAGGGACAGTGGGAGTGGTGGAGGAGCAGTCGGCGGCGTGGGCTGCCTGAATTTGGTAGTGTTGATACTGTGTTTGTGTTTGATTCTGTGTCTGTTGTTATACCTGCAGATATTGTGGAACATAAGATGAGAGTATCAACATCAACAATTGCCAGTGGTTGAGGTGTTGAAGAACTCAACCATTGCATGCCACATGTTGTTTCTACTCTTGTTCAACCTGTTGCACCTCCACTTAATGGCAGCTATATCTAATTAGCTACTTCCTCTGTGAAATGATTGAGATATTACTTGTCATGACATTATTTTAAACTTTCCTGATTGACTTATGTCAATTTGACAACACCCCCAAGCTAAATAAATGATTCAATTAGGAATTGTGGGAAGGATAGAAGAACTATGAACCAAATAAATATATATATATGAAAACGCAGGAAAAATTTCAATATTTCATCAAAACATATGGTAAACATTCAAGTTCAAAAGCCTTCCTTATGCTCTGGAGTCTGCACAATCACCAGCTTAAACATATGTGACATGAGATGGTATCATGTCATGATCAAATTCAAGTTACCTTTCAGGCTCACCAGACCTGTCATGTTGCCCACCAATAGCCTCTATTTCCACTCTCTCTTCTTCTTCTTCTTCTTCTTCTTCCTCATTGAAAGATCCCCCATCAAATGGAGCACCAATATTCCCCAACATCTGGTTGGAAGCAAAGTTCAATGATGATACATGGGTCTGTTGACCTTGGGATATTGTGGTATTGCCAGGTTCAGGATATGTGCGCAAGTTGAGCATCAGGCGGCTGATGAGAAGGTTGGGCAATCTGGAACACAAATTAGAAAGAATATAGTCAACAATGAAAGATTGATTCACATATCAAAGAATGGTGTAATAAACTCCTCAAAATTCTGTTGTAAATGGAGAGTATAGTTTGCAATAATCCGGAACCCTTTTCGGATACAATGACATACATTAGGATTTCCCGACTTTAATGATACCTTGAGGGATTCTATAAATATAATGCACTGAAGAACTTCTAGAAAATGTTAAAAACTGACCACACTGAAGATAACAAGAATAATAGCCACCACAAGCATGAGTCTTAAAATACTCAATATCAGTCTTTTGAACATATATTGCTCAGTTAAAATGATGGAATAGAACATACAGGAAATACAAAGTCCCTATTAGGAATCTTGAGCATCATTCTCAGAACAATATATACAAGACTTACCATCACGGATGATTATTTGTGTAATACTAGAATGTTTGAGTCTTTGCATTTCCAGTGAATGTTGAACAGTTTTCATAGCAGTTAGAACAAAGATGAAAGTGTCATATCCCAATGCCAACAGTGGAATACCCAGTTTTACTAGAAAAATCAACAATAAGAATGTTATTGCTTAACCATGGTAATTTCACACTTCTAGAAGATGCAAAATCAAATATTTGTCAAAGATCTGATAAACTGGTGCTTACTGATTATATTGATCTATATTATTAATGATCAGCTCACACCTTAAGAGGTTTTGAAATGGAGAATCAATTGTTGAAGCACCAACTTCTAGTACCTTACTCTATACACAAAATGTGTCACTGGACAATGAAATACAAGCAGCTAATCCTTGATAGCTCAGTGATAATGACACTTACCCATATATCAAGTGCAAATCTTGAAATGATGAATGCAGAAGCCATTCCAAAAATCACGTTATTTCTACTGTATATTGCATAAACCCTCAAAGCAAAAAGAACTTAAACAGGTGAGTGGAGGTCATTGAGGTAAGATTGACTACACACCATTGGCTGCAACTATGGACAAAACTGTAAAAATTGAATATATCGTATTTAATGCTTGGCACCTTTTGTTATATTAGTACCAGAACAACATGTATTAGAAAAGTCGTAGCTTACTGTTCATCTGTTCCATTTCCAGGAAAAGCAGATATTGCTTGAATCATAACAGACAAGAGCAACGTGTATCTGTTAACTAGGAACAGTACTGAAGTTCCAGTTGTTTTTCTTTTCCATATTGAGCTAAATTCTCTGGGCCATGTCTCAATATAGTCTGCAACACATAGTGCTGAAACAATTGTAATCAAAGGCATAGCTAGAACAGGAGAAAGATTGCTTACTGATAATAGCAGCCTGTGCATAATTGTTCAACAACCTTATTTGAAAGAATTAAAGTCAAATGATGTGGAAAATAATTATGAGTACAGACTATCAATAGGTATTATGAAATTTATTTACCAAGATTCAATTTGAGGAAGAATATCATCCATTGTGGCAAGAATCAAAAAATTCAGAAAGTCAATCCAAAGTGATAGATAATGCAGGAGGTTCAAACTAGCTCCTAGTGTCTGTGTAATATTGGTGAATGTGGTAAAAGAATTATTGTGTTATTCAGTCTCCACTTGCCCTGCTTTTATAGGTGTGGATCACAACAGTTCAGGTCAGTCAAGTTGGAACTGCAGTTGTGTGAGTACTTCAAGAATCACAATGGCAACTCAGTTCCCAGGTCCAGGAATTCTAAATCTCAGATGAAATATAACCCAACAGGACTTGCTGTAAAATGCTGTTGTGAGTTGAGACTCTGTCTCAGCTCCAGGGGCGGGATTAATTCCACTTCTACATTAGCATAAGCTCAACCACACTGCCTGGAAAGGGGTGGTGGAGCTTTTGGAAGATATGGGAGGTACTCAGGAATAGGTGCTCATCACAGTACTAGTTATATTTATGCAAGGAGCAATCCCCTCCAGCAAACCAGGACAAAATAACAGTGCCAGTGATGGAAGTTATATCCATTTTTGTAACCTGTTCCTGAATTTCCACTGTTGGCTACAATGATTAGTTGAAAATGGAAATTCAAATACCTTGATCCCTCTGAAAATCTGGCTATGCTCTCCTCAATATCTGTCAGATCCCTCAATTCACCAACTCCTAAACCAAGTGCTGATGGGCTCACAGGTGCCCTCCAGTATGGTATACCTGCAAAACTGACCAGTGCCTGACCTTGACAATGCTGCAACTCCATCTGTATGTTGGGGACCACTCCATACACTGAGAGAACAGCTTTGACACCTTGACACTTGTTACGTATATGCCATTTAACTATGACTATAAACTGTACAGTTACACTAAATCACGCAAAGTGGCTGTATTCAAGCTCCCTCAGTTGCTTTATCACCAACTGAGATGAGCTCACAGTACACTAACAATATTGCCACACATACTAACTATGTAGTAGTTTAACCTATGTTTACACTCTATTCCAGTGATTATGAATTTCATACTAAATTCCCATTGTCATTGGTTGAGAGTTGAAGGTCAAGTTAGAAGCACAGTTGTGTGAGCACCTGTCATGCCCTGTCCCTAAAAAGCTCCCCTCGTTACCTCCTAGATATCCCAGAACCGCGTATCAGCTCCTTCCCACCTCCCAAATAACCTCCCATCCCATGACGGAACCCTAGCCAACCTTCCGACCAATGCTAACCTCCATCTGAAGCGACAGCTCTGCGACTCGTGTATGCCGCCGGACAATCCCCTATCAATTTAGCCTCATGGGTTCCGCACTTCACACCATCCCCATTGAATGCTCGTTTACTATAATGGTTCCTTGTCAACTCCTTTCGCCTATATAAGCACCATTGTAGCATAAATGTCCCTAGCTTGGTATATTTTGAACACACACCCTTTTGCATAGGTCCAGTCCCTGTCCCTTTGTACCTGCTAACCATACGGATTTCTCTTTACTCTCTGTTTCACTACCTCTGTTTCTCTCAACTCTTGTCTATCGTCTCTGTGATCGTCTATACGATCCAATACACGCTTTTACTTCATGTCTAAGCAATCCGAGTGAGTTCCCGAGCTCCCTCGAACAATATTAAAGCTCCCCAACGCCTACCGCCTTGGTGAGCTAACTTCCCCAAACCTCCTCGAGCTCCCTAGCTATTCTATAAGCTTCAGGACCTCAATCTAGGTAACGTCGAAGCTACCCCTCACGTCGAACTACGTACTGCTTCTCCGTTACCACCTCCCACACTCGAGGACGTCCATCCTCAAGCCTAGCCCCCAGGGACCTGCCCTCCCTGGCACATCCCTTCTCGGGAGCTACACCCTCAAGACCCATTTACACATATGACCTACTCAATCCTATATTGACGTTCTAGCGAGTACAACTCCTACTACGCAATATTGTACGGTCCTGCACTCTTCCATAACCTCCCTACGCCCTAGGGACCTCCCTGGACCTCCTAGGAACCCCCTCAAGGGTCACCATCTCGTCGTTCCAGCCACTACTAGGTCATTCCCGTCCTCGGTCGCGGTTCTCGTAGCTCCCTTCGAGCTCCAGCCTGCTCCTAGCACGCTACAACATAAACCTCCATATACCAAAACCTACCCTAAGACCTATTTTGACCCAGGTCTTACAGCACCTCAAGAGTTCCAATGGCAACTCAGTTCCCAAGTCCAGGGATTCTAAATCTCAAATGAGATATAACCAACTTGAGATATTATAAAATACTGCTGTGAGTTGAGACTCTGTCTCAGTTCTATTGATTATGATTTTTGTACCAGGATTCCACTGTGAGTTACCATTCAGTTAAAAGTGGCCACCAAATACCTTGATTTGCCTTGACAATTAGGCTAGGCTGTCCTGCAATATCTTTCAAATCCCCTCAATCCAACCAACTGTTAAGATCATGTACACCATGGAGCCATGCCAGAGGCCACAAGGTGTGTAAGGGTAGAGAGTCAAATGGGACAGTAGTGAAGCTATTAACAACACCACCGTTATGCCGCTAGTCCCCGGAGATTGAGAGTAGAGAAGAAAGAGAGCCAGGAGCAGCCAAGTTGGAGTGGCAGTATTGCCAACAACGAGAAGCAAACCAAAGGACTTGTAAGTCCTGAGGATTGAGTAGAGAGTACTTCAAGGCAACGAGCCTGAAGACTAAGTTGGAGAGGAGAATCTAAGTTGATAATTGAACTGAGGAACTACAGTATTGTACAGGCAGTATTTGAGGTAGTAATGGAGAAGCAGCATGTAGTTTGACGTAGGGGATAGCTTCGACATTACCTAGATCAAGGTCCCTGAGCTCATGGAGCACTTGGGGAGGTTGGCTCACCAAAACGGTAGACATTCGGGAGCTTTAGTATTGGTCAAGGGAGCTCAAAGACTCACTCAGGTTGCTTAGACGTGAAGTAAAAGCATGTATTGAATCGTTTAGACGATTGTAGAGAGAAAGATAAGAGTAGAGAAACAGAGATAGAGAAACAGAGAGAAATCTGTATGGTTAGCAGGTACAAAGGGTCAAGGACTGGACCTATGCAAAAGGGTGTGTGTTCAAAACATACCAAGCTGGGGCTTCAGAACATTGCAAGACTACTTAAATAGTTACAGGAAGTGAACAAGGGGACATTGGGGGATCTGGAGAACATGAGGGAGGTAATTGAGATTAATACTTAATGGGTTTGGTGGTAGGAGGGTTTCATGCACATGTCAGGGGAGCTACGCATGTCGGGGAGTCATCAGGGCATTTGGAAATGGGAAGGGTATCCGGGAAGGGGTGGTTGTACTGCCTTGGGGAGGTACCAGGACCATGAGGTAGGTGAGATAGGAGGTGTGGGGGCGTGTGGTTGCTACTGGGACTGGCCTGGTTGTAGTCAGGGCATGACAGAGCTATACGTGGGGTACCTGCAGGGTAGAAATAAGACAATAAGAGAAAGTATAAAACAATAAGGGAGAGCCTAGGTAGAAAGGGAATGTGTAGCAAGAAAGAACAATAAGGAGGAGATTACAATCAATGGTAGATCCCGGAATACCGAGCGGCAGAGCAGGGCACTGAGGCATGGACTTGACACCAACTCCTTTGATATATACATCATTTCTCATGCACCTAGCAATGCACATTTGGATCCATTCTTGGAACTCTGCTGATTATTGTAGTGAGATCTGTCAAAATCTGGCCTCTAGGACAATTGCCCAAAGGAAGTGGTGATGGACTCTCCAGGGTGCTCTGCAGTAGCAAAACTATCATTGGTCATAAGAGAGTAGGCTTAGTAACTTTTTACTATACTGTACTAGGACTTGAATGAGTTTGATTTAATTTTCCACTTGCATCTTGCATTCTGATCGTGAATTCTGGATCCCAAGTAATCCCTAGACCTATAGCTATCAATTGGTCTATCACAACAATTTGTGAACCTTGGTCCAATACACTTTCAATCTCTTCATCTTTATTATTGATCTCAGGAGTAACAGCACGTAATCCATTGGATTGATTTGCTACTACCACTGGATGATCATTATGATCTTCATATGCCACGCTCTGATTAGCAACTATGGCAATGTTTCTTCGTTCATCATCAATAGACAGATTTCGTAGAAAACTTTCCACAATATCTTTCTGCACTATAGATCCCACAGGTATGTCATTACGACTTTCAGTCAGAACTTCCAACATATCTGCCTGATCCTGCCAAAGATCTTCAATTCTAATGCATGTATCAATCATCTGTACACTGGATGGATCATCCAAAATTTCAGTTTCTCTATCTTCGGATAAAGTTGATACGTAATTATTCGTTTTAGTCCTTGGACGGACTCTTCTATTGCGTATAATAATCTTTATGATAGCAGGTGATGAAGCTGCTAATTTTTCTGTAGTCAAACCAACTTTAGCATCAAATATCTTCTTTGCTATATCTTCTTCTACACCTGGTCTCAAGACTTCATTCCTAATTTTATAGGCTGGAGTATATCCATGACTATCAATTTGATTCATCTGGTCTCTTGATACCTCTGTAGGTGTATTAATTTGAATAGGACAATACGTCCTAGGTTGAACATGATCATACGGTCTATGTTCGCTATTAATTTGATTCATTGGTCTTGACGAAGGAATTAATTTAATAGTATCCTCATCATCAGATTCATCAACGTCTTCAATCATGACTGAGGGCTTCTTCAAAGGCCAATCTATGGACTTTGGAGCCTCAAATCTCACTGTGTTCTGATTTCCATTGGTCGTTTCAACCAATTTACCTGGTATTAAACCTGGTTTCTTGGGTATATGTATATGTACCCCATCAAATACTAATCTTCTCTTATTATCATTAAATTGATTTCGTTTTGCTTTCTCACTTTCCTCCGGAGCTACAGCATTGGATCTTAAAGTTCTCTTGGACCAATCCTGCTCCTTCATTGGAGTACTTATTTTTTTCCGTTCGAACTATCTTGGTTGAACACACGAACATCATCTTCTTGGTGTGCTTCCAAATTCCCAAGTCTATCTGATAATTCTTCTATTCTTGTCATCCAAACAGCTAGATTGACATTAGGATTCATCTGCTGGTCCATGACTTTATCATCTTCGTCATCTTCCATGTTTGCAAAATAGGATTCAGCATGATCCCATCCCAAGTCTTTTGCCATTTGTTCAATTTTCTTGTATCGAGGTATATTTGGATTGTCTCGAGGCATTCTAGCGTTGTCTCTTAATTTATAACGCTTCGAGTCACCTCCTTCAGGCATCATCCAACCTCTTTTCGTAAATTCAAGCAAGTGTGGACATTCATTCATAAAATGATCTGTCGACTTGCACAAGAAACATGCTCACTGAGTTCCATTTGAACTTCTCGGTGTTGTATTTCTTTTAAATCTATTAGATTGATTCAAGGGACCACTTGGTGGTATTGAATTAATCATTCCTTTAGCATTTTCTTTGGCCATCTGTGCCATTACTGCTGTTAACTGCGTCATAATGTCCGCTCCTTCTTTGAAGTGCGACTGTAATGACTTCACAGCTCTAATTTCTTTCATGTTTGCCTCCATGAGGTCTTTATTCAACACAACCATCTGCTGTTGTTCTTCTGTCAATTCCCTTGGAATCAAACTTTCTAATTTAATTTCCAGAAGATCCTTAAATTCGTCTTCTACTTTGGGTTTCAACGCTTGAAGATAGTTCCTATCTGTCTTCGGAACATCTGCAGCAAACGGCAAATTAGTAGCTTCGAACCATGGTATCATTTGACTTGGATCAGTTATATCAAATAACGGTGCTGTCTTATACTTTCTTGGAAGTTTTGCACTGGCTTTGTTAATCTCAGCCTTAGCTTCAGCTGACAACGCAGGCATTCCATAATTATTGGTAGTCATTTTGACTGGTTCAATTGTATTATTTGTTTGAGAGATAGTCTGATTTAACGTATCTATCAATCTAGTTGATTCAATCGATGTAGAAGATGTTGAAATTGACTCTGGAGCAATCAATTCAATTATATCTTCTTCAATATCAATCAGATTAATTTCTTTTCTCTTCCTTTTTGGATCGAGATTAGATTTCTTCAAATTCCTTGGTAAAGATGTAAGTCTTTCTCGAGATATAGATGATCCTGTTCCTCTAGAAACAGAACTTCCACACAATTCTTCTGTCGGTAATTGAGAAGAGGATGGACGACTGGATTCTTTCATAGGATTTAATAGGGATGTTCGAGCTGATGTGCCGAACGTAGATTTCCCAAATACAACTCCTGCTTTACGATATTCTTCCGGTATCAATACTCCTGCTTTCTCCGAATTCTTCGAAGTACGCGGTTTTCCTGATGAACTAATGTTGACAGTTCACAGAAATGGATACACAAAGATAAACACTTCTACCAAATAATCGAATATAATCCAAACAAACTTTCAATTTAATTGATCAAGCTAAATATAGCTTCAAAACCACCCCTTGCAGTGGGCTCCAGATAATGAGCTTGCCTCGTTTTTGTGTGAAGGAGAAAGGAAGGAATCTAATGGGCACTCCAACCAACCAATCTAATACACAATATGCGAGTTCACTGCTGTTAAATTTATTTAATAGCAAGGGGTAGTGTTGGCAAAGGTTCCGCAAAGCTTTGAGAGCTAAGTAAGAAGCTTCGATCAATCAATTTGAATTGTTCTAAGGATTCGGTATATTCCTTTGATTAAGGTGGATTCAGCACGATTTGTGCTTTGATTGTATTGATTTGGGTATATCAAGAATTGGGGGTTTGAATCAAAGTAAATTAAAACCGAAACACACAGACCCCTACAGAGGGCTAGAACTATGTGCTGGCACAACCACACAGCGTGATTTGCCCTTAAGACCAACAACTGATCCTAAGTTCGAAGAATACCCAACAACTGGATATACTTCTCGCAGTCACAAGGAGCAGAACACAATGTTCCTATACTCACAAGTGCTGGGCCCGAATGGCTGCTAGCGAAGAGGTTTCAGTCTGGCGGGAGTGTGTCTTTCCTTTTTACGGATTAGCACTGCAATGTCGTCCCAAAATCACTTGTATTCCAGATACATCGGATTGCTATTTATACATACAGAACATAGAGTCGCACAGTACAATTAATTTAATACAATAAACATTCAGAACTGCAAGGAAACTTCTACAATCGATCAGATACCATTTAATTTGAATCTTCATGTCCTTATTTGGTTCATAATGGTTCCAAGATTCAAGCATACCTCCAAACATAGGTAGGTACTTCGATATTCATTTAATTTAATTGTTTTGGAGAATGACTCAAATGGTGCTCAACACTTACTTTGATCATTTGTCACCTTGTCCGGAGGCAAATCAGCTCTCCTCAATTCTAATCCTATTAATCTGATTCATCTGGATTAAACTAATTGCTTCTCTCTTTCAATAGACACCCATTGTGCCTATACTCTATCAAGGGAGTTACGCATAGCATTCATTTAATTGCATTCTTCAATATTTTCTACATCAGGACTCTTTGACATTCATTTGATATGTCTTCGGAGCCTCGCAGTACTTCAATCGTTCTTCTAGTCATTTTCCTCAACCATGCAACCTGATTGGTCTATTAGACTAAACCGCAGTCTTTTAGGTTGATGCATGATCTCGTTCTAGAAGGAGTATTTGATAATTCCTGAGTTCTATGTTGAGTCATTCCTCGGCTCATGGTCACTTGAGTAAGTTCTTCCAAACTCCTGCCAGTGTAAGGTCCAATAAGAATACCCTTGGTATGTCATACGTGAATGGTCATCCTTCGGATGTAGTCCAAGTCTGGTATAATCCTGCTTGACAAACAGGTAGACTGCTATCCGAAGGTAGTATCGGGGATGGGTAAACTAACCAACTTGTGGTAGTATGGGTATATGGTCCCTTCAACTTATTAGACTGATTCAGTATTGACTTTGACTGTCAATCTGGGTCTCAATTACAGTCCTCTCGATACAAATCTATATGTGAAAATGTCACAATTCACCGCATAGACGTCTAGCCAAAATTTAGGCGTGTCACCGGTTACGCTGTCCTCTGTGGCACCAGCAGATTCATTGACAGTTGTATCTCCTTGTCCAGCATCAGTCGAGTCCGACTCACCCAGTTTGCCAGCTGTACCTGCTTTTTCAGCATCGCCTTCTGCCGCGGATGCAGTACTGGCAGTGTCAGGCTTGTCAACTGTGAGTCCTCCTCCAGTTATAAATGCTGGTGCTCCAACTGCTGCTTTGTCTGAGGTAAATCCCTCTGCGGGTTCTTCCACAGTAGTCAGTATTTTGGCTGTGACATCATTGGATGTGGTCAATTCTGCGCTTCTCCCTCAACCTCCGCCAGGTCCAATATTGTTGTCTGATGCCTGCACATTGTCTGAGAGTATTGAAGCTTGGGCTACTTCGCCACTGCCAGTTTCATCTGCAACGTCAACGGTGTTTGGGTTTTCCACCCAGCCTACAGAATCTTTTCTATCCACTTTCCCCCAAAGTCTTCTGCCTCAACCAGAGCCGATTGAAACCTTTGACCCAAAACACAGTATCTTGTTAAATATGACAGACCTTGAATTTCAGGAACTCTCAGATGCCGCTTTGCGCAATGCCGAAGGATTTTCTAATGAGGATTGGGCTCATTTGTGGAACAATGGTGCTTTCAATCCTGAGACCAACTGTGAACATCCCGCAAACACTGGCTCCCCTCTTCCTGAAGTCCCTACTCCCAAGGAGCAGTTTGATTGCTCACACCTCTCAGCCTTTCCCGATGAGCAGTGTGGCGATTTCCCATTCCTCCCGACCTTCCTCAAACAGCCATCGAATTTCTCCAGCTCCAATATGGTCACCAATTCTATAAATAATCTACCACAGGTCCCAAAGTCATTGGCTGCGGTCAATCTGTTTTCTGTCAGATTGACCACTTCACAGATGACTTTGGCTGCGATCACCTCGTTGAATGCCACTTCCTTGCCATCTACAGCATCTACTCTTGTCTCCCTTCTGGACTCAACTGGGACCACCTTGTCAAATCCGCTATCGGGTTCTTTGCCATGTACACCATCCACCCTCACCTCCGTTCTAGACTCAAACCCAGTCACCAGGATGATCTCACCAGATTCGCGAGCTGATTCTTTGCCATCTACAACATTTGCCCCTGTCTCCATTTCGGACTCGATGCTAGCCACAATTGATACTACATGTGTTAACAGGGCATCGACCATTCTGCAAATGTGGAATGGACAATGACCTGCCTCCTTCCAGTACAAAACCTGTATCAGATCCCCAAGCCGCATCCATAACTGAGCCTAGTAGAGAAATTCCCACAAGCGACTACATGTCCAATCCTGCTATATTGTCTGAACCAATCTCTGATCCCATGGTGTCCAACCTCGCAGGACCTGCTCTCTTAGCAGCATCACTGGCGCAAAATCCTAATGCTCTCGCTCAGACACATTGCGATCCCTGGAATCCAGTCAACGATTTCTTGACCAGATCATCTGCTTCCAATATTCTCTTGGAAGTATCAACCAAAGGGAAAGGGTCTTCCAAAAGACACAGAATTTTGAAGAAGCGGCTCACTTTGAAGCAAGGTAGGACTGCAATGAAACCTGTGATAGCAAAGACGGTTGGTATTCTTAAAGCAGACAATATGTCAAAGGACAAACTTGCATTGACAGTTGGTACGCCAAAGATCAACCCACCATCGAAGAAGATCACCTCTGTATTGACGGACAATGCACCAAGGAGTGACCCTGGATGGAAACAGGTGGTGTGTCTCAAGAAGATAAAGCTAGTTCTTCGTGCGCCTGGTGTTGGAGCCATGCACAAACCCACACACGAAGCTGTCATTTCCCTGCAATTGACGAAGGAAAACATTCCTCTGCATCATTTGACAATTTCTGGGCCTACTCCTCCTGCTCATTCTCAATCCAGCACACCTGAAATAATAGATGATGGCTCTGTTCATTCTCAGCATGTTTGAAAACCTCTTTCACCTCGTGAGCTGATTACAATCAAGGACCGTAACAATTGAATGGCTACAGCAAAATGCCCAGCAGATGATCAAACTGTCAGAGGCTCGAGTTCCAAAAAGTGGAAGGTGAATTAAGCGGCTCTTGTGTCTTGCTAGCTACATACTTGATCTAGTTACCAAGTGCCAACTTTCTTGTACGTCCAACTGTCTCTTGTTATCATACATATATTATAGCATTTAATGGTATCATTTTCTTGTGCATACTTACTACTGGCCAATAAGTAAATTTGATGATGTTCTCAGGAGATAATACTTTATCTATTACCACAATTTTCGGACCGCTGCCAAAATCTTTATTGGAATTTATTGGCTCTAAATAGTCTTAATTGGAATATACCCAGGAAGCAATTTTTTTGAAGAATTTTAGGGTATTCTGGACCAGTTTTTCACCAGAGTGGCGCGCTATGCACACTAACAACGGCGATTCGGATGTCCTGGTACCGTCAGTGGTGATAAATTTTACAATGTATGACTATAGCCAGTCCCATCAAAAAACCTTATGGACTGGCAGGGCCACTTCATTTTTTACAATATCTATGTTATAGGCTCTTTAGTATGGTGTCATAATCAATTTAGACAAGTAACATCTCAGTCTTTTTACAGATGAAGTAGCTAATTAGATATATCTGTCATTGAGTGGAGGCACAACAGGTTGAACAGGAGTAGAAACAACACATGGGATGCAATGGTTGAGTTCTTCAACACCTCAACCACTGCCAATGTTGATGTTGATACTCCCATCTTATGTTCCACAATATCTGCAGGTATAACAGCAGACACAGGATCAAACACAAACACAGTATCAGCATTACCAAATCCAGCCACCGCAGCCACACTGAATGTGACTCTGCACAAATCAGTGCACAATTAAGAATACAAATACGGCGTGTGCATTGCAAGCAACGTGATTTTCAATTGCATGTAGTACATATATTTGTCACTCCTCACTTTTTTTCCACCCAAGTGACAAGAGGCAAAAGTCTTCAATAAACTTTGGACACTGTTGAAGCCTGACTAGTCCCTGAAACTGTGCCTACATTCATGTTCTGCATGATTGCAACTCCAGAGGACCTGTATAATATACATTGACACAGGATTCTTGGATAAGAAAGAAACACAAGGGGGGAACCACATATGTCCCAACCCTCTCCACACATTTCTCGAACAATCGAATTCCTGCACTCACTTTCACTTTAACTTTATCACCCTTCCCATCATTCCTCCCAGAAGTATATTCCACAGACCAATACAAAAGCCCCACATCCTCCATTGTCGCTCCTCCCCCACCAAACCCAGTACACGTCTTGACAAAATCTGCACCGGCTTCAGCAGCAATGAACACTCCAGCAATTTTTTCGGAGTCGGAGAGAAATATAGCTTCAAGGATGACTTCCAGGTTGACTTTTCTCATAGCTTCTTCACTCGGTCGGGTGAGGGATGACTCGGAGGATTGTAGATTGTGCTGATGGAGATGAGGCTGGTAGACGTGGCATGCTTCAGCAACAGCATGAATATCATCAAAAACAGTGGTGTAAAATTGGTATTTAAGTGTGCCAATGTTTATCACCATGTCCATTTCACGTGCGCCATTGAAGATGGCGTCTTGGGCTTCGCTTTGTAGTAAGTAGGTAAGATTGTTATTGAGTGTGGGGTATTATTATCATAGTGCTGAACTCACAACACTTTTACAGCCGTCGTACTTGCCCCGAGAGGAAACCCAATCACTGCACATGGAATAGATTTGGATCCGCGTAATTGTTCAGCAACTTGTTTAACGTGGACTCCATTCATGCAGCATGACTAGACTTTGTCCACATACACTGTGTACACATGCAGACACAAAATAAAGCCTTACCTTGAACCCATACCTTATCGCCTCATAGCACAAAACATCAATTTGCGCTGAAGTAGCATCTGGTTTCAATAGAGTATGATCAATAGTCGAAGGGAATAAAGGATCCGATGGGTGTGTAATGGTTATGAACTTGGTCTGGTTACCACCAGTGTGTGCTGCTACTGTACCATTGTTATCAGTGTTCTTGAGTTGGGAAATCTTTTTTTCAATGGCGATTTTCCATTCCTCATCTGTAAGAGCCATGCTAGCACTGTGGATATTGGTACTGACTCGACTGGAACAATACAAGCAAAATTCTCATGCTTGGTTTCTTTCAATTCTCAGCACGTCTTTTGGTGGTATGGATCAGGGATACATGAACGACAGAATACTCAAGTTGCCAATAAATAGCAGCAAGAAAGGATCCTACGCAAATAGAATAACCAGAGCGATAGTCCTCCAAGTCCCTTTCTAGTTTATCACCACTTTGTAGCTTCAATCCTCCTGCTTGAGTTCACTACTAGATGCTGACATTGTGGTGAAGAACCCATTCCCATAATCCCCAGACGCTGACTGCTCTGACTCGCCGGATACGAATTGTCCGGGTGCAAACCGGATTGTACTATGCTTCAGCAAGGCTCCGACTCCTTTCTCCACATCTTGCGTTAAAGGCTCTCTATGGCTTCCGACCACTGCCGAAGAGCTTTCCAAAATGGATTTTTGGGAGGCAATAATTGAGATCACGAGTGCTGAGTGTGTTCCCTATGTGTAAAGATGAGGTACGGTACCGGATCGACATCAAAAAGAAAAAAGTGGCAAGGTAGGGGAAGAAGCTCACTGTGAAAAATGATGTAAACTGGGCCACAATTGCATGACCAAGTCCTGAAGGTGCATCGTCATCTACAGTCAACGTTCCATTTGCCGCCTAGGTAACCCAGACATTCATGAGTGAGCATCAAAACTACGTTGGACTATTTCATCCATCAAGTAATAAAAACCCCACCTGAACTGCACAGTAAAATAAACCACACTCAACAAGGGAAAGCAAAATTTTGAACAACACATTCTTGTTCACTCGATCTCGAGACATTGTTTTCTTGATCGACTGTCGGAAGAGCCTAACATGCAAGTTATTACAAGTGTGTAGTATGATTAGCATCAAAAATGTGTCAAGGACAACAAAAACTTGATGGGAAAAGTGAAAAGATCAAGTTTCCCCGATATACCAAGCTTTACTCATAATACAGCTCGTCGCCGCAAGATTCACAGCTAACAAGACAAACATACTTGAAGCATCACCCTTCAAGAATCCATTTCCGCTTGCTCCCTTATTGCTTGTGAGAATGATGGAGAAATTCGTCACATCGTATATTGATGCAGCTGAGATTGCAAATAATATTCCCAGTCAGTGATTATTGTATGCCAGAAGATCACAGGAGGATTTGGAGGGGATTGGAGACCAGGAGGTCAACATAGGTAGTAGTATGAAGGAGCAATCTGTGGTAAACTTAGTATGTCAACTGACCTGCACTTCCAGCTAACAGTACACACAACGTATACTGCACAGCTCTTGAATGGGACCAAAGAACAGAGGCGCACCACACGACAATTGCATCCCCAGCAAAGAACTAGAAAACAATCAACAAGGTATCCAGATTTCAAATATCAGCAAACTCAACGATTCATCACTTCGGAGTACCAATTCTCCAACAAGGTTTACTTACATTCAAAACCTGGAAAATCAGGGAAGCGATCCCATAGGGCTCTGCCCTCGCGGATGCGCTAGCCATTTGATCAAGATATGAGATGCTATCACTAGGAGATTGAGACCAAGACAACCCGGTGAGGGTCTCCCCGACATTGGTGATGAATTTCCCGGTAACGGTGACATGCCTAAATTTTGGCTAGACATCTATGTCATGCCCTGCCCCTAAAAGCTCCCTTTCCTACCCTAAAAGCTCCCCTTTGCTACTCCTAGACATTCCAGAACCGCTTACCAGCTCCTCTCCACCTCCTAAATAACCTCCCATGAAGCCCCCATGAACCACGGAACCCTAACCAACCTCCCGACCAATACTAACCTCCATCTGAAGCAACAGTCCCAAGACTCGTGCATGCCACCAGACAATCCCCTATCAATTTAGCCTCATGGGTTCCGCAACTCACACTATCCCCATTGGATGCTCGTTTATTACAATGTCTCTTTATCCAACCATCCCACCTATATAAGTATCCTCGGTAACATAAACGTCCCCAGCTTGGTATATTTTGAACACACACCCTTTACCTAGGTCCAGTCCCTGTCCCTTTGTACCTGCTACCTATATGGAATTCTCTTTACTCTCTATTTCTTTATCTCTGTTTCTCTCAACTCTTGTCTATCGTCTCTACGATTGTCTATATGATCCAATACACGCTTTTACTTCACGTCTAAGCAATCCAAGTGAGTTCCCGAGCTCCCTCGAACAATACTAAAGCTCCCCAATGCCTATCGCCTTGGTGAGCTAACCTCCCCAAACCTCCTCAAGCTCCCTAGCTACTCCATAAGCTTCAGGACCTCGATCTAAGTAACATCGAAGCTACCTCTCATGTCAAACCACGTGTTGCTTCTCCGTTACCACCTCCAACACTCGAGGATGTCCATCCTCAAGCCCAGTCCCCGGGAACCTACCCTCCCAGGCGTATACCTTCTCAGGAGCTTACAACCTCGAGACCCATTTCCATCTACGACCTATTCGAATCCTATATTGATGTTCTAGCAAGTACAACTCCTACTACGCAATATTACAAGGTCCCATACTTCTACCTAACCTCCCTACGCCTTAGGGACCTCCCTGGACCTCCTAGGAACCCCCTCAAGGGTCACCACCTCTTTGCCCCAGCCACTACTAGGTCATTCCTGTCCTCGGTCGCAGTTCCTGTAGCTCCCTTCGAGCTCCAGCCTGCTCCTAGCATGCTACAACATGAACCTTCGTATACCAAACCCTACCTTAAGACCTATTCTGACCCAGGTCTTACAGTCTATGCTGTGAATTGTGACATTTTCACGTATAGATTTGTATCGAGAGGACTGTAATTGAGACCCAGATTGACAGTCAAAGTCAATACTGAATCAGTCTAATAAGTTGAAGGGACCATATACCCATACTACCACAAGTTGGTTAGTTTACCCATCCCCGATACTACCTTCGGATGACAGTCTACCTGTTTGTCAAGCAGGATTATACCAGACTCGGACTACATCCGAAGGATGACCATTCACGTATGACATACCAAGGGTATTCTTATTGGACCTTACACTGGCAGGAGTTTGGAAGAACTTACTCAAGTGACCATGAGCCGAGGATTGACTCAAAATGACTTTCTAGAACTAAGGAATTATCATATACTCCTTCTAGAACAAGATCATGCATTAATCTAAAAGACTGTGATTTAGTCTAATAGACCAATCAGGTTGCATGGTTGAGGAAAATGACTAGAAGAACGATTGAAGTACTGCGAGGCTCCGAAGACATATCAAATGAATGTCAAAGAGTCCTGATGTAGAAAATATTGAAGAATGCAATTGTCACCAAGCGGCAGAGGCGGAGTGACTAACGGAGCAAGAAAGCGGAGTGACTAACAGAGCAAGAAAGCAGAGTGACTAAGCAGGGCAGCTGTCAAGTCCATGCCGCGGGCCTCCATTCCGCCGCTCGGTATTCCGAAGATCTGCTTTTATTGTAATCTCTTCCTATTGTTCTTTCTCGCTACACATATCCTTTCGTCCTAGTTTCTCATTATTGTCTTTTACTCTTTCGTTCTAGTCTCTCCTTATTGTCTTTTACTCTACCCTGCAGGTACTACTCGTATAGCTCCTAGTAGTTAGTCTGGCGCTCCGCACCGATGCGCCGCTCCGTAGATATAAATACTGCCTGTACGCTACTGTAGTTCCTTAGTTTAATTATCAACTTAGATCGACTTAGATTCCCTCTTTCACTCTGTGCTCCTCTAAGTCTTCAGGCTTACTGCCTTGAAGTTCTCTCTACTCTACCTTAGGACTTATACGTTCTCTGGTTCGCTCCTCGTCACCGGCGTTATCGCCGCTCCGACTTGGCTGCTACTCAGCTCCTCTCTTCTATACTCTTGACCTCCGGGGACATACGGCGTAACGGCGGTGTTGTTAATAACTTCACTACTGTCCCATTCGTATTCCGCACTTAGACACTCTGTGACCTCTGGCACGGTTACACGGGTTGCATGATCTTAACAGTATAATTAAACTCAATCCGTTAACGTCGTACTGACATATCATTTTTTATGCCTCCGAAAACTCGAGCTCAATCTAGAGCTAACTCCGAAGAAAACACTTTCTTCACTACAGCTCAATCATTTGCCCCATTCTCCGACTCTATCTCTGCTATTGGTCAACCACGTCGCCGTAATCGCGGTTTCGGTCCAGCTACAGTTCCTACTACGTCGACTCTTCCTGAATCCATGGAAGAAGAACAACAATTCGAGTACAGTACATTGTACACTGGTGACGGACAACCTGTCCAAGTCCTGACCCCTCGCCGTGGACAACCCCCCGTGGTCGCTCCGGCTCGGGGCCGTTCAACTACTCGTATTGATTCTCCAATCCTCCAAGCCATAGCCCGCCGTACGGGGAAACAACCCCAACGTCGCGCTGCTTCTGAATCTCCTCGTGACCCACCTCCTCACTTCGATTTGGACACCGGTGATCACGATGATCAAGACCCTCCTGTCGACCCCGACGATCCGGGCGCCGATAATAACAACAACGATCTGGATGACGATTCCGGCGGTTTACCGCGTGGTGAACCTGGTGACCCCAGTGGACCTGGTGGTCCTGGTGGTCCCGGCGGTCCCGGCGGTCCTGGTGGACCTGGTGGACCTCGCTCTCCCATATCTCCTGACATCCCCAACGAGCAACGTGCTATGTTGGAACTCCTCTCGGGGTTCAAGGGTTCCATTGAGACCCTTGGTACCGTCCTCGCCGCTCTCGGCCGCCCTTCTGACAGCTCTGAATCCAAGAGCAAGGTCAAGGAGCCAGAGGTCTTCGACGGTTCGGATCCCCGAAAACTCAAGACGTTCTTCGTCAATCTCGCCCTGGTCTTCAATGACCGTCCCAAGTACTTCACCGACCAACGGAAGGTGAACTACACCCTTTCCTATCTCAGTGGGTCAGCCAAAGAATGGTTTGTCCCTGATATCCTCGACCCGGATCTCGACTCGCTGCCGGCCTGGACATCCTCCTTCAAAGCCCTTGTAAAGGAGCTTCAGGATAATTTCGGCGTTTACGACGCCCAAGGCGAGGCCGAAGATTCTCTCGGTAATCTGAAGATGAAGGAAACCGAGAACATCCGGAAATACAACATCCGGTTCAACACCCTGGCTGCTAGTACCAACTGGGATTCTGCTGCCCTGAAATGGGCTTATGGACGAGGATTAGCTGAGCGCATCAAGGACGAAATGGCGCGTTTGCCCGAGCCGGCGACGCTCGCCGATTACCGTCAAGAAGTTCTTCGTATTGACAATCGTTATTGGAAACGCGAGGAAACTAGAAAGCGTGAGGCTGGTAAGCCTTTTGTTGCTCGGAACCCGAAGAAGGGTTCCTCGGACTTCAAGACTGGTTCTACTAACCAGCAAAACAACTCTCAGCCATCTGGCTCTTCGGCGCCGTTCACGCCGAAGCCTAAACCCTTCTCTGGTGGTAAGCCTAACAACAATGGTAAGCCCCAGAACTCTTCGAATTCCGGCCAATCCGGCGGTCAGCGCCCCGCGTTCAACCATCTTGGTGCAGATGGGAAAGTCCTTCCCTCCGAGAAGGAAAGAAGGATGAAGAACAACCTTTGTCTCTTCTGCGGTGGTAAGCATCAGATTGCTGACTGCAATAAGCGAAAGGCCCGAGAATCAAAGGGCCGTGCTGCCGAGGTTGAAGAAACCCCCGAAGCAACCATTGAGGTTGTTGAAGAGGAATCGGAAAACTAATCCGCAGCTCTTGTTCCCCGGTACGAAACGGGAGCTGCGTTGATCAGGTTCGTACCTCACCTGGGGAGTTATATCTCAACGCGTCCGCTCTTTCTTCCATTGAACGATCTCTTGTCATATCATTAACTACTGAATTTCCTTTGTTCGATTCGGCCGCGCCGGCCGAACCTATCTCTGCTCTTCTCAAATTTCCTACTCTTGTTGATTCTGGTTCTACTGACTCTTTCATCGATACTCGTTATGTTTCTCAGAACTCTATTCCTACGACCAATATTTCTCCTGTTAATCTTCGTCTCTTTGATGGTTCATTGTCTTCTAAACCCATTACCGATATGGCGAATATCGCCGTTCGGTTCCCTTCCGGCGAGCTGCTTCTCTTACCCTTTTATGTTACACATTTAGATTCATCTTGTAAAGCAGTACTAGGTTACAGTTTCTTATCCCGCTACAATCCGTTGATTGACTGGGCATCTCGAAACATTACGTTCCGTAACACTTCACACCTTGATTCTCCACAGACGTCTGTGCCTTCTGCTATCAACACTGTTGTTGCAAAGGTCGCTGTTCCGCTACCGGAACCTTCGCCGTCGGTTTCACCGACAATTCTGGAGACCCCTCCTGGGGACTCACCTCGCTCTCGCTCTCGCTCCCGCTCTCGGACTTCACGGGCCAAGCCCCTTTCGTCCAAATTCCCTTTTGAACCCATCTACTCTTACCCTACGGTCTCTCAATTCGCTGCTCAGCTGGAAACTCCCGAGGTAGACATTGCACTCGTCAGTGCTGCAGTCTTCAATAGGGCTTGCAAGGACGCCGGTATGGAACCCATCCTTCTTCGTGCTATCCACTCAGAGGTCGCGGCCCGCGCCGCCGACCGCTCTTCCACCGCTCCTACTGTCCCTCCACTTCCTCCTTCCATCCCAGCAGAGTATGCTGAGTTTGCAGACGTCTTCGACGAGATAGCTGCAGATTCTCTTCCTGAACACAGACCTTACGACTTGAAGATTGACTTGGAAGAAGGCGCTTCGCCGCCTCTCGGCCGTATTTACCCTTTGTCTGAAAAGGAGCTAGTTGCCCTTAAAGACTTTATTGACAAACAGCTGGCTACTGGTGCCATCACCCCATCATCCTCTCCTCACGGCGCTCCGGTCCTTTTCGTCCCGAAGAAAGACGGCAAACTTCGCCTTTGCGTCGATTTTCGTGGACTCAATCGTATCACCAAAAAGGATCGTTACCCACTCCCACTCATATCAGATCTTCTCGACGCTCCGAAAAGAGCTAAAATATACACCAAATTGGATCTCGCTCACGCTTATCATCTAGTCAGAATCGCTGAAGGTGACGAATGGAAAACCACCTTTCGGACCCGCTACGGCTCTTACGAATGGAAGGTCATGCCGTTCGGCCTTACGAACGCCCCTGCGGCTTTCCAGCGGTTTGTTAATGACATCTTCTCTGACATGCTCGATGTTTGTGTCATCGTCTAT
Organism: Lentinula edodes; assembly: GCF_021015755.1. Classification (NCBI taxonomy): domain Eukaryota; kingdom Fungi; phylum Basidiomycota; class Agaricomycetes; order Agaricales; family Omphalotaceae; genus Lentinula; species Lentinula edodes. The sequence continues at coordinate 217,490 of NW_025764349.1, forward strand.
TTGGACGATATTCTAATCTACTCTGATACGCCAGAAGAACACCGAGAACACGTCAAGGAAGTTCTTCGGCGGTTACGCCATCATCGGCTTTACGCCAATCCCGAGAAGTGCGAATTCAATATGGATACTGTTGAGTATTTGGGTTACATTCTTTCTCCCGACGGATTGACTATGTCCAAGGAGAAAGTTCAGACAGTTCTAGAGTGGCCGGTCCCGAGGAAGGTTAAGGACATTCAGTCCTTCTTGGGTTTTGCAAACTTCTATCGTCGTTTTATTTATAATTACAGTGATATCGTTGTGCCGATGACTCGGCTTACCCGAAAAGGCGCGTCCTGGATCTGGGACAGCAGCTGTCAAGAGGCCTTCGAAAATCTGAAAATCGCTTTCACTTCTGCGCCAATACTGGCCCATTGGGAGCCGAATCGCCCACTTATCGTGGAGACCGACGCTTCCGATTACGCCATTGCGGCTATTCTTTCCATCCAATATGCTGACGGTGAAATTCATCCTCTAGCCTTCCTTTCCAGAACGCTTCACGCGGCGGAACTCAACTACGATACCCACGACAAAGAGCTACTGGCCATCTTCGAGGCCTTTAAAGCTTGGCGTCATTATCTGGAAGGTTCAGGTGATCCGGTGGACGTCGTCACCGATCACAAGAATCTTGAGTATTTCTCTACTACCAAGGTTCTCACACGCCGACAGGTCCGATGGTCAGAATTTTTACATCAATTTAATATGGTCATTCGCTTCCGACCGGGGAAACTCGGCGAGAAACCCGATTCGATAACTAGACGCTGGGACGTCTACCCTAAAGAGGGGGATATCGGCTACGCCCAAGTGAACCCTCATAACTTCCGTCCTATATTTACTAACGAACAACTCACTGCGTCTCTTCGAGCTACCTTCTTGGAAGGCCCGGTTTTACGAGCCTCGATTATCATGGATATCGAAGCCCTACACCAAGCCATCATCCTCGCCCTTCCTGCCGACCCGAGCTCCGTTGCTGGTTTGGAACTTGCCAAAGATCCTTCCAATGAACGTTGGAGCTTAGGTAGTGACAAGCTACTACGCCTGGACGACCGTATTTATGTTCCTAATCACGGCGATCTTCGCCTTCAAGTTCTCCGCTACTTCCATGATCATCCACTCTCCGGCCATTTCGGCCAGAACCGCACTCTAGAAGCTGTACGTCGTCAGTACACCTGGCCCAAGGTCAGAGACTTCGTACGTGACTACGTTACCTCTTGCACTATCTGTGGGCGCAACAAACCTCGCCGTCATCGGCCTTACGGGTTGTTGAAGCCTTTGCCGGTTCCGGTCCGACCATGGGATTCCATCTCCATGGACTTCATTGAGCAACTGCCAATGTCGAATGGCTTTACCGCTATTCTCGTCGTTGTGGATCGATCTTCCAAGCAAGCTATCTTTATTCCAACTCACGACACCATTACTTCTGAACAACTAGCTGAGCTTTTTGTTATTCACGTCTTCTCTAAACATGGTGTCCCTAATCATGTCACTTCTGATCGTGGTTCTGAATTTGTTTCGGCGTTTTTCCGGGCTCTCGGTAAAGCGCTCTCCATGGAACTTCACTATACCTCTGGATATCATCCGGAAGCCGATGGGCAAACTGAGCGTGTCAACCAGACTCTCGAACAGTACATCAGGATCTATTGTTCCTACCAACAAGATGACTGGTCGCCTTTACTTCCGATCGCCGAGTTCGCCTATAACAACGCTCCCAATGCTTCCACTGGTATTACTCCATTCTTCGCTAACAAAGGATACCACCCAAATATCACCGTTCGGCCCGAGGTCGACATGAAGTCTGATCTAGCCAGAGACTTCGTCGTCAATCTCAATGAACTCCACGTTTTCCTTCGAGAGGAAATCCTTTTAGCCCAATCTCGTTATAAGGAACAAGCTGACAGGAAAAGAATCTCGCACCCGGAGTTCCCGATCGGCTCCGAAGTATTTGTTCTTGCTAAGCACATTCGCTCTACTCGTCCTACTGAAAAATTCTCAGAAAAATATCTTGGTCCTTTCAAGGTCATCAGTCGACCTGGTACTTTATCTTACGAGCTCAAGCTCCCGGACTATCTTCGCCGCATTCATCCGGTTTTCCACGTCTCACAGCTGGAGCCGGTTACGCCGAATCCTTTCCCGAATCGTACTCAATCTCCTCCACCTCCAATCGAAGTTGACGGTGAAGAGGAGTACAACGTTGCCGAAATTCTGGACTCCAAGCTGGACAGAAGGTATAAACGTTGTCCTCTACGTTACTATATTCGGTGGGCCGGTTATGAAGGTACCGACGATGAATTCTCTTGGGTTGCTGCTGATGAATTACATGCTGATGAACTGGTACCCGCATTCCACGCTCGATACCCTCTGAAACCTGGACCTTGATCACACAAAATCATTTTATTCCTTTCCCCCGTTTTCCGCCGCGCTCCGCCGAAGTTTACTTTGTGCGTTTAGAGGGTAAACACGATGATAGCAAATTGAGTGTTTATCTCTTTCTCTTAATTGCTTACATTCTCCTTCTATCTACTATTTCACTTATATTTCTTTCACACTTAGACTAATTACACTTCGTACTAATTACTTCTTACGCCGCTTCGCGGCCCATTCGCTTTCCGATTTCAAAATCGAGTTAACATTTTTTTCATATATACAAAGTCCAAAAAACAAAATTATATAACGAAGGCAGGGCAACAAGAAGAGTACAAGAAGATGGCCGAAGGCCGATGTTCGATGTCCGATGTTACTCTACTCCGCTCTCTCCTTCCCTTTCTCCGACCGGGCCTTCTTCGGCGCCGGTTCTCCCTCTTCCTCTACCTCCTCCTCTCCTTCTCCATCCTCTTCTTCTCCCATCCTCCTATCCTCTTCTTCCTCCTCACTATCCACGACCCTTCTCCTCTTCTTCGGCAGCCGCGAAGGTCCTGGTTCCGGCATCTCCGGTGGCGTTTTCCTCCTTCTCGCGGCGTCCGTCATCAACCAGTCCAACTTGCGGTTGATATGGCGGTTGTAGGTGTTGTCCTTCAACTGGCCCTCTCGAAGCTGCCGGTTGTCTGCCAGCAGCTGAGCCATCTGGCTCTCCAAGATCGCCAGGCGCTCGCCGATCGGTTGTCCTCCCCCCTCTCGCTTCACCGTCGAAGGCCGCCCGGAGTACGAGCATCTGACCTTAGCGTCGTGACAGGGTTTACAAATAATTGAACTCCTCTTGCCAGCCTGCATCCGGCAAGGGATCTTCTTGTTCCTGCATCGTTCGCAGGGAACTCGCTCATCGTCGTCTTCATCGTCATCATCTCCGCCATCGTCCGGATCTCCGCCGCTAGCCTAAAAAACTTAGAGTTAGTAAGTCGGTGAGGATATGGCAGAAATCACTCACCTCCATCCTCTGTTTGCCCTTGGCTTTCCTAACCACCCGAGGAACTTCTACTTCCACTCGACGAGCGGAAGTAGATGCTTCCCCTGGGGAAGGGCCCCGGCGGTTTCGCGCTGCCGCGGCTGCCGCAATCCTCCTTCTCTTCTCCGCTGCCTCTTCCTCCAATCTTCTGGCATTAGCGGCCCGCTCGGCGACCTCTTGCCTCTGCCTCTCCTCCTCTGCTTTCTGTCTAGCTTCTTCCTCCGCCTTCCTTTTTTCCTCCTTCCTCTTCCGGTTCTTCTCCCTGGTGAGTTGCAATTGGAGCTCGAGCTCCCGTTCCTCGTCAGAAGGATCCGGCGTTGAAGGGCGAGTTGGGGCCGGGGGCGAAGTTGGATGGGCGCCGGTGACCGAAATCGAGCCGACGGTAGTGGTGGTTCGGGTGGTGGTGCGACTAGAGGACATGTGTACTTGGAGTTTTGGGAACTTGGCCATAGCGGCAAAACCTGGCCCTTTTTTATAGGGTCAAAACTACGCACGGACCAGCAAGAAATTTTCTTCGAGTTGTACTCGGTTTACGGTGTACCGAAAATTTTCTTGGATGACTAACGATAATCCCCGGTACCAACGGCTTTTGAAAATTTTCCTGCTGACTGACGGGCCAAATTCCCGATGCTGACGGCCTTTAAAATTTTTCCTTGTTGACCAATCAACTCCCGGTATTAATGGCTTTCGAGGGCTCAAGCCTAAGAGGGGAATACTGTCAAGTCCATGCCGCGGGCCTCCATTCCGCCGCTCGGTATTCCGAAGATCTGCTTTTATTGTAATCTCTTCCTATTGTTCTTTCTCGCTACACATATCCTTTCGTCCTAGTTTCTCATTATTGTCTTTTACTCTTTCGTTCTAGTCTCTCCTTATTGTCTTTTACTCTACCCTGCAGGTACTACTCGTATAGCTCCTAGTAGTTAGTCTGGCGCTCCGCACCGATGCGCCGCTCCGTAGATATAAATACTGCCTGTACGCTACTGTAGTTCCTTAGTTTAATTATCAACTTAGATCGACTTAGATTCCCTCTTTCACTCTGTGCTCCTCTAAGTCTTCAGGCTTACTGCCTTGAAGTTCTCTCTACTCTACCTTAGGACTTATACGTTCTCTGGTTCGCTCCTCGTCACCGGCGTTATCGCCGCTCCGACTTGGCTGCTACTCAGCTCCTCTCTTCTATACTCTTGACCTCCGGGGACATACGGCGTAACGGCGGTGTTGTTAATAACTTCACTACTGTCCCATTCGTATTCCGCACTTAGACACTCTGTGACCTCTGGCACGGTTACACGGGTTGCATGATCTTAACAGCAGCGAGGCGGAGCAACTAAGCAGGTCAGTGAGGCGGAGCGACTAAGCGGAGCAGAGGCAGACTGGTCCCAGATAATGACAGAGATATATTGAGTATCGTAGTCATAGGTAGTAGTAAGTAAGCACATACCTGGTCCCAGATAATGACAGAGAGGTCAAGATAAGGGACCAGGCTGTGGAGGGTTGGCTATATATACATAATCCGGTCTGCGAGAAACAACAATGTAATACTGTACAGTTCAGGAGCAAGGAAGGTGGCGGAAGCCGGTAGAAAGAGAAGATGGGTCAGGTGGATCAGTAATCAATGGGGGTTTGACAGTGATGGGATGATGTATCATACAAGTAAAGGCGTCGAGACAGTGAGAAAAGGAAAATGATAGGGGCTGCGTACTTTATGACAGCAATTAAATGAATACTATGCATAACTAACTCCCTTGATAGAGTATAGGCACAATGGGTGTCTATTGAAAGAGAGAAGCAATTAGTTTAATCAAGATGAATCAGATTGATAGGATTAGAATTGAGGAGAGCTGATTTGCCTCCGGACGAGGTGACGAACAATCGAAGTAAGTGTTGAACAGCAATGACAGCTGAACACCATTTGAGTCATTCTCCAAAAACAATCAAATTAAATGAATATCGAAGTACCTACCTATGTTTGGAGGTAAACTAGGATCTTGGAACCATTATGGACCAAATAAGGACATGAAGAATCAAATTAAATGGTATCTGACCGATTGTAGAAGTTTCCTTGCGGTTCTGAACATTTATTGTATCAAATTAATTGTACTGTGCAACTCTATCTGATGTATCTGGAATACAAGTGATTTTGGGACGACATTGCAGTGCTAATCCGTAAAAAGGAAAGACACACTCCCGCCAGACTGAAGCCTCTTCGCTAGCAGCCATTTGGGCCCGGCACTTGTGAGTATAGGAATGTTGTGTTCTGCTCCTTGTGACTGCAAGAAGTATATCCAGTTGTTGGGTATTTTTCGAACTTAGGATCAGTTGTTGGTCTTAAGGGCAAATCATGCTGTGTGGTTGTGCCAGCACATAGTTCTAGCCCTCTGTAGGGGTCTGTGTGTTTCGGTTTTAATTTACTTTGATTCAAACCCCCAATTCTTGATATACCCATATCAATACAATCAAAGCACAAGTCGTGCTGAATCTACCTTAATCAAAGGAATATACCGAATCCTTAGAACAATTCAAATTGATTGATCGAAGCTTCTTACTTAGCTCTCAAAGCTTTGCGGAACCTTTGCCAAATAAATTTAATAGCAGTGAACTCGCATATTGTGTATTAGATTGGTTGGTTGGAGTGCACATTAGATTCCTTCCTTTCTCTTTCACACAAAAACGAGGCAAGCTCGTTAACAGAGAACAGAGTGAGACATGTGAGGATTAAAAGGAATCGGACAGGTTTGGAGTTGGGTGCTCTTTGTCTACAGTTTGAAGTAAGCAACGATGATTGTTGAGTTATGAGATGGAGCACATATGTATCTTTATGCAAACTCAAACACGCACCTTAAAACATTTATCGAAAGTGCGAAAACAGGTAAAGAGAGACCTGCCAATATAAGAAACAACAGTCATAGGTAGTATCATCAATTCCATTGATATACCACGTACCATAGAAGAGGCTCGCCCCTAGGATGTAGACAACGTCGAAATACGCTGAGAAACCAATCTGGTCTGCTATCTCGTTTTGAGAAACAGTAGGGGAAGACATGAGGCGTTGGGATGAAGAAGGTGAGGCTGCAGGGAACTTGAAACAGCGTTGACTCTGTTCTCATTATATATTAACTTCCCTATGGGACTGCATCTCGAGTAATCAATAGTGATTTTTCTGCGGAGCGGTTCGTGGTATCACACAATCTATCTATCTATCTTAGTCAAGATTGAAGCTTCCGAGTAGAATATAATGCATGTCAATTCAATGGTAGTCCTGATACAAGCAAAGAAACACACATTGACTCTGATGTAACTGTTCAATGCCTTCCATAGAAATGACCCAACGAATAACTTCCTCGCGTTCCAACAGCGTACTCATCAGAATCATGATGGTGAATATGAGGAGATGAATTCCACGAAAAAAAAAGATGTTGGGAGAAGCTCAATGCATGTACTTTGGGGGAAAAGATCTATAATTAGAGATAGAACGGAAATCCTGCTTCAATGCAGGTGAAAAAGAGCATACCTCATAAACGTGTATATTCAATGCATGTTCTATCCTTCCAACACAAACTAAGCTACACTTTTCCTCTGTCTCTCAAATCCTTTGCAATGCCCTCCAACAAATTTTCAATCCTTTCCTGTCTTTCCTCCAACTTCGCCAACCTCTCCGACCACTGCGAAGCACCACCTGCACTCCCCTCCTCCTCCTGAATCTGTCCGGCCGTAGGTATATCCAAGCCCCCACGACTAGACGGGCTCTCCGAAATAACACCATCTGCACCACTCATGACTTCCTGCATCGAAGGAAAGTTCTGCTGAGACCGCGGTTGCTGTTGTTGCACATGCTGAAGATGTCGATTCGGTGTACCCAAGTTATTATTGCTAATATTATTGCTTTGACGAAGAAGCCCAACATTGCTTGTATTACGCCGATGAACTCCCTGCATAGACGACAGCCGTCTTCGTGTTGTTGGCCCGTAGCTAATCAGCGGAGCACCACCCTGTGGTACCGAGGGAACCTGGTCTAGACCTAGGGACTCATCACTCGCAAGAGGGAGATCATCATCAACGACCAAAGGCTGATATATCTGTGCTAAGGGACTGGTGAAACTTTGCGCGGCCTCCATACCTCGACTCATAATTGAGTTGACTCGAGTTCGCGGAGGTAAAGGATGCGGTTGACTTCCTCCTAATTGATCTTGTGAAGATGAAGAAGGACCACCACCAGGAGAAAGATGAGTTTGATTCGCAAACGGTCTATTTTGGGAGGAGTTCGAGGTTCTTCGTCGTTGAAGGGAATTGGATGTGCAAAGATTGGAAGAATTGGATGTCCGCCGTTTGTTTGGAGAAGGTGGGGGGCTGTTCGGTTTTGATGATGTTGATACAGATGTTAGAGAAGAATCCGTACGCTCCGTCCTCATCCAGCCTTTCTGACTTATTTATCTATGCGCACCACTTATTTATCTATGCGTACTTTTTCTTCTACTCGTTACTGCTTACATACTCTACGATCGAGTACTTATTCAGACGCTCCTATTTCGCAGCTTTCCCTCAGTTGTTCTCTACTACAACTGAGGGTAAGTCACACTCATATTTAAGTTAATTATCCATACTGATCCTCATTTATTGAATATATCAGTTGTTCTCTACTACAACTGAGGTTGTTCTCTACTACAACTGAGGTATTCGTTATCCTACAGATTATGAGACTGGTCCCAACGAGCTAAATAGATAAAACCAGAATCGTACTATGTCTTCATCAACCGGAAACCAAACAGCAACCCTTCCTACATTCCCGGAATCGTCTCAGCTGTCCGGACAGGATACTTGGAAGGCGTTCAAAGATAGGGTCGAGCTGAACGTTGAGTTTAGGGGCCTCAAAGGTTATCTCCATGGCACCATCCCTAAACCAAGTCCAGCAACCTATGTCTATACGTCCATCACTCCCTCATTCCCCAGCAGTCTACATCCATCCCCAGAAGAATGGAACCAGCGCGAGCGCTTGGTAGCCGCAATGATTTATCTCAATTGCACTGATCCCATCGGGGTCGGTATCGACCGAGACAACCTTGCGCATGTCACCTATGCATTCCTAATCAACAAATACGAGAGTCGTGATAAAGAGCTGATTCTTCTCGCCGACACTGCCCTCCGCGAACAGAAGTATGACCCCATGACGACTACCATGGAAGACCACGAAAAGAAGATGAACAATCTTCTCAAGAGGCTCCGTAACTTGGGTGGTGCTGTGGATGACTTCCAGTATCGCCTCATTGTCATTAAATCCATGCCGAAAGAATGGAAGGAGAACGTATTGAACATTCCTGGCCGCACAAGCTCTGAGGCCTTCACCTATCTCAAGCACCTCTACATCAACAAGGTGGAACCAGTTGATGATGAGGACCAGTGCATCCAGAAGAAAGTAGCAGCGCTGGTTGCCCAGCACATCACAGCACACCCTGTCATCGCGAGCGCTGTACAGCGCCAAAATCGACCAGTCTGCACCAACCCTTCCTGTCCTAGGAAGCTTGGTCACTCCATCGAGAACTGTTGGGCAAAAGGTGGAGGTGGAGAAGGTAATGCCCCAAAGAGCTGGAAGGACAAGTACGAAAATCGCACCGCCGCATCCAGCTCAACCACTACTGCCTCTAGCGCGGCGATCCTTACCGATCCAGATCCTGTTGACCTCTACATTCACACCAACCATGTCAATGTTTCCGCTAAGCCGGGGACGTCCATCCATCCGACCTTCACAACACTATCCCCTAATGACTCCAATAGACCCGAAAGAACTACCGTTCTAAATTGCGAGAGTCAGAAAAGGGAGAGTGTTAGTGCTAGCGATAACGTACCTATTTATTCCCTTGTATCGAATCCTATCGAGTGCACCGTTTGCAATGGTAATATGCCACTCTACTCTCCACCTGAACCAACCGAGCCTGAGACGTTTCTCGATTCGGCGGTGTCAGAGCATTGCTGGGTAAAAAGGTCGGATTTCATCCATTACGAGACCGTCAGTGGACAAAGTGGAAACAGCGCGATAGCGGGTGATTCTGGCAAGTTCCAGATACCAGGAATTGGTGATGTGAATATCCCAACCCTAGTAGACGGCCTGGAGTGCAATGTGAAACTCAAAGGAGTGAAACACACCCCGGAATTTGCACACAACCTAATCTCAGTATCAACACTCGATAGAGAGGGATATAATGGTGAATGGGGGGAGCGGAAACTCACTGTAAGGACTTCCTCTGGTAAAGTGGTCATGGTTGGGACACAAGTCGGAAACTCAAAAATGTACCGAGTTGACCGGAAAATCTATGCAAGCTCAGCCAGGTCCCACGAAAAACCAACCGATATACATACTTGGCACCGTCGCTTCGGTCATGTCAGAGTCGCAAGAATCCTGAGAATGGCACATCGAAAGTTAGTGGACGGATTGCAAGTAACATCGAAAGAGACACGAGGAATGTGCGAACCTTGTCTATATGGCAAAGCGACGAGACGCCCATTTGACGAGAAACTCATGCATGAGACCAAAGTACTCGAACGGGTGCATATTGACTTATGGGGACCTTCCAGAACTCAGAGTCGAGGCGGGGCCAACTATATGATGCTCTGCTCTGATGGCGCATCCTCCATCCGAGTCCCATATTTCATCTCCAACAAACGGGCAGAGACAACACTCAAACACTTCCATGAGTTTCGCATTATGGCAGAGAACCAGACTGGGGAACGCCTTCGAATCATTCGGATAGACGGTGGGGGTGAATTTGACAACAATCTAATGCAGTCCTACTGCAAAGAGCACGGTATCATCATCGAGAAGATAACCCCCTACTCTTCGGCGGCTAATGGTATGGCGGAACGCGCAAACAGGACAGTGATCGAGGGTACGAGAACTCTACTCGAAGATTCTGGATTATCACCGTCATTCTGGGCAGAAGCAGCAAGTACCTTCATATACGTCGACAGCTTCGTCCCTACTGCTCGTTCACCTGATGTTGTCCCTATGGAACGTTGGACCAAGAAACGCCAGGACGTATCCCACTTACGGCCTTTCGGATGTGAAGCCTGGGCAACATTACCAGAAACCAGAAAAGATGGCAAACTTGCGCGTCAGGCGATTAAAGGTCGTTTGCTTGGATATATGGGCCGCCGGGGCTACAGAATTTGGGTGCCAGAGTGGAAGACTATTATTGAGTCAAGGGATGTCAAATTCGAGGAAGGAATAGCTAAGAGAACTCGGTCTGATGACGAGATCTCTTTCGGTTCCAACGGTGATGCCGAGGACATTAAACCATCAAACGGTGATGCCGAGGTCATTAAATCCGGGGCGCCACTCAAATTAGATTTAGCGCCCTCAACATCAACTCCTCCCTCTCTCTCTCCGCCGTTATCTCCCCTTACACCTATACCTTCTGAACCAGAATCCCTTCCTCAATCTCCTCCTCCTGACTCCATACCCACTACTAAACCTCCAGCTCCCGCATCAACACGTGTCTTACGCGAGCGAACTGGCGGCTCAATGAATGTAGACCAACTTGTCCGGAAGGAAATGGGATGGAATCAACCCGATACCGCCTTTGCGCTCGTCGCCCACGAACCATGGGCTTTCGCATCGACCCATGATGAGAGATGGACACCAAGGAACTTCAAAGAGGCAAAGCTCCGCTGGGACCTCTGGGGTCCACCAGCTCAAGCCGAATACGACGCGTTAATGGAGAAAGAGGTGTGGGAGCTGGTGCCACTACCTCGGGGGGCAAACCTCATGGATGCAATGTGGATATTCACGTCCAAGTGGGGATCACAAGGGGAACTGTTGAAGAGAAAGGCGAGATATGTGGCGAAAGGATATACACAGGTTTATGGTATGGACTACGACGAGACATTCGGCGCCGTGGCTTCGTTATCCTACAACAGATGGTGATAGAGGTAGTTTGTCACTCGGACCAAGTTCAACATCATCCCTAGTATCCAACGCACTAGTATCTAGTTCTTCCTCGATTTCGAAGATCTAAGGAAAAATGAGGAAATCTGCTATTTTTTGCACATTGTCAACTCTTACTGCATCAATATCACTATCAGATCCAGCCAATCCTTCAAAAATAGCTGTAACAACCATCAGATTCTATAACACAAGGAAAAAGCAGGTTAAACTCACACAGTCTTTTTAATTGCCTCGGAAGTGAATCATACGCCCTCTCTGTGACCACTATCAAGGTCCCATAGAATCCTGTAGTCCCGTTATGTTTAGCCTGCCGTTCATACAGTGCAATAATCAGGAGCGCAGGAAGGTTCATGATTCTGATCATGAATACGTTGACCTACACGAGCGACACCGACGAGTGTTGAATACAGAATATTTTCAGTAAACGGACCTTATGGAACCACCTAGGTGTGAGGATATAACTGAGCGGAAGCAGGAAACACAACGCAACCAAGTTTATCGGAGGCTGGTAAGGACCAGTTATCTGCAAGAGCCGCCTGACCAACCGATAATGATCCAATAAAGGGGCTTTGTGAGGGTCATAGAAGTGGATTGGGTTCCGTTTATAGGTCTACTAGAAGATGAAGTGATAGTAGAAGACTCTCGATGGCGAATGATACTTGCATCTGATAGGATCGAGTGACTGCTTTCGGCTTGATACACACACTTTCCCCTAAGCAAAAATACGGCATTGAACGACGAGTGATGAGAGAAACCATGATGTGAGTACGCACGACCAAATCCCATCAATGACCTTCTGACAAGAAGAACTTTTTATAAACCTCTTCGACCTTCCTAGAATCGCCATTTCGATAGCATTCCCAACCCTTTCTTCCAAATCTTCCCTCTCCTCGCGAGCCATTTGCATCACAGTCTCGTCTGCACCGCTATACACCATCCAATTCGTCGTCAAGACCACGGCGAGCTCCAACAGATTGTTTCCGTATTCCCACAAAGTGCGAATTGCCAGGATTTCACAAAGTTCCGCGCGGGTTTGAGATACAAGAGAGGTAGCCATGTTGAAGGAAGACGCCGTTGACATCGAGGCATTCGAGAGCGTCATTTGGTGCCGGTGTTGAGGCTATTGGAGTACTTACTCATCACTGGCGCTGGCTGGAAATACGTTCTATGTTCCACGTTCTACTCATCGAAAACATGTTACACAATTTTCATCAACCCAGCTGGGTTCTCCAACGGCCCACAGCGCCTCTGTCTCTCAATTCCTCCCTCCTTACCCTAGCGGCGGTTCGAAAGCTAAGAGACCAAGCTCGCTGAAGTACCGAGGTAGGTGTTGTAGGATATAGGGATCGCAGGCTATGGGTATTGCAGGCTATGGGCGTTGTAGGATATAAGTGTGGCAGGGTACGGAGATTGCAGAATGGGGAATATAGGTGTCGAGGTGAATGATTGAACATGATGAAGACTGGTGCTGGGGATGGGAAAGGCTACGATTGGCTATTGCGATCGCGATCGCGATATAAGTCGTTTGGGATGTGTGGTCTAGGATGACGCGGAAGGGAGAAGGGAAATACGACGAACACGGAGATGCAATGGTACCTTCGCTTTCTCCTGATTTCGTTGCCTCGAACTCTCTTTCTCTACGTAGGTAAGGGTTTAGAGATGGATGGTATCACCTATTCACCGATTCTCCTGTTCTCCTCGAAGCTACAGCGCTACCGTCCTACTACCGTAATCACCCTTTCCCTCCGCGCCTTCTATAGCCATCGAAACCGCCGACATCGTCCCCGCTCTCATTGCGCTCTGAGCTCCGCGATATTATTGCGGCTCTTGACGTGGTTACATGATCTCCCCACTGTCGTCGCATTTGCGGCTCGTTTACCTTCTCTCAATGGATGGATCCATCCATCCATCTTCGCACTCGTCAAGCGAAATATCGTATAGGCACGTGTGTATATATAACAATCTTCCTGTCCTCCTTGCAACTACTGTCCTCCGCGCCTTCTATGGGTATCGAAGCCACCGACATCGTCCCGCTCTTATTACGATCTGAGCTCCTCGACGTTATTGCGGCTCTCCATCTTCCCTAGATCCATCCATCCCTTTATATCCATCTTCACAGTTATGCTTCGGGTCGTGACTATTATGTAGCTCGTTGGCGTTGACGTTGAACACGAAGCGGTGGTGGCGAAGGCTTGGGATAGATGTAATGCCTGATATCGATGAGGAGTCGGGAGATAGAGATGACGGGGTGGTTTGGAGTCTGGACTGGACTGGCTTGGGTTGTTCTTTGATACATGGTGCGAGAGCGGGTGTTGGATATGCTAAGGGAAGATGGTGTTGGGGAAGTGGAGGTTGGATGTTGGAGGTTTGAGTAAAGGGAGAGGCGTGGTTAAGGAGAGATAAACGGGTTATTGCTGTTGAAATGAAGAGTCGTCGTCGTCGTTCCGTTTTAGAACGCGTATCCAGGGTGTATTCGAGTTGAGCGTTCTCCCTGTGCTAGTCACATCCAATCATAATGTAAAGTGGAACTGAGGGCGGGAGAGCATCGAAACGAGCGTGTGATCAGTAACAAATAATGTGACACGATAACGTGTGACTAACGCGTTTGTTTTCGCTCTTCAACGTACCTTCACCGTCGTCGTCGACCGTCGAATCGCGATGAGTAAAACTGGCCAGTTCAGCACAATGTCGGATGACCAGTTTCGGCATGTTATATCTCAGGTGAGTATCCGAGTCTTTTCCTCTCAGAAGTAGCTTATTAGATGGATTGTATGCAGCTGCCATTGAGTGGTAGACCAACAGCAGGAGCAACAACGCGTGCAACGCGAGGATCGAGCTCGTCTACGCCACAACCACCACCGATGTTGATGTTGGCACCGCCGTCGTATGTGCCGCAGTATCCGCAGGGGCAGCAACAACCGCAAACGCAGACGCAAATGCAACAAACTCAAACTCAAAATCAAACACGATATCAACACTACCAAATCCCCCAACCCCAACCACCCGCGGTAGCTCCAGTCGCACCCGTAGTAGGAACCCCGATATCCTCCTCCGCTCAAGCGTATTTCACATCCTATTCTTCCCGACTCCGAACAGGCGCTACGCTCATCGTTCAACCGACTCTATTTCCAGGTTCCACAACGACCGGCGCCGCACCAGCAGCAAATTCAACTTCCTTTCCTCTCGCGTCCACATCGTCTTCATCCACCCTGGGAACAACAACGCGTCCCACGCGCGCATCCCGTCGATCTCGAGGGACAGTGATCAACTACGCTGAGGTGGACGACGAGGTGGACGACGACGATGGTGACGGTGACGATGCCAAAAAAGACGGAGATCATATCCCCGACGCTGGTGCACTCGATGACGATGTAACCGATGGGGACTTCGTCGGTGGGAGTGGGAGGAGAGTCGGGAGACCGAGTAAACAACAACAACAAGCGAGGGTGGATAGCTCGGATTTAGATCAGAGTTATCTGGGTCAAGTTCCTCCGTCGAGGTTCATCAAGTCAAGGGGATTTTTATCGAACGCTGCGACGGCGCAGGGCGGTCCGATGTTCAGTTTAGATTACGGTCCAAACTACCTTTCTCCCTTGCCCCTTCCCTCTCTCCGGAACCCAAACCCAAATCCAATCCTCATCCCTGTCCGGCTCGAATTCGACGTCCCAGAGCTCGGATTACGCATCCGGGATGTATTTTTGTGGAACCTCCACGAGCCATCGTCGTCGGGGATAACACCAGAGGTATTCGCCGCGCAATTTTGTAGGGACTTGGATATCGGGGTGGATCCGTATGGGGAGATCGTGGCGAGGCAGATTAGGGCACAGGTGGAGGATGCGAGAGGGGAGGCGTGGGTTGGGTGGATGGATTCCTTGTCTGTGCTTGTTGAAGACCACGACGACGACGACGAAGAAGAAGACCTCGACCAACACCAAAACTCACTCACCCAAAACACCGAATGCCGCGTCATCCTCTCCCTCGACGTCCAAATCTCCACCCACCACCTAACAGACCACATCGAATGGGACCTCCTCTCCCCTCTCACCCCCGAAGCCTTCTCTCTCCAACTCTGTGCCGACCTCGGCCTATCCGGGGAAGCCATCCCTCTCATCGCACATGCGGTACACGAGGAACTGTGTCGTCACAGACGCGACGTCGTTGATTGGGGTGTTCTCGGTGCCCACCCTCCGTTGAACTCCAACAACTCGAACTCGGGTATAGGTGGTAGCGTTGGTGACTCGGAAGGAACAGTCAAAGACCGAACAGGGCTGGGTTTAGGATCTCTCGGACGCCCAGCGCGAGAACGAGACGGGCGGTACCCGAAGCCCCTACGGAGCGCGTGGAGGGATTGGGCGGAGGCGGAGGAGTATGCGACGCGTTGGGAGGTGTTGAGTCCCGAGGAGGTCGAGCGGAGGGAGGTTGAGAGGGAGAGGGCAGGGAGGAGGTTGAGGAGGGAGACGAGTAAGTGGAGGTCGAGGAGGTGATTGTAGGGTTTGATTATTCTAGGGACAATACAACAGCTCTTCTTCCTCCTCCTCCGATACATTCTCTGAACATCCTCTAAACATCCTTCTGTATCCATTCCATGAATCCTGCCCATGGGATGATCCAGACTTCAATGACGAACCCAGCGAGAGATTTGGATAAACATCGAGAGATCCGGAATAAACGTCATATCCCGGGAAAAACAATCAAGACTAAGTGTAAGGAAAGCCTTTTCAATCTTTAATTTTTGACTTTTCAACTTCGACTTGGGATTCCGGAAAGACATTCCATGGATGGAATGGATGGGGACAACCTATGTATACGCTGAAGAGATCATGTATATATATGCTCGAGTTCTCACTTGGGAGGACATCCTCTAAAAGCTCCACCACCCCCTCCCAGGCAGTGTGGTCGTGCTTATACTAATGTAGGAGGGGACTGCCAGAGGAATTAATCCCGCCCCTGGAGCTGAGAAGGAGTCTCAACTCACAACAGCATTTTACAGCAACTCCTGTTGGGTTATATCTCATTTGAGATTTAGAATTCCTGGACTTGGGAACTGAGTTGCCATTGCAATTCTGGAAGTACTCACACAACTGCAGTTTCAACTTGACCGACCTGAACTGTTGTAATCCACACTTATAAAAGCAGGGCATTTGGAGACTGAACAACACAATAACTCTTTTACCACATTTACCAATATCACACAGACACTGTTTCAACTCTCTGCATTATCTATCACTTTGGATTAACTTCCTGGATTTTCCAAATATTGCCACGATGGATGATATTCTTTTCCAAATTGAATCTTGGTAAATAAATTGCATGATACCTATTGATAGTCTGTACTCATAGTTTTTTCTTCACATTATTCGACTTTGATTCTTTGGAACAAGGTTGTTGAGCAATTATGCTGAGGCTGCTGTTATTAGTGAGCAATTTATCTTGTGTTTCAACTACACCCTTGATTATATTTCTTTTAGCACTATGTGTTGCAGACCATATTGAGACATGGCCCAGAGAATTTAGCTCAATATGGAAAAGAAAATTAACTGGAATTTCAGTACTGTTCCTGGTGAACAGATACATGTTGCTCTTGAATCTTATAATTCAAGCAATATCTGCTTTTCCTGGAAATGGAACAGATAAACAGTAAGTTATGACTTTTCTAATACATGTTGTTCCGGTACTAATATAACAAAAGGTGCCAAGCATTAAATACGATATTTTCAATTTTTGCAATTTTGTCCATAGTTGCAGCCAATGGTGTGTCGTCAATCTTACCTCAATGACCTCCACTCACCTGTATAAGTTCTTTTTGCCCTGAGGGTTTATGCAATATATAGTAGAAATAAAGTGATTTTGGGAATAGCTTCTGCATTCATCATTTCAAGATTTGCACTTGATGTAGTGGTAAGTGTCATTATTACTGAGTCAGCAGGGATTGGCTGCTTGTATTTCATTGTCCAGTGACCCATTTTGTGCATAGAGCACAGTACTAGAAGTTGGTGTTTCCACAATTGGATCACCATTTCAAAACCTCTCAAGGTGTGGGCTTGGCATTAATAATTTAGATCAATACAGTCAGTAAGCACCAGTTTCTTAGATCTTTTACAAATATTTGATTTCACATCTTCTAGAAGTGTGAAATAACCATGGACATGCAACGATATTCTAATTGTTAATTTTTCTAGTTGAACTGGCTATTCCACTGTTGGCATTGGGATATGACATTTTCATCTTCATTCTAACTGCTATAAAGACTGTGCAACATTCACTGGAAATGCAAAGGCTCAATCAGTCTAGTATTACACAAATAATCATCCGTGATGGTAATTCTTGTATATATTGTTCTGAGAATGATGCTCAAGATTTCTAATAGGGACTTTGTATTTCCTGTATGTTCTATTCCATTATTTGAACCGAGAAATATAACTGATATTGAGTATTTTAAGACTCATGCTTGTAGTGGCTATTATTCTTGCTATCTTCAGTGTGGTCAGTTTTCAAAATTTTCTAAAAGTTTTTGAGTGCATTATATTTATGGAATCCCTCAAGGTATCATTGAAGTCTGGAAATACCAATGTACGTCATTGTATCCAAAAATGTTCTGGATTATTGCAAAATACACTCTCCATTTACAACAGAATTTTGAAAACTTTGTTGCACCATTCTTTGATATGTGAATCAATCTTTCATTGGTGGTCATATTCTTTCTAATTCATTTCCCAGATTGCCCAACCTTCTCATCAGCCGCCTGATGCTCAACTTGCACACATATTCTGAACCTGGAAACTCTACAATATCACAAGGGCAACAGACCCATGTATCATCATTGAACTTTGCTTCCAACCAGATGTTGGGGAATATTGGAGCTCCATTAGATGGAGAATCTTTCAATGAGGAAGAAGAAGAAGAGAGAGTAGAAATAGAAGCTATTGGTGGGCAACATGACAGGTCTGGTGAGCCTGAAAGGCTGACTGAATATGATCATGTCATATATATTCAAGCTGGTGATTGTGCAGCCTCCAGAGCATAAGGAAGGCTTCTGAACTTGAATGTTTACCATTTGTTTCAACAAAATATTGAAATTTTTCTTGCGCTTTGAAATATGTATATTTATTTGATTCATGGTTCTTTCATCCTTCCCACAATACCTGATTCAATTATTTATTTATTTAGCTTGGGGATTGTTGTCAAATTGACATGAGTCAATCAGGACAGTCTAGTATGATGTCGTCATCAATTCAAACAAGTAATATCTCAGTTTTTTCACAGAGGAAGTAGCTAATTAAATATAGCTGCTATTAGGTGGAGGTGCAACAGGTTGAACAAGAGTAGAAACAACACATGGGATGCCAAGGTTGAGTTCTTCAACACCTCAACCACTGCCAATGTTGATGTTGATACTCCCATCTTTTCACTTCAACTTTATCACCCTTCCCATCATTCCTCCCAGAAGTATATTCCACAGCCCAATACAAAAGCCCCACATCCTCCATTGTCGCTCCTCCCCTGCCAAACCCAGTACACGTCTTGACAAAATCTGCACCAGCTTCAGCAGCGATGAATGCTCCAGCAATTTTTTTCGGAGTCGGAGAGAAATATAGTTTCCAGGATGACTTTTAGGTTAACTTTTCTCATAGCTTCTTCACCTGGTTGGGTGAGGGACAACTTGGAGGATTGTAGATCGTGTTGATGGAGCTGAGGCTGGTAGACGTGGCATGCTTCAGCAACAGCACAAATATCATCAAAAACAGTGGTGTAAGATTGGTATTTGAGTGCGCCAATATTTATTACCATATCGATTTCGCGCGCGCCATTGAAGATGGTGTCTTGGGCTTCGCTTTGTAGTAAGTAGGTAAGATCGATATTGAGTGTGAGGTGTTATTATCATAGTGTTGAACTCACAACATTTTTACAGCCGTAGTATTTTCCCCGAGGGGAAACCCAATCACTGCACATGGAATAGATTTGGATCCGCGTAATCGTTCAGCAACTTGTTTAATGTGGACTCCGTTCATGCAGCATGACTAGACTTTGCCCACATACACTGTGTACACACGCAGATGCAAAATAAAGCCTTACCTTGAACCCATAGCTTATCGCCTCATAGCACAAAACATCAATCTGTGCTGAAGTAGCATCCGGTTTCAATAGAGTATGATCAATAGTCGAAGGGAATAAAGGATCCAATGGGTGTGTTATGGTTATGAACTTGGTCTGGGTACCACCAGTGTGTGCTGCTACTGTACCATTGTTATCAGTGTTCTTGAGTTGGGAAATCTTTTCCTCAATGGCAATTTCCCATTCCTTATCTGTGAGAGCCATGCTAGCACTGTGGATATCGGTACTGACTTGACTGGAATGATACAAGCAAAGTTCTCACCCTTGGTTTCTTTCAATTCTCAGCACGTCTTTTGGTGGTATGGATCAGGGATACATGAATGACAGAATACTCAAGTTGCCAATAAATAGCAGCAAGGAAGGATCTTACACAAATAAAATAACCAGAGCGGTAGTCCTCTGAGTCCCTTTCTAGTTTGTCACCACCTTGTAGCTTCGATCCTCCTGCTCAAGTTCACTACTAGATGCTGACATTGTGGTGAAGAACCCATTCCCATAATCCCCAGATGCCGACTGCTCCGACTCGCCGGATACAAATTGTCCAGGTGCAAACCAGATTGTACTACGCTTCGGCAAGGCTCCAACTCCTTTCTCAACATCTTGCATTAAAGGCTCTCTATGGCTTCCAACCACTGCCGAAGAGATTTCCAAAATGGATTTTTGGGAAGCAATAATTGAGATTACGAGTGCTGAGTGTGTTCCCTATGTGTAAAGATGAGGTACGGTACCGGATCGACATTGAAAAGAAAAAAGTGGCGAGGTAGGGGAAGAAGCTCACTGCAAAAAAGGATGTAAACTGGGCCACAATTGCACGACCGAGTACTGAAGGTGCATTGTCGTCTACAGTCAACGTTCCATTTGCTGCCTAGGTAACCCAGACATTCATGAGTGAGCGTCAAAACTACGTTGGACTATTTCATCCATCAAGTAATAAAAACCCCACCTGAACTGCACAGTAAAATAAACCACACTCAACAAGGGAAAGCAAAATTTTGAATGACACATTCTTGTTCACTTGATCTCGAGACATTGTTTTCTTGATCGACTGTCGGAAGAGCCTAACATGCAAGTTATTACAAGTGTTTAGTATGATTAGCATCAAAAATGTGTCAAGGACAATGAAAACTCAATGGGAAAAGTGAAAAGATCAAGTTTCCCTGACATACCAAGCTTTACTCATAATACAGCTCGTCGCCGCGAGATTCACAGCTAATGAGACAAACATACTTGAAGCATCGCCCTTCAAGAATCCATTTCCGCTTGCTCCCTTGTTGCTTGTGAGGATGATGGAGAAATTTGTCACATCGTATATTGATGCAGCTGAGATTGCAAATAATATTCCCAGTCAATGATTATTGTATGCCAGAAGATCGCAGGAGGATTTGGAGGGGATTGGAGACCAGGAGGTCAACATAGGTAGTAGTATGAAGGAGTAGTCTGTGGTAAACTCAGTATGTCAACTGACCTGCACTTCCAGCTAACAGTACACACAACGTATACCGCACAGCTCTCGAATGGGACCAAAGAACAGAGGCGCGCCACACGACAATCACATCCCCGGCAAAGAACTAGAAAACAATCAAAAAGGTATCCAGATTTCGAATATCAGCAAACTCAATGATTCATCACTTCAGAGTATCAATTCTCCAACAAGGTTTACTTACATTGATAACCTGAAAAATCAGGGAAGCGATCCCATAGGGCTCTGCCCTCGCGGATGCGCTAGCCATTCGATCAAGATATGAGATACTATCACTAGGAGATTGAGACCAAGACAACCCGGTGAGGGTCTCCCCGACATTGGTGATGAATTGCCCGGTAACGGAGAACAGAGTGAGACATGTGAGGATTAAAAGGAATCGGACAGGTTTGGAGTTGCATGCTCTTTGTCTACGGTTTGAAGTAAGAACAATGATTGTTAAGTTATGAGATGGAGCACATATGTATGTTTATGCAAACTCAAACACACACCTTAAGACATTGATCGAAAGTGCGAAAACAGGTAAAGAGAGACCTGCCAATATAAGAAACACAAGTCATAGGTACTAGTATCATCAATCACATTGATATACCACGTGCCATAGAAGAGGCTCGCTCCTAGGATGTAAACAACGTCAAAATACGCTGAAAAACCAATCTGGTCTGCTATCTCGTTTTCAGAAACAGTAGGGGAAGACATGAGGCGTTGGGATGAAGAAATTGAGGCTGCAGGGAAACAGCGTTGACTCCGTTCTCATTATATATTAACTTCCCTATGGGACCGCATCTTAAGTAATCAATAGTGGTTTTTCTGCGGAGCGGTTCGTGGTATCACACAATCTATCTATCTATCTTAGTCAAGATTGAAGCTTCCAAGTAGAATATAATGCATGTCAATTCATCGGTAGTCCTGATACAAGCAAAGAAACACACATTGACTCTGATGTAACTGTTCAATGCCTTCCATAGAAATGACCCAACGAATAACTTCCTCGCGTTCCAACAGCGTACTCATCAGAATCATGATGGTGAATATGAGGACATGAATTCCACGAAAAAAAAGATGTTGGGAGAAGCTAAATGCATATACTTTGGGGGGAAAAGATCTATAATTAGAAATAGAACGGAAATCCTGCTTCAATGCAGGTGAAAAAGAGCATACCTCATAAACGTGTATATTCAATGCATGTTCTATCCATCCAACACATACTAAGCTACACTTTCCCTCTGTCCCTCAAATCCCTCGCAATGCCCTCCAACAAATTTTCAATCCTTTCCTGTCTTTCCTCCAACTTCGCCAACCTCTCTGACCACTGCGAAGCACCACCTGCACTCCCCTCCTCCTCCTGAATCTGTCCGGCCGTAGGTATATCCAAGCCCCCACGACTAGACGGGCTCTGCCCAGGTGGGCTCTCCGAGATAACGCCATCTGCACCACTCATAACTTCCTGCATCGAAGGAAAATTCTGCTGAGACCGCTGTTGCTGTTGTTGCACATGCTGAAGATGTCGATTCGGTGTACCCAAGTTATTATTGCTTTGACGAAGAAGCCCAACATCGCTTGTATTACGCCGATGAGCTCCCTGCATAGACGACAGTCGTCTTCGTGTTGTCGGCCCGTAGCTAATCAGCGGAGCACCACCCTGTGGTACCGAGGGAACCTGGTCTAGGGACTCATCACTCGCAAGAGGGAGATCGTCATCAACGACCAAAGGCTGATATATCTGTGCTAAGGGACTGGTGAAACTTTGCGCGGCCTCCATACCTCGACTCATAATTGAGTTGACTCGAGTTCGTGGAGGTATAGGATGCGGTTGACTTCCTCCTAATTGATCTTGTGAAGATGAAGAAGGACCACCACCAGGAGTAAGATGAGTTTGATTCGCAAACAGTCTATTTTGGGAGGAGTTCGAGGTTCTTCGTTGTTGAAGGGAATTGGATGTGCGACGATTGGAAGAATTGGATGTCCGCCGTTTGCTTGGAGAAGGTGGGGGGCTGTTCGGTTTTGATGATGTTGATACAGATGGTGATAGAGGTGGTTTGTCACTCGGACCAAGTTCAACATCATCCCTAGTATCCAACGCACTAGTATCTACTTCTTCCTCGATTTCGAAGATCTAAGGAAAAATGAGGACATCTGCTATTTTTTGCACATTGTCAACTCTTACTGCATCAATATCACTATCAGATCCAGCCAATCCTTCAAAAATAGCTGTAACAACCATCAGATTCTATAACACAAGGAAAAAGCAGGTTAAACTCACACAGTCTTTTTAATTGCCTCGGAAGTGAATCATACGCCCTCTCTGTGACCACTATCAAGGTCTCATAGAATCCTGTAGTCCCGTTATGTTTAGCCTGCCGTTCATACAGTGCAATAACCAGGAGCGCAGGAAGGTTCATGATTCTGATCATGAATACGTTGACCTACACGAGCGACACCGATGAGTGTTGAATACAGAAAATTTTCAGTAAATAGACCTTATGGAACCACCTAGGGGTGAGGATATAACTTAGCGGAAGCATGAAGCATAACGCAACCAGGTTTATCGGAGGCTGGTAAGAGAACAAGGAGTCTGCTTTTACGCCTTCAATCGTGGACACGGCTTTTCTGAACATGGCCTGGCGTTAAGGACGTGAAATCAACAGTAATTCCATGAATGGAGATGAGGACACTCACCTCCGCAGCGGCGTCTTCGTTTATTGTCGCGAAAGTGTTGGAAAGAATCTAGCAAAAAAAAAAATTGAGGATACGGTATAGCTTATTCAATCGACAAGGAACTCACAGACACGAGGACTGAACAGGATATTGTAAACAATGAGCGCCATAATCTTTTTGAGAACCACATACCAGTCAGCAGGAGAGTATTACTGAGCATAGCGTATGTGACCATAAGCACTGGCCCGAAAACTTGATGAAATTGAGCTGGAAATATAGATTATGTTTTGGACAGAACCGTATTAATCAAGGAAAAGCAACTTACTCGACCGTTCAAAACCACTGGCATCTAATCCGAACCAAAGGTCAAGCATCCACCAAGCAATGGTCCTTTGTGTTGATTAGTGATAAGCTGTTGTGTATCGAAAAGGCAGACGTACCCAGCACTGTATCTGAAGATGGTCTAGTTATTGAGAACACCGCTAATCATATTATCTAAGAGCGTGGCATGACATACTGTGCTTCATTGCGGCTTAACCTACATGATGAGAACCAAGAAAAGAGGTGTAAATTCAGTTAGGAACTGTGTTCATTGAATATAGCTTGACGCACGTCCAAAGAGCATACAGAAAACCACAAAAGCAGAACGCAGCGATCAGCATGAGCACAACGAATTGCGTAATCATAGCTCTCAATGAAAGGACCATTAGATTATTGCGAAGCGTGACAAATGCCAGTCTGATACAAAGTCAATCACCATCAATGTATGATAATGTTAGCTCGAAAGTGCTAACCTCGGAAACATCAAGCAAGCGATGAGAGCAAGACAGTCTATACCGGTAGAACGCGCCCAAAGACCTATACTTAGACTGTCGATTGACTGTTCCGAAAGAAACCAAAACGGGACGACAAACTATGGTGAAATACTCCATAAAGCCTGAGGATAGCATAAAGCATAAAGGTCGTTACTGAAACCGAGTTTGATCACCTAACTGGACATTTTAGATGGAATTAAGAGTTTACCAAAAGCGAGATCGAAGCCATTCTATAAGAGGTAGGTCAGTTCTATCTCCTTCGCAAAGGTAGATAGCTTACCCAAGTACCCTTAAAGTACACTATACGCCGACAATTCGAAATGATGCTCAGAGAATCACCAGACATGGGTATACGCACCTTGTATACCATGTTCTTGCATTGCAGCAACCTTTTCGAGACAGAATCCAAGAGCATATACCATGAAGATTACCTCGGGAGCATTCAACTCGTCTCGGGTGTTCCATTCGATAGCGAGGATAAAGAGCACGAAAAGAATCAAGAAGCTAACGAGAACAGTTAGCTTTTTGGACTGTAGGTCTCTTTTCGTCTTGAATCACGTACTTGGTGTATTCCAAAACCGACCGAATGAAAGGTACCTTGAGACTGTTATCAACGGACGTTCAGCCAGGACCAGTTATCTGCAAGAGCTGCCCGACCAACCGATAATGATCCAATAAAGGGGCTTTGTGAGGGTCATAGAAGTGGATTGGGTTCCGTTTATAGGTCTACTAGAAGATGAAGTGATAGTAGAAGACTCTCGATGGCGAATGACACTTGCATCTGATAGGATCGAGTGACTGCTTTCGGCTTGATACACACACTTTCCTCTGAACGGAAATACGGCATTGAACGACGAGAGTGATAAGAGAAACCATGATGTGAGTACGCACGACCAAATCCCATCAATGACCTTCTGACAAGAAGAACTTTTTATAAACCTCTTCGACCTTCCTAGAATCGCCATTTCGATAGCATTCCCAACCCTTTCTTCCAGATCTTCCCTCTCCTCGCGAGCCATTTGCATCACAGTCTCGTCCGCACCGCTATACACCATCCAACTCGTCGTCAAGACCACGGCGAGCTCCAACAGATTGTTGCCGTACTCCCGCAATGTGCGTATTGCCAGGATTTCACAAAGTTCTGCGCGGGTTCGAGATACAGGAGAGGTAGCCATGTTTTGATCACGAGAAAAGTATACTCGGTTGAGTAGGAAGCAAAAGACAACGGACATGTTCCCGTCTCGCTGCATTGCGCCGTATTTCTCCACCAGTGGACGAATGAGGGTGTAAGTCAGGTCGGGAGCAGTGAGCTAGTGCAAGAATGTTTGGGAAATGTCTAAAGGACGAAAGGAAAAACATACTGCATCGTATGAAAGCGGGGTGTCTACAAGAGGTATTAATTCCGCTACTTGAGTAGTTAGGGCAGAGCACTCACCGATGAAATGCTAACTCCCAGCCCCGTCAAAAAATAACTGTTTGAGATGAAATCGAGACGCACTATGATATCCTGTTACATTGATCAGGATAATGAAAAGATATTAGATATGAAATCAAACTCACGGAACGAATACTGTGAATAATTGGATACACTGGTGTTGCATCAACCTCTTGTCTTTGTAAATATTTTCTTCGTAAGAATGATAGAAATAGGAACATGGAGTGCAGAACTTACGGCGAAAGAAGAGGCTGAGTCTCTGACATTTTCAGAGAAAAGCCAAAGAAGCCGAAGAGAAGTAATTAGTACTAATAGTATATCAGTGTGGGGGAAAAGCCAAAGGCAAAAAAAAGCGCGCGTCTGTGACCGTCGTTATGAGGTCATAACCCAGACGCGTCGCCATGTGACCGGTCCCCGAAAGCGGCGCGTGCCGGGACCTTGGTTCAACTTCTACTTTGATCATGTCTACCGATATTGCTGGGTCAGGAATATTGACGAAAGCCAGAACGGCCCTCACGATTGCAGGAGGCTTATATGCTCTAGCATTAGGCCTCATTGCTGTTCCATACTTCCAAAGCCAGTTGCGTCTTTCATTCTTTTCCCTCCAAATCGCGAGTTTACCTTGCTGTATATCACAGTACTTTATATTTAAATGCCGTTCGTCTGCCTTGGTTTGCAGACTTTGATGCCCCAGAAAGATATGGACTTGCATGTGAGTTACTCATTCCTTGCGCTGTCGGAATCATTTTATGATGAAATGCTTCCGTATACATAGTAAATAAAACGTACAACTTCAAAATCCAAACAGTCGATAACGAAACATTAGGAGCGTGGTTCATTCTCTCAGAATCTGTTTACCAAGCTCTTCCCTCACACAATGTAATGCCCAAATCTCACATCGCACATGCTCTTCGAGCCCGTCCTACAATCCTGTTCTTCCATGGTAATGCCGCCACTCGCGCATTCAAAGTCCGTATTCAACACTACACCGCATTTTCGTCTCGTTTGAACGCGAACGTCCTCGCTGTCGATTATCGTGGGTTCGCAGACAGTACTGGGTCACCCAGCGAGGAAGGTCTCGTTCGGGATGCTAGAGCCGCATATGAATGGTTAATCAACTCTGGTGCGAAAGGGGAAGATATCATCATCATGGGTCACAGCCTTGGTACTGGTGTCGGCGCAAGGCTCGCTGCGCAGTTGTCGAAGGAGGAATTAGCGTATAGAGGAATTGTGCTCTTGAGTCCGTTCTCAAGTATCACGGAGCTGGTCAAGACGTATAGTGTAATGGGCGCTTTACCGCTGGTGAAGCCATTGACCATGATTCCTTACGCGTTCAGTAAGTCCCCGTTTTTATCCCTCACGACAGAGTATGTTCTCAATCAGAATGGGGGATTCTAGATTTCATCACCTGGGCCTTGATCCACAAATTCGACACACTGAGTGTCGTACCCGTGCGTTGATTATGCTATCTGGTCGCTTTTTGTACTCTATTGATGTCCTCCTTCAATCACAGCAAATCAAGGGCAAAGTCCTCATAGCACACGCAGGTAATTGTCAAATCCCGTCTATTCTGAACTTACCGATTTCTAACACATCACGGTCGTACAGAAAATGACTGGGACATTCCATACACCCACTCCGAAGTCCTATTCAACGCCTTCCTCGAGCCTTTATTACCAAATGTCGATATCCCCTCCGATCCTGTCTCAACAACGAAAGAAGACTGGTCCGCCTTCACCGCACAAATAGCTGCTCGAAAGACTCAACGCGAAAACCTCGTTACCACCACCCGTCTACCGAACTTTGGTGTCATGGAAGAATTCGTCGACCGAGGAGGAGAAAGTCTGGTTAACGGAGAACCAGTGAGGGGTGCAGAATATTGGGCCGCTGGACGTCCCGGTGGAGGTGCTCCGTGGGACAGGGAAGTGATTTTCGTGAAGATGCTCGAAGGGAACCATGATAATGTCGGAATTCAAGAAGGACTCCAGGATATCATTGGCAAAAAGTTCGGGTTATTATCTCATACGCGGCCTAATCTTCCTCTACCAATAATGTCTGCCCCACCTATGTCTGCACCTGCATCCATCGCTCCCGAATCAGATGTAGGTGGAAGTGATTTGTCTGAAGCAGGAGGATGGTCTCCGCTTCCCAGCGCGTCGGAACGAGGTGAATGGACAGGTGAAATAACGAAAGTCATTGATTGATATGCGAACGACGCCGGGCGCGACTGGGGGTACGACGGTTCACGATTCGTAACGATGTGCCATAAATATATAGAACCATCTACATTACACTATTTTCTTGGTTAGCAATCTCATTTGATTTCGCAAGGATTTTTTGTGAACCTGATGCTCGTGGTTTCGCTAATATGCGATTACTGAGTCATATATGTACAAGATCGCTCACGACAAGCACTGTCTATGTATGTACCACTGAAAGCAACAAATATTCTAAACAATGTATTGCTTGAGGTTTTGAAGACGTTCGGAAGCATGCCTGAGGGTATCAACATCTTTGCAAAACGAGAAGCGGGCATACACCTCCCCTATGTTGGCGTGCTCTATGCAGTAGAACTAAACCATCAAAGAGACTTGAGCACAACAGGTGAAGTTAGGGCAGCAAAAAATGGAACGCACCTCACTAACTGGGATGGATGAAACACCAACTTCGAGAGCGATGAACCAACAAGCTCTGTAAAAAGATAAGATATTGAGTGTATTGTAACGATTCAACCTGACACTAGACTTACTTGAAGTCTCGACCTCTTCCAAGAACACTCTGAGGGAAGGCATAGTCATCAGGAAATTTTACCCTAGAAATATCCTAGATAGTTGTAGAGTACCGCCTGAGATAAGGACAGCGTAAGAACTGTAAAAACTCACCAGAAGAATGAAGTAACTCCCTTCCGGATTGGTGTACGGAAGCCCAAGTGTATCAAAGCAATCCGTCAAGACTTTTCGTCGTTCGGCATATTCTGCCGTCTGAGTCTGAAAGAATTTGCGTTCTTGCACTTGTTCAAGCCCTGCAGCAGCGGCTTCTTGTAACGGAGAGTTGGAGCAGAAGACGATACGCGTCGAGGCTGCCAGCGTCGGCCTGATGATATATTCTGGACCGATAAGCCAACCGACACGCCAGCCAGTCGCAGCGAAGCTTTCTACAAGTAAGTGCTAGTGAGGAAATAGGGAAAAAAGCGCGGCATCATTTGGAGACGTACTTCCTGCAGACCCAACCGTTACAGTGCGGTCCCACATCCCTGGAAGAGTTGCAATCCGGACATGTTCTTTTCCATCGAACACAAGAGTGTCGTACTAGATTTGATGGTTTACCGAATTTATCAAAGAATAGAAGCGCACAAACACATACCACTTCATCTGCCATGACCAACAAATTGTGTTCCTTAGCAAGGGAGGCAATCATTTCTAATTCTGCCCTGGTGAAGACCTTTCCAACAGGATTGTGCGGTGTGTTGACGATGATCATTTTCGTACGCGGGGTGATAGCGGCTCTAATACCATGTGTTAGAGAAAACCAGCTGAAGCAGCTCGTAATCACCTAAGTTCCTTGGGATCTATCTTCCATTCATCACTTGAGAACTTCCCAGAGGCGTTGGGGGGAGGGTGCAGAGGAACGTATATGGGAACGCCACCGTTGAACGTGACTGAAGCCAAGTACTGGTCGAAAAAAGGCTCAAACATTATGACTTCATCCCCTTGTTCCAGGAAAGCGGTAAACACTGAGTATTGACCTAGAATATTATCAATTTCAATCGAATGTTGGAGAGTTGGACAAAGTTTCCACCTTCATTAGCGCCGCTCGTTACGAGAATTTCCTTCTCAACGTCCAAATCACGGTGCAGCTGGGGGTCATAAACTTTCTTGATGGCTTGCCGGAGACGTATACGGCCTTTTGGGTGAGAGTAATGGTTTGCAGCCACGACGCCTAAGGCCTCCTCAGCAGCTTTTCTGACCCATTCCGGCGGGGCAAAATTCATATATCCTTGTCCGAGGTTGATACAGTCCGCAGGAAGATTGGCGACGCTGTAAAGTTTTTCATTGAATAATGATTTTTTAAATGTTGTGTGAGTGGTAGTTACTTGTAGATGGACCAGACATCTTCAGCTAATGCGCGTCCGTCTTTCAGGCGAGAGGAAAACTTGACAGGGCTTGGGTAGTCTACTGCAACCATATTTTGTGTGCTAGGTACCTTTCAAGGTGGAATTTATATGACTCCGAATAGTGAACGTAGCTCATGGTAATCGATCCAAAATCGATCAGCTCTGAGCTTAGTTCGCCGCTCGCGGCAGCTCGTCAAAAACTGCCGGCTTGATTGCCGTACCGGCGAATCTTCTCTTGCGGCTTGCTCGCTTCCTCCCACATATCATGTCTTCCTCCCGTCATTCCACTCATCTACTATTGCGATATGCGCGATGAACAATCTCAAGTATGCCAAAAGCCTGATGACGATCAGCCAGTAACGTCTCCATTTCGATCTAAAATAAATGGAATAAGTTCTATCAAATATTCAGGAACTCAGAAACTCTATCTCGTCACTCTCGGAAACTATCTGGGTGACCTGGCAAGAGAAGAAGCTTTCGCATTTGCTTTGCCAGTCTATAACACTCTAGGACATTCTGAGTTCTCCATCTGCCTGTGGCAACAATGATCTGCTAGCTTTCATATCATTGCTTCGTTCATCGCTATACCTCTTAACGTCGCCCTCTGAGCGCATGAACCACATCTTTCCAACTGCCTATGGACTAATTCATAACCTTTGTGGAAACATCCATACGAAACAAGTTTCACCGTCAAGTAGGGATTCAAGGTAGTGCTCCGAGCTTGTGAACTGTTGTTTATTCCCACTCTCCCACCAAGTCCTGAGGAACCAAATAACAACTTTTCCGAATAGGTAGCTTGGACCTCGGACCATTCCTGTGCCATCTTCCGGGCTTCGTTCTTGACACTCGAGGTCATCTCGGAGTCGGAGGATATTTGCTGTATCAACTTTGAGATTCTAGTTAAACTTTCGAGCTCAAACAACAAAGAGGTCGATACACTGAATAGATCAACCCAGGCACCGCGAAGGCAAAAAGTATCTCAACACCTCCAGTATTAAACAATCGCGGAAGCTCACGAGATGAACTTATGAAAAGGATCAGAATAATTAGAAGACCATACGCATGAACAGAAGTCTGGGCTGTGGCATTCCTGATGATTACAGGTACATGTGACAAGCTTATAATGAGCCGGCTCATCCAGTACATGGTATTCAACTGCAGAGACTTACTCGCTTGCCAACGCTCCAGCTAGAATCCCCATTCATGTTCCTGAATTTGAACAGGTATGCGACCGTCGAAATCCTTCAACTATTTAGGTTTCGATCATAGGGCGGCTGTAGATACTCCTCAAAAAGCCTTGCTCGGACTCGGACTCGAAGTGCCCTTAGCATCACTTCAGTTCACGAAATCATTATCCTCTTCGCTATGGCAGACTCCACAGCTCCTGTCTTCCATGTAGAGCTAGTGTGCGCTCATCTTCGTAAACATTACTGATCGCACAAGCTCATGCGGTTTATAGGTTTGGTCCAATGCTCATCGGAGTCTACTTCAACATGATTTTGTTTGGTGTCAGTCATTTTCTTCCCGTGTATGCGCAGCGAAATTACAATTCTGGATAACCTTCAACTAGGTCCTGCTCAATCAAGTGCATCGAAGTCTATGTTCAGTATCCAGTTAAAAGTAATCCCCCCTCTCATAGATGCATTTTTACTTTCAAAACTACAAGGCGTGAGTCCTCTTTCCGGTTCGAATCTAAGGGCAACCTCCTCACACTCTGGTCATGCGTACAGCGATGCGCTCTGGATTAAATTCTTGGTGAGCGGATATCCTGAAGATGGAGAATTATTGCTAATTGCTGGTGCTAGGTGGCATACCTACTCGTAGTGGAAACCGCAAACACAGTGTTCGATATGGTCATAATGTACCAGCCATTAATTACAGAATATGGTACATTTATTTGCTCTGTTTTTTATTCTCTGCCGAACTGAAAGTTCATCATTCTAGGGACCGAGAAAGCTGTGGCAAACTTCCCTACTCGTATGTGATCATTGAGGAAGTAAACTGCACTGCTAACTTCGATACCAGTTTTCATGACAGGTGTGTTTTCTCAGATTCTTCTTGCTTCCGCGCTTCCGATTGAATTCACCTTGACCTCCAACTGAAAGAGCCCATTGTCGTTGTATGTTCAACCCATTTCCCTGAACCAGCAAAGTATGTCTGACTCGTATCTATCCAGGTGCTTGTATCGATGCCCATCCAATGTTTCTTCGCGTGGCGGATCTCCAAGATCACCAAGTCGTATATAATACCAGGATTTATTGTAGTTTTGGCGTTAACATCTGCTAGTAAGGTAAATAGTTTTAATCCAAATACCTGGCTGATACAGGCAATTATACAGCTGGGGGCTTCATAACTGGAATCAAAGTCGCGATTCTCAAACTCTTTATCAAGAAGCCTGAGCTGCACTGGTCGGCTCTTTTATGGTTCCTTCCGTCCTGTGTGGCAGATATTATCATTACAATCACCTTGGTTCGAAGTCTGGTATGTTCTCACAACATAATGGTGCTTGAACATATAGCTGGATTCTGGTTCTTGCAGTCCAAACGCAAGACTGGCTTTGGCGCAACCAATACTATGATAGACAAGCTCATCAGAAGTAAATCTCTACGATATTCTTAGTGAACTTAATTAACCGTTCTTTGTAAAGTGACCGTTCAAACGGGGATGATAACGTGCGCCTAACGATCATTTAATCGCTGTGCATCGGTAGCTTACCCCTTTCCCGTGAACAGTGCGATATGTGCTATAGGTGATGTTGCTTGCTTCATGGCTTTACCTGTCCGTGTGCGCTCTCAGCCTTGTTCGAAGAATTTGCTAACGATGTTCGATGTTCGATCTTCAACTTTAGCACACTGCCATGTAAGTGCTCTCAGATGAATTTCACCTCCGCCTCACAAAAGTACTGAATAGCGTATTTCAGCAACTTCACTTGGGATCTCGCTTTGGCGAAACTCTACACTAATTGCTTGATGTCCACTTTGAACGCTCGCTCAGCACTTGTTAACAGAAACCAGACCTCCACCTCTGGTATGTTCATCAATGTGGTTGATTCCGCTAGTCAAAAAGATAACAGAAGACAGGTAATTGTCATTGAATATACACAATTGGGCGGTGACTATAAGGTTATTTTAGACTTCCAGCAGTACTATTGTGAAGTTCGCCAACAATCTACATAGTGTACGTTGTATAATTTCATCAAAGATCCTCAATGTCTCATGCAGCGAGCGTATTCTCTCTACAGCTTGAGAGTGGCACCAGCGACGTATACGAGCTTGAAAGCGCCAAGACAGTCGAGGCAGCCCATGATCAAGACTCTTCCTATCACGAAAATCATCCTGAGTTGGAAATTACTGTTAACAAGGTCCGTGGCCTGGAATCGGCTCGTTTCAATCTCCACTGATTACTACCCAAAGTTTGTTGAAAGAACTGAGGATAATATCGAATCAGGAAATGTGTCGGCTCAGTAACTCTATTTGACTGTTGGATGTTGAACTGTAAAAGGTACTTCGGGCAACATCATCATTACTTCTGACACTTTCGTGCCTGCCACTCTCGTTAGTATATTGGTGCTTTTTTTGTGCTCTGGAGATTTATTGGATAGGAAGTAACATATTTATTTGAAGTGATTCTGGCCAGAGTCACCCACCTCCCATTTCCGGTTCTCTTTTTTCCGGATTTCTTCCTTCTCAGGAGTTCCCAGGTCTTGAAACAGACGCCGAGAACTTGAACATCGCTTTGGTCAAAGAGATTTCGCAGCAATTTTATTGATAATACCAGGGGCTCTCATCGAGATGCATACTATCGCTTATAATTTGAGGTACAATGAATTTTGAAGTAATTATGATCGGAGAAGGTGAGAGAACGGAGGCGAAGGAGAAAAGGCTTGCCGGTTCACTGGTGACCAGGAAATCAGGGATCAATCAGATCTGCCACACTGGGAAATTACACATGCTCTACTGGCAGTCTTACCGCAAGCCCTCAGCACGAAGCAGCACGAGCAATCAATATTTTGATGGGATGTAACCTTGTAAGGTTCACTGAAACGTTTTGCAAAGTTCAGCTTGGCCTCGTGAGAATAATTATCTTTCTACTACTTACTGCCAGTGACACTGTAGACTACGGATATCCTTGGACTGTGTATCCAATATGATCAAGGAACCGTTTCTCTCGTTAGCTTTCACTCCTGTCACGTATGCTTCTGTCACAACGAATCAAACCGACCGCAAGGTTCATCATCCGAGTCGTAAATTTTCCCTGGGAATCGTTTCACCCATAAATCAACAAGAGATTCAGCATCCAGGTGAAGTTCTTTCTTCCCCCAGCGTTGTCCCTCCCAATCTTAATAGCTATGCTCGACGACAGCGAGACTTCTAAAGATGTCAGCTCATCAAAATCTATCAGCTCTGGTGACCGCGTTATTGAGGACCGTGTCATGGAGAAGAGAGTTTGGCGCAAGATCGATATGTATGTTGTGCCCGTTGTCGCCATGTTCTACCTTTTATCTTTTCTGGTAAGATTTCTTTCATTGGTAGAGTTTTGTTACACAGTATTCACATTTGTCATTAGGATCGGACAAACGTAGCCAATGCTCGGGTTGCAGGTTTGCAAACAGACCTCAAAATGAGTAACAAGGAGTACAGTATTGCGTTGACTGTCACCTACGTACCATATATTGTCGCTGAACTACCCTCAAACCTCATGCTCAAGGTGAGGAGTCTGTATTCCTAATGTCATGCGAATGTTTAGCTCAACTGTTGCAATCAGGCTGTAGGACCCAATTTAATGCTTCCGACGATGTTGACCCTCTGGGGTGTTGTGACTACACTCCAAGGTGTCGTCAAGACATATTCGGGTCTTCTCGCGTGTCGATTTTTTCTCGGTTTGCTTGAGGGCGGCGTTTTTCCGGGACTCGTGCTCTACCTCTCGTACTTTTATCCTCGATACAAAATGAACTTACGGTGATCATTCCTGGATTTCGTTCATCCTGCCTGTTACTGACACCTACGTCAAATTAGAGTTTCCATGTTCTTCTCTGCTGCCTCACTTTCCGGTGCCTTTTCCGGCATACTGGCGTTCGGTATCATTAACATGGATGGTATCGGAAATCGCCCAGGTTGGGCTTGGATTTTCATCCTCGAAGGCTTGTTCACAGTCTTGTTCGGTGCATCTTCTTATTTCACCCTTCCGCGATCTGTCGATACGGCGTGGTTCTTCAATGCCGAAGAAAAGAGCTACGTGAATGCAAAATTATTGGAAGACAATACGCAGAAGGACGAAGAAAGGTTTACCTGGAAAGAAGTTGTAGAGGCTACCAAGCTTCCCCAGGTTTGGTTCCTAGCTATCGCATTTTTCCTCGATGGTGTTGTGCTATATTCATTGGCATAGTGGGTCCCCACCTTTCTCGAGATCATTTGATTAACCTATGATTTTGCCGCAGCTTTTCTCCATCAATTATCCAAGGGCTGGGATTTACTGCAGCAAGAGCACAGTTGATGAGTGTACCACCCTTCGCAGTGGGATTTGTCGTTGCAATGATTTCATCTTGGCTTTCTGATCGCTACCGATGTCGTGGAATCGTTGTCATCGTCTCCTCTATCTTCTGTGTCATTGGTTTTGCCATGTTCCTAGGTGCGTTTTAGAGGCTGTGGTACGATTTAACCTTCCTGATTTTGATATTGGACTAGGCTCAAAATCGCATCATGTTCAATATGGATCTCTCTTCTTCTCAATACCTGGAACATACACTACTGCGCCTACACTCTCCGCCTGGAGTTCAAACAACGCAGCTCCGCAGACACGCCGTGCAACCGCGATTGCAATTGGCTTCATCATGACCAATTCTGGCGGCATTCTTGCTACGTGGCTTCTAGGCTCACTTAGTCCTGCACCTGAATACACCTCCGCCACAATAACATTACTAGTTTTCAGTGCAGTGATGGCTTTATTCGGAGGTGTGAATCTCTTTTACCTGTGGAACCAGAACAAGAAGAAAGCGGAAATCAGGAGGACTTTGACACGGGAGCATGAAAAATCTGGACTAGGGGATCGTAGTGCTTGGTTCATTTACAATCTATGAGAGCCAAGTCTGTAACGTATAACGAATCATGAATTATGAGATTTCGCTAGATTGAGAAAATCCCATTGCACTGATAGACAACCAGGTACACATGAAACAGTAAATTAGCACGACAAAAATAATAAGTAAAAACAAGTGTGAGAGCAAATATTTCTGTTGAAAGCCATCTTGAGCATGCATACCTTGGTTGTACCTTCGTCGTTGACTGGGGATATCTCCGTCATATCTTGACGAAACTACTCCAAATCACTATACAGCTGGTAATTCCTATTATAGGTCCCAGCAGCAATCATATGCCCATTGCTTGAAATATCCACCGACATGACTTTACCCGAATCCGTCGTGAGCGTACGCAGAAGCTGCCAATCATCAGCACTCCATAATTTCACATAGCCGTCATAGCCTCCAGAGGCAAAGAACAATCCTGAACGATAAGACCATTCTTCTTCGGGGGTGAATGTCGGTGACCCAGCCTCCGGTTTGTCGAGTTTGGGTGTGTCCGACCGGGAGGAGACCGCGGATTCATTTGCTCCTGTGTCTCCATTGACGTCGGGGGAGGTGGGTTCGGGAGTCTGGGGTTTCTTGAAGAACAAATCGTTGGCTTGGAAGAACCGGACGTCGGAGATGTTCGAAGTGTGGCCCGGAATAGTGTATAGCGATTTTAATGATCGCATATCCCAAATTCGGATCGTGTCGTCGCCTGCACCAGTGGCAATTTGGTATCTAAAAAGATGGAGAAATGACAAAATGTTTGCGTGAGTAAGAACATTCACGGCGAATTAAACCATCCGAACCCATTAGGGGAAAATGCAACGCTATAAATGCCTTGTACATGTCCATCTAGGACCATTGCGGTTCGACCTGTACGGAGATCCCATACACGGCCAATAGCATCAAGGCCCCTGTTGGCGGAAAAATCAGATTGACCAAACCCGAGCAGCCGGACAAGGGATCGTACCCTGAGGCAACCAACGCGCCATCGTTTTGAAATTCGATAGAGTAGACCTCCCTAGAATGTCCTTCTTGTAGAAGAAGCTCTTGGGAGGTGGCAACATCCCATAAACGCCACGAAGTATCGTAACTCGCACTGGCGACGTAGTCTCCTGACGGGTGAAATGCTACTCTGCAAACACGTTCTTGATGACCTTTAAGAACGGACAGAGGTGATTCGCTACATAGGATTATGAGTTTGGGTCGAGGGAGGTGAAGACGATGCCTACCTGTTCAGAGACCACAGATGCAGATTACAGTCTGCAGCACCACTCACAAGGTTGACGGAATCGGGGCTCTGATTTAATGTTGCTTGTGGATGCCACGCAACTCCCCCCACACGATCGCTATGCCCTTGAATTGTTCTCAGAAAAAAAGATGAAGATGAGACAGAAGACTTACCTCGAAGTGAGCGTACTGGTGTACAAGCAGGCACATTCCATAGTTTGACTGTTCCTGACCAACTACCCGTAACTAAGATCTCGTTGTTGGGCGAGAATCTGACTTGGGAGATAGGTCGTTCGTCGCCAATTTGTGAGCCAAGAATAGCGAATTTCTTCAAAGGAGCTTAGTGATGTGATTCTCGTCAGCATAGTATAGAACTTACTTTAACTTCCCCAAAAACCTTTTTCCGTATATCGACTATTCGACCTAATTCCATTTTACTATCTATGAGCTGCTGAGCGACCCGTTTTTGAGCTCTGTTATGGAAGCAAACAGAAAAAGAGTGGTAAGCACCTTGCCTATTCGAAGCCTATTTGTAGGATGAATGTTAACCTGGGGAGTGAATATTCGGCAATCTTCCTTCGCGCTTCAAGAAGCTCAAGAGAGCCCGGGGTATAGAATTCGGATTCCTGTTTGAGTTGGTCAGTCCGGATTCAGAAACAAGCGGATGATACACGAGCCTCTTCTTCGTCTTCACTTTCGTCTGAAGATTCATCGACTTGCATGCCATCGTCGCCGCGAGCGTGTTTGATTTGGGAAAGGACATATATTAGACGATCCCGTCGATCTGCGGGCTACTTAAGTATCAGTATAAGTTATGAAGACAGCAAAATGAGACGCACTCGTTCACCAAACAGTGTAATAGGTTCCCCAATTTCTCTGAGCCGTGCCCTGACACGATTATCGTCTGTGGGCACGGCTATATTACGCGCCTTTTTTTTACGCTCCAACTCGTTCAGTATGACCTGGTTCTCCATCCTCGCTCTCTCAGAGCCGAGATAGTTACCATCGTCCATAAGCGTGTCATATGTTAGCTCCGCCATATTGGAGGAAAATTCCGTGTCACCGTCAGGTCACCGTGTTGGAAGTAAAGAGAAAAGAAATTCAGGTGTTGAAGTCATTTCAAACTCCGCTTCTTATCACAGAACGCGCTCTTTTCGGCATCAATAACACGCGCCCTTGTGCTCTGTACACCATGCAGCCTGCTCGTCCAGCGGCCAACGCCAACCAACCTCCAGTCAGGATATACAATGCCGTATACTCCTCTGTACAGGTAACATCTTGCTCTGTTCCGATTATTTTTCTTGAACGTAAATAGGTTTATGAGTGCATGATCAGAGGGATCGCTGTCATGCGTCGACGCGGCGATTCATATGTAAACGCGACCCAGATCCTCAAGGTTGCGGGGATTGATAAAGGCAGAAGGACAAAGATTTTAGAGA
Source organism: Lentinula edodes (assembly GCF_021015755.1). Classification (NCBI taxonomy): domain Eukaryota; kingdom Fungi; phylum Basidiomycota; class Agaricomycetes; order Agaricales; family Omphalotaceae; genus Lentinula; species Lentinula edodes. Next base: position 256,185 of record NW_025764349.1, read on the forward strand.
AGGAAATCTTGCCTGGCAAACACGAAATCGTTCAAGGTGGTTATGGTAAATACCAAGGAACATGGTGAGCCCTGTGATTTCTCACCCAAGGACCGACTGCTCAGAGTGTGTATACAAGGATTCCTATTGACAGAGGGCGCGATATTGCTTTGCAGTATGGCGTATTACCGCTGCTAGCACCGTTATTTGACTTTACACCAAGCACCAGTTCGCTTTCGGCATTACCGATGACTGCTCCTAATCTTGCCGGAGTCACACCCCGCCCCCTTTCCGCCTCATCCTCGTATGGCAGTCTCAGCGGAAGCTATTTACCTGGCGTTCTTGCTCCTCCTCCTATAATGCCTGGCTCTGCTCTTCGTCTCTTAAATCAAGGCCGGGCTCAAGGACTTTTCACTCCATCTACTTCCGCAGCTCACGGTTCAAGCCGATTCACCCAAGTCTCTCCAGCTCCAGGTCAATCTCATTCTCCGTTTTCTCCCGCGTCAGCCACTCCTCCACCCCTAAATACTCTGAAAAGACCACGGTCTGATCCAGAGTCTACGACTCCTGCTCCACCCGTTGACGTGCCGATGAGTGATGGCACTCGACCGCCATCTACTGGAGCACAAACAAATGGCGCTGCGGCCAGTGATGACGGACCGTCACCTGCTAAGCGGCCTCGCAAGGAATCTGCACCTCCAGAATCTATTTCTTCCTTTACTCGAGCAGCAACCGCCATTACTCCGTCTAACCCTAGGCCCGCAAGCGCATCAAGCGGGGGTGCTCCGCCTGCTACGCCTACGACTACTTCTGAACGAGAACATATACCTCGTTTTGCGACTAAGCCTACCTACCCGCGCAACCTCGACCTTTCCGCGCCCCTCAAAGATACCCGACGCGCCGCAGTCATTGCTTCTATATACCAAGGTGATGATCCAGTCGCGGTCCTAAATTTGTTGCGTGAAATTGCTTCCTTCCCTACAAACGGTATTCACGGAGGCACTACCCCTACTCCATCCAACAATGGAAGAACTATCGATGTCGATACGATACTGGACGAACAGGGTCATAATGCTTTGCACCTTGCTTCGTCGCTATCACGCGTGTCTACTGTACAGGCGCTTCTATCCCATGGCGCTGATGTTCATCGAGGTAATCATTTAGGAGAAACACCACTCATGCGTACAATGCTTTCGACACATTCGTACAACGCTCAATCACTACCCACAATATTGCAAACTGGTCTTCATCAATCAATTCTCACCGTTGACACTTCACGGAAGAGCGTCTTACATCACATTGTTTCGCTGGCAGGAGTCAAAGGACGCGCTATGGTGGCACGATATTATCTTGACCAGATCTTCTACTGGATTGCGAAAGAAATGATGGGTGACTTTGGATGTATCGTCGATCTCCAAGATGAGCACGGGGATACTGCGCTCAATATAGCAGCTCGTGTTGGCAGCCGTACACTCGTGAGGACTTTGGTTGACGTGGGTGCGAACAAGACGTTGTCGAATAAACTGGGGCTGAGACCGGGGGATTTTGGCGTTGAGAGTGAGGTAAATGTATATGATTCCCGGAGAAACATCGTCTGTTTAATTTTCTTCTATAGGAACTGTCTGTTGGACATAAGGCAGAAGATATTGTACAGATGCTTCGCCCCGCAGCTCCAGCGCCCATACAGAAATCCCAGGATGTCATAGCTGGTATGATTGTTATATTATCACTTGCATCCAACTAAACTTGTGATTTCTTTCGGAAGATATGACTGCCATGGTCCAATCACTTGCAACCGATTTCCAAGCCGAGATCAAAGTCAAACAAGATGCTCTCGACGTTACACAAGCACATCTTCGAGCTGCAACGCGTGAGCTTTCAGAGCAAAGAAAGCAAATACAATCTTGGCAAGCGCGTTGTACGGAACTTGACCTGGTAGCACAGCGCGTGAAAAATCTCGAAAAGGCAATTGAAGAAGAAGATACGTGGGATTGGACTGGGAGAAGTGGTACAACGAGCTTCAATAAGAGTGATAAGCCGGATAAAGAGATTTCCAAGGAAGCACAAAGACCGGGTCGGCCGATGGAAGAGGATATCGATGCGGACGCCTCCGCGGATGATGATGACGAAGCCATGCCTCTAGATGCGTCTACAAATCCAATGTCGACGCTGTCAACTGCCACATCGCCGGCATTTCGATATAGAGGGGCTGCCTCATCTTTGGCCGGCAAGTCAAGGAGCAGTGAGCAATTCGATATACCACAAAATCCATCTTCCGACGCCGATCAAGATCTCCCGATACCTATGGGTAACGACGTCGAAACGTTAATCAAGCTACGGAGAATGAAGATGTGGCACGTGAGAGTGGAAGAACTTATGGAAGAGCGACTGAAGAGTTTGCGTGGGATGAGTGCTGAGAAAGAATATATGTGTCGAAAAATTGTCGCCTTGTGTACGGGGATGGCAATTGATAAGGTTGAAGATGTGAGTCGCGTTTGCTTTGTTTCTTACCATCATCCTTGATGTTGAGACTTCTTGTGCAGATGTTGGATAATTTGGTCATTGCAATGGAAAGTGAAGCGAACATCGTAGATATTGGTCGAGTGTCTGGATTTATGCAGAAGGCACGTTCACTTTAACTGCTCAGTTGAATCGTCACATCATCTACCCGGCTAGGTTCGCGACGGTATACTATGACTGGGGACATCGAATATCCGTTATAATTTTCCGGGGTATCTCCCAGCCATGGATTACATCTCGAGATAGCTATTCAAATACTCTGGATTTTACTGGAGTCTTGACTCTTCAAGGATATTCATGATCAATCAAATCCTGTGTACATATCACAGTTCGCAGATCTTTCGGCGATACATTATGGACAAGCTGCAAGAACACTTCGAGTAGTACTTACATTGTACTTAGTAGCAAGAACCTGACGAGTTCCATTTCAGGTTTCTTTATCTGAACTTTGAAGCCAGGTCCTCTCTGACTGGTCCTCAAATTGATTGTCCTTGAACACAGGCTACATCTCTGTACCGTCTGTCCAATTTCCGCCATTAGATTCTGTATGCATCCCCAACCCTTGCATCAACCAAATGGCATAAGCAAACAATCCCCCCATAACCGCAGCCCCCAAAACTGTACCGATTTTGGCGAAAATAGAAGCCAACCCATCATCAAAAGTCCAGGCAAAGATGGTGATGGAAATATACAATGCCACCATCGAGCCCATCGCAAACATATTGGGAATAGATAGGAGGAATACCATATGAATGGGACGGGCTGCCAAAGCCTGATTATACTCATATCAAGTTGCTAAACATGTACGAGTGAAGAACAAACAGACCTTGAAGTCCCGTACAGGGGCATCTGTGAATATGAACGATAATGCGGTTCCAAACGTGATTGAAACGATCGTCGCACATAACGAAGCAAGAGCTGCAACCATTGAGGCTCCTAGAACCCTATCTGAAAACAACATTGACGTTGCAGCAGACAACACTAGTCCACTGGTGATTCCTAACGTCCCCCAGCGTCTAATCAACCCTTCTCGGAAATCAACCCAGGTTTTGGGGTCTTCCGAATCCAATTGGGCCTGTAGTCGTTTAGGACGTAATCCTAGGAGGACAAGGAGGGAAAGTGCAATGAAAAAGCTGGGCTGGTTCGTATCAGAGTATATTTCTCGACGCCGTGAATTGGATGTAAAGGTTCGAGGCTGACTCGGTGGGTAGTCTTTGACTCGCCTATGAGTGGTTTCGGAGTCAGAGGGGTGAATTGAATAGAGCTCTTCGGACGAGGACATGGGTAGTGGTCAAGCTATTGGCAAGTAAGTAAAGGAAAAGGAAGATATTGATTCATCGGCAGAGCTAGGATTAAAATCAGAGAAATCAGAGAGCAATTTATCAGCGTGATTTGGGCGCTATCGACGACGTATCAGAATCCAGATAGGATATATACACGCAGGATACACGCAGAATATCCGATACACGGCTCCACGTGCAGGTGTGGTCCCAGGACGGAAGCGCCGGTCTCTCGATGTAGTGATTTAAAGGAAATTCAAGAGGATACGCCGTTAGCACGCCAAATAGTAGTACGACCTCGCGAAACGATTTCCCATCGCCGTTTGCGAAAGATGAGTGACAGTCACCGAAATGTGACGTGACTGCTCGGTTACTAGTAACCCCTAGTAACCCCGCAACGCCTGTGGCAACCAATTGACGGAAGTAATTATTACATAGGAATTCTCTTCGGAAGCTCTTTACAAGATATCTTGTCTTCTTATTCGCCGGGTCGACTCATCTTCAATTTCTTCCATCTCATTCCTTCTTATTCAACATGCACCAACCATCTCCTGGACCGTCCAGTCCTGCCACCTCCGTCCCAAGCCCCCATAGTCTTGGACCCTTGCAAATTCCTGAAAACGCCACCCAAAAATCACGGCCAGACGATTATGTGTATTTCGAGCGTTCCAACGCTGGCTTCTCTTCCGAAGCTGTTGCAAGGGCTACGGCTGCAAAGTTGAAGTTGGTTTCATACTACAAGATGGCGGTAGACTCTGCTATTGAAAGGAACGCTCGGTGAGCGGTAGTCAAGTTGTGTAGAAGCACCTTGTTGATCTCGAGTTACAGGCGCATTGAGCTCGAGACTAAGCTATCGCAGACGTTGCAACCAGAGACCAAGGAGCGTGAATTGAGGAAACATTCCAAGATGGAGTCGCAGCACCTAAGGTTACGAAGGACAAAAATAAAGCTTACAGACTTTAAGACTGTTAAGGTGATAGGAAAAGGTGCTTTCGGCGAGGTACAAAATCCATTATCCATGTTCCTTAAATCGTTCACACATATCATCTGGCAGGTTCGTCTAGTTCAGAAGATAGATACGGGCAAAGTTTACGCGATGAAGACCCTACAAAAATCCGAGATGTTGAAACGAGACCAGGTGTGTGTTCGAAACCTCAAGCATTTCAGCAGGTATCTTGATCAATATGTATAGCTTGCACACGTTCGAGCGGAGCGAGATGTGCTCGCAGAATCAACGTCGCCCTGGGTAGTCCAACTGTTCTATTCTTTCCAAGATCCTCTCTATCTTTACTTGATCATGGAGTTCCTTCCTGGTGGCGATCTCATGACGATGTTAATGAAATACGACGTGTTTTCGGAGGATGTAACACGATTCTATATGGCCGAATGTATATTGGCCATCGAAGCCGTGCACAATCTGGGCTATATCCATCGGTGAATCAATCCACCCACTCCTCAGGATTCACGTCTTGCTCACTCATCTTCTAACAGTGATATCAAACCCGATAACGTTTTGATCGACAGACATGGGCATTTAAAGCTATCTGATTTTGGTCTGTCCACAGGTTTACATAAAGTCTCGGATGGAGAGTTCTATAAACGTTTCTTGGAGGAGGAGAAAACCCGAAACCCTGCCCGGAATAGTGTTCAGGTCAATCCAATCAACTTGACCATGAGCAGGGAACAGATCGCTACGTGGAAGGCCAACAGACGGAAATTGGTGCGTTCGATCTAGAATGAAGGAATACAACTAATCGAAACATCTGCAGGCATATTCTACTGTTGGTACTCCGGACTACGTGAGTGTTTGAATATCTTCTTCACTATAAATGCATCTGATCGCTCAACTTAGATCGCGCCCGAAGTCTTCTTGATGAAGGGGTATGGTAAAGAGTGCGATTGGTGGTCATTAGGCGCTATTTTCTTCGAGTGTCTAGTCGGATATGCACCGTTCTGCTCAGACAATCCGGGAGATACCTACAAGAAGATCATCGATTGGCCAAACTACCTCTTCTTCCCAGAGGAAGTTTTCATATCCCGAGAGGGTGAAGACTTGATTAGAAGGTGTGTCGTACTCCGCGTTCTTTCCTGGATTATGTGAACTTGAAGAATTTTCTCCCTTCAGCATGATGACTTGGGCCGACAGCCGTCTCACCGTGAACCAAATCAAATCGCACCACTTTTTCTATGGCGCCGATTGGTCTGCTCTCCGCCACATCGAACCTCCGTTTGTCCCCCACCTCCAATCAAGCACGGACACTGCGTACTTCCCAACTGACGACTTCGGCGACATGCCCGATCAGTTAGAACAGGTAGAGGGTATCAGTGCGGAGAAGGACCTTGCTTTCATAAAGTGCGTCTTGATTTCCTTACGACGCACACCTCATCAGTTCACTCATGTCGGTGCTTTAGTTTCACTTTCAAAAGATTTTCCTCTTGATCGGCATATTGTTTTCTTGTTTTCATCTGCCTATTGCATATCCGCCATACTTGTATCAGAAGATAGTAATCACACACAATTGAGGAATGGATTGTAAAGTATGTGCCCAAGATGATGGGGCTGTCGAATTCAAATGATACATGGGATAATGATTATGAAGAGCTTACTGCAGTCTTGTCAATTCTAGAACGCCACTGGGTCAACACTGTATCCTTAAGTAGCAGGTACAGTAGTAGTTGTCAAGCTCTCTTGTGATCTGCAGCTGTAGCCTGTAGGGAAATTGTGAATGACGAAGCCTATTAATGCATTGGAAGAAAATTCATTAGAATTTTGTAGTGCGAGTGTCCGTCGTATGTCCAAAAGAGTAGTATTGCTCGGTAAGTTGTAAACTGGGGGCCTGTCCCGTACATCTGTAGCAAATGTATAGGAACTATTGATACGTATCATCGTGCGTGAGGCTGCGACGTGTATGTGAAACCTCAAATTGTAAGTAAGTAGCATGTAAGTAATTTAGAGAACAATAAGAAGTGAAAGTGATCGAAGGAAACAAAGGAAAGTATCAGTCGTAACCTGAATAGCGACGTTGCGTATGATGGCGGGCTCGACGTCTAGTCCGTCTGCTCCCTCTACATCTCCCCCTCACTTGAATTTCGAGCGCCCTCGCTCGAACCGGCGTCGAACGAAAACCTAATCATCGACTGCCTCGCTGTCCATACTATCCAATGCCTCTTTGTCCAAAAACTCCGTAATCTTAATTCGTTTCGTTGACCTCGAATGGTAGGGAATAATGCGAAATGCTGCATATCGAAGACGAGAGATGGCGCCCGTAAGTTCTGCTAATCGATAGTTTCCTCCGCGAGTACGTTTGACGATGACCATGGGGCCGAAATAACGAGGGAGTGCCTTCTTGGAGATGCCAGTTTCGATACGTTTATTGAGAACTAAGACGAGGTCGCCTGCCTTGAATTTGTAGTCCCTGATAACATTCTTGTGGTAACGGCGGAAGGCTTCGACTGATTTAAAACGACTCTGTACCACCTTGTCATGGATTTGAGCTAAATCCACTTCTCGCCGTTCGAGTTGCTGGGCTCTGAGTCCAATAAGGTCTGCATCTGAGAGCTTCGAGGTGATTTCGGGTAAAAGGAATGTGGCTTGGGTGATGTCGAAAGGCAGAAGTGGCTCAACGCCGTGTGATGCATAGTAAGGGGAGTAACCAATATCCCGTCGGACTGTGATACGGTCGGCCCAGAAAACATATGGCGTAACCCTTGTCCACTGTCGGATGTCACTACCACAGGCCTTGACAATTCCATCGCGAATGTAACGATGCGAGACCTCAACAGCTCCGTTTGCTTGAGAGTTGTAGGCAGCGATGCGGATGTGAGTGATGTGGTACCGTTCCCGAAGCCAATCCAAGGCTGCTACAATCGAAGGGCCGTTGTCGGTCGTAATTTCCTCAAGTCCTCCCCATCGACACAGAATCTCCTCAAAGATGAATTGTCCTAACGTCTTCCCATTCTCCTTCTTCAGCATTCTCCATTCCGGCCAGCGAGAGAGCGAACAGCGACCTTGAACGATGAACTTGAAGCCTTGGACCATGGGCATATACATGACGTCAATGTGAGCTTTACGAAAGAGGGTGGCTGGGATAGAGATGGAGGGTGGGATGACAACTTTTTCGGTTGAGCGAACTTGACATTCATGGCATGTCTTCAGGAACCAATGAAGATCGTCATCGAGGCTAGGCCACCAGAAACGATCCGCTAGTGTACGTCGTGTTGAATAAAACCCTTTGTGCCCTAAATCGTCATGAGCTTGTTGTAGGAGTGAAAGTCGATCAGGAAGGGGAAGAATGACAAGCTGATGTCGACCGGAGTGTTCTCGCCGCCACAGACGATTTGCTTTGACAAAATATCGCGAGGCTCGTTGAATGAATTGCTTGAGTTGTAGTGTGGAAAGTGAGGATGGCGTTGTGAAGGTTGTGAGGTAGTCCTGTATCGTACGAAGTTCGTTGTCACGTCGTTGGGCTACTTGACTATAAGGGATCGTTACATCGTCAGATGCTACCCCTTGTGCAGCCAGGCAGAACGCCAAAGACGTTCCAGTGCCTCGATACTCGACTATACCACCAAACTTGTCCTCCTTGTCCCAAGCTCCTGCTATCCATACACCAGCACTCAGAATTTCATCTACCCATTCCTCAGCAGCTCCCTCTAGTTCATCTCCTTCATCGACTGTCCTTCGTCGCCTTGAAATCCCATCTGGACCCACGAATTCCTTCCCAGGTATGTGTTTGAGGTCGAAGTCAAAAAGTTGTATGGCGGCTATCCAACGGTTGACAGCTGCGTTCGGATGCATGTCAGGATTGTTGATCATGCCTTTGACATACGAGGCATCCATTTCGACAATGAGTTTTTGGACCCCGATGAGGTATACCTTCATCGCATGAAAGGCTCGAAAAAGACCGTAGAGTTCGATTTTTGCCTGTGAGTAGCAAGCTTCACGTTCGTTCCAGGCTATAGACCAGAAACGAGAGGGTCGTCGTCTACCATCCTTGTTGTCTTGTGAGAGAATGATACCACAGGCAATGTATGAGGAGTCGACAGCCAAGATGACGGGAAGAGGAGAAAGGTAGTCGATAGTGACCAAGGCATCACATTTCGAAACGACCTCCTTGATGGTGCTCATAGCCTGTTGGTGTTCTGGTAGCCAAACGAATGTTGCATCCTTCTTCGTCAGATTCACAAGCGAGCGAGTGATCCTTGCAAAGTCCCGGATCCAAACCCGAAGCACTCCCGCAGTCCCGAGGAACCCTCTGACTTCGGTAACGGACTCGCAAGCTGGCCATGACTGGATTTTCACAATCTTGCTGTTGTCGGGGAGTCGACCTTCGAAGGTACAGACCGTTCCTACGATTTTGAGCTCCGGGACTGCAACCTTGAGTTTCTTTGCAGAAACGGTAACGCCTGCGTGTTTGAGTCGATGAAGGATGCGGTTGAGGTCGGTGGCATGCTCCCAAACGAAACGACGAATACCCGGGTTTTCCTCCAGCACCTCGTATCCTCCCGCTGGCTTCTCATATCGAGTTCTTGGTCCCAGAACCGGTAAGTCGTCCACGAAATTCGGAGAGATCTCGGTCTCATCCTGCAGCAGAAATGCAATGTGTCCATGGAAGACTGGGATGGATCCAGTCCACCCTTGGGGGATGCGAGCTAGACGGAACGTTCCAATGGGGGTATCGAAGGTTGTGGGGTCTCTTGAGTCCTCGTGAAGTGTCCCGTGGTCGAAACCTGCAATAACGTCTATTCCCGAATAGATGCCACGACCGCCACATTGCTCGAGGAAGAGATGGAGGATGGGAGGTTGTCCTGAGTCGCGCACCGTGATTGCGTTAAGTTTCTTGAGGTTGTGGACAATGCGCAAGCCACCATCTGACTTCGCTACCACAAACCACTGCGAACGATACGAACTATTCGAAGGTTCATACAGTCCTGACGCGACCTTCTCCCGGACAAGTTGGATGACCTTATCACGTATTCCTGGAGGTATTGGTAGTGTCTTCTCAGCCCATGGTGTATGTGCAATTGTTGGAATTTTCAGGGGAGGGAAGTAGTCCTCGCGAAATCGTCCTTTCTCTGTTTCGTCCCAAGCTATCCCCAGCTCGTTCTTCTTCAATACGTCTGCCATCAGTAGACGTTCCTCAGGCCAGAGAAAGCTGTTTGTCAACACACCCAGTCCTTCCAATCGATCCTCCGTTAGGCGAACACCAGGTGTAAATTGTGTCGGATTGGGAGAGAGATCCGGGAGGGAAAGAAGGGGATTTTCAGGGAACCTTCGGATCACTTTGGCGTAGTCAGGCATAACGGTCGGGATGGGTTGAACCCTTTGCGCGACATGCTTGTAGGCGAGGACATGGCGGGTTGGGTGAAGTGAGTAAGTGAAGTCGAAGAAGAGCGTGGCAAGAGAGGAAGAACTGCCTGCCGGTTCCGGACCGGTTGAATTCCCATACCTTGGCTTCTTCCAAACACGTTCCCCCGTGTCCAAACCCGTTGTGAACGATGTATCAGGCCCAACCCGTGGCTTGGTGCGAATGACTCGTGGAGCATCGTGGCCTAGTGGGTCGTGAATAGTGACAGTGACTGCCTCGTCGGTCTCAACCTTCGCTAACTGGACCAGCTTTTGCCATGGTCGACCCAGCAGAACTCGAAAAGGACCTGAGGGGACTATAAACGCATGCGCCCATGTCCGTAACCCATCCACCATAATTTCGAGGTACTCGGCGCATCCCTCCAGTGGTGCAGTGCTTCCATCCGCAGTCCGCATCATCATCTCCTGCTCCCGATTGACTTTAAAACCTAGTTCTTCCCATACATCCTTCCTTACCAACACAATCTCAGAACCCTCATCCAACAACGCAAGCTCCTTCTTCCCCCCAAACAATTCGACTTCAATCTCTCGTAACGGCGTCGCAAATTCAATCTTGAGGGGCTCGCTCGTTGCAATATTGGTTTGGGCATCCGGCGTCTCCTTGGTTTTTGGAATGCGTTGGACTTTTGCATAGTCCAGCCATTCCTTGCGTAGGTCTCCACTGAGTGAGACAAGGTCTCGCACCGTCACGTCGGGAACAACAACATCAAGGATTCGCTTAAACATCTTGTTCACAGCAAGTGGATCTTCTGCTTTGGATTCGTATGTGAAAGCTGGCTGGTTTCCAGACACGGTGAGTCGTCCTGGCAGATTTTCCTCAAGCCTTTCCAACTCTAACGACTCCATCCACGTGTCTTCCCCATCTACATTCTCACTGTCATCGTCATCCTCGCTGTCCTCACTATCCTCCAATGCATCCACATCAATAATCTCCACTGCCTGCCTTTGGACCCTCGATGAACCCACTTCCACCTCATCCTCACATTCTGCCTCCACCGTTACCGCTCCCGTAACGGCTTGGCGCTCTAAAAACCCGGCGTGGTCAAAACTTCACGATCGATTGTCCCTTTGATACCTATAGCAGGATCAGCCTGGATTCGACGACGTGCTTGTGGATGGTTATCAGGCCAGCAGAACCAACGACCGATTTGAGCTACACAATTCGTTCTTAGGTATTCAGGAAGGTGGCTGCAGTCACGGATGAGGTGGTTCTCCTTGCAAAAGAAGCAGAGGATGTCCGTCGGAAGTGGTCCGGAGGCTTGTCTCTGTGGCTGACTTCCTCGTCGATAGCTATTTCCATTCATTGGGATTGAGTTTGGATACGTCGCTGGGTTTGTGGGTGGATTCGGGTAAGGTGTCATCTGGATGGCAGGAATAGCTGCTGTCTGGGCTGTCTGGGGAATCGGAGGGAGTGCTGCGATGGCACTGGCTACGACAGGCGAAATAGCGACGAGCTTAGCATAGACACCAGCGTAGCTAACATCATGGACATGCAATGCTCGGAGCTGCTTCGCAAGGTCCTCGATGTTGTCTGTTTGCAGTTTTTCCATCACCTTCGTGCGTACCTCCTGCTTCACGGTCTTCTTCCTTGGCTTCTGATATACTGTCTCATCCTCGGAGCTAGCACTCGATTCACTTCCATCATCACTGTCACTTCCGCTCGAGGACTCGAAGGCAACAACTTTACTCTTCTTCTTCTTCTTTGGCTTCGTAAACATCTCTGCAATCGGGTCATCGGATTCCATGCCCAGGACATCATCGCTGAAGACTTCTCGACCCATCTTGAGGGCTAGCTCCATGTCAGGTACTGTAGTCCTGTCAAATGTAGAGTCTTTGAGCTCAATACGCCCCAGGATTTCCTTTCAATCTAGCTTGTGTATACCGTACCAAAAGTAACGATTAATTTCGTCGGTTGTCACCTTCTTGTCATTCTTCAACAACCTCGACATGATTCAAAACTGGCGGTAGTATTTGATGAGGTCAGCTTCTTCTTCAATTCGTTTCTGCGCATAACTCTCCGCAAGCTTCAATAGGCCTTTTACTGTATATCGATGACCTTTCTTGGCACCTGGGTAAGCATCGAACAATTCCGTTTTCATCTTCACCCAGTCTCGTTCCTCATAGCCATCCAGGGTCTTCCAGTAACTCCTTGTCATCCCATCGACGTACTTCAAGATACTCCGGACTTTCTCATCGTCGGTCAGCTCCTGGGCAACAGCATGTCCTTCAAACTCCTCAAGAAAGTCTCGTAACTGCGAGCTATTTCCCTTGAATTTGTCTGGGGCTCGCGTCGAACCTGGGGCTGGCATGTATGCCGGACCTTTCGTGGCTGCGCGAGGAGGTGGAGTCGACATGGATGGAATGTGGGTAGGTACGATAGGTGGTGGTGATGGTGATAAAGACGACAGAGATGATATAGAGGAGGGTGTGGTCACCAGAGAGGTGAACTCGCTTGTAAGCGCTTCGTTCGGTGTGTCTGCAACGGGCTGTCTGACGTCTGCTTCTTTGTGATGTGTCACCTCCGCCGGGAACTGGAACTGACGTCTCCCTGTGTTTAGAAACTGTCGGTGGGATGTCGATGGAACACCGTCTCGTGCAGGCAGTGTTCGGACTGGAACTGGTATGCCGGATGGCTTTGAACGTGTCGGCGGAATTGTGTTCAACTCGGGTGGGCTCCAGATGTAGTGCGAGTGTCCGTTGTATGTCCAAAAGAGTAGTATTGCTCGGTAAGTTGTAAACTGGGGGCCTGTCCCGTACATCTGTAGCAAATATATAGGAACTATTGATACGTATCATCGTGCGTGAGGCTGCGACGTGTATGTGAAACCTCAAATTGTAAGTAAGTAGCATGTAAGTAATTTAGAGAACAATAAGAAGTGAAAGTGATCGAAGGAAACAAAGGAAAGTATCAGTCGTAACCTGAATAGCGACGTTGCGTATGATGGCGGGCTCGACGTCTAGTCCGTCTGCTCCCTCTACAATTTACCTTATCTTATTTTTATTACAAAAGGCCTACTCTGGACACCAATTGCCCCGAAGAAACTGGGATGGTTATGCATATGAGACCCAGATATTATGCGATGCAGCATCTCCATGGAACATTGGAAGGGGATAACTTATACAGCTATCTTCTTCAGTAAAAACTACATTTTCTTGACGAAGAATGCGTAGATTTGCTTTGCTCACAGATAATGAGCCAGTTGATGTAAGCTTAGACTCCTACGGAGGTGAAGCATTGTGTAGGAGTGTCGGGCGTTTGCAATTATGGATGTGATGGCTATGTAATATAATCTTCACTTCACTTACTCTTAGATCATGAGAAACCAAGTGGAGGAGGTGAAAAGGCGGAAGAGGTCATGATACATACTTCCACTCAGATCTTAATCTGAAATTAAGTCAAAGGTCGGAAGTAAATTCAAGTTATGAAGGGCGCGAAAAGATGACCTGTAATAGCTTCTTTCATCTTTGGAGAATGTACTAAACCAGATAATACGTCGACTCGACTTGGAGTCTCTCGCAGTTGCTCGTGATCAAAGGCAGCTCGACCTAGCTCGACCAGAGACAGGAAGACAGAATAATCCCACGCTTCTATCGTTGGCAGCGCCCACAGTGCGCCCACTCTTGCACTGTCCTTATAAAGATGATGCATTGATGATGATTAACTGAGCCTTTTTCATGATCGCTGAGCTCCTTGATTGCTATCCATGTTTGAGGAAACAGATAACATTTCTACTTTCTCTTATGATAGTAGTGATGAGGGCGCCTCGCCCGATGCTTTCTCTCTTTCGAAGCTTGCAGAAGCAGTCAGGACAGTTTTTCGTATTGATGACTGTGTTCTAGTCAAGCTTGCAGAAGGAGGGTATCACAAGGTGCGAGCTATGATCCTGAGCTATCTTAGCGGTGTAAAGTGAATCTTGAGTCCACAGGTGTACGAAATATCAGCCAGTGACAATGAAATTCCAAGTTCTGTCGTTCGCGTTGCTGCGCTTGCATTCCCTAGAGACAAGGTTGAATCGGAGGTAAGTCCAGGTTCCAAACTAGTATTCTCTGATTTGTTTGACAAATGTTGCGTAGATTGCCACCTTACAGTATATTGCTTGCAATACCACGATCCACACCCCACTTGTCTATGCCTGGAATACCGAAGACGATAACCCGGTTGGATTGGAGTACATGATTCTTGAAAAGGTGATGGGCTGTCTATCTCTTGTTCATTCTACTCCTTCATTCGTATTCTTCACAGATCCCCGGCGTACCAGCCAATGAGGTCTGGGAAACTTTACCATTTGAGAAGAAACAAGCCGTAGTCCTTGAAGTCGCCGAACACATAATTCAGCTCTTTCGCCTTCGCTTTGATACCGGAGGATCTCTGTACCGTGTACCTGGAGTCGATCAGGAAAACTTTCATGTCGGTCCAATTGTCAGCACACCATTCTATCGAGCTCTCGATGGAATCATACGCTTTCCCGACTCGCCCGTTACTGGCGACGAGATAAGGAAATACCGAGGTCCCTTCCCTGATCCAACCAGTTATCTTCGCAGCTTTCTTGACGTCGAGCTCGATCTTGTTCGACATGATCAAGTTAGGCGACGCCGAATTTTACAATATGAGCTTGATAATGATGAGGAACGTCTTGAGCATGGTATTCGTATTCTGGAAAAGGCTGTACAATTAGCCTCTGTCTATCCTGGCGATATCTGTGTATCCCGGCCCCTTACCACTCCAGGACGACCATTTTCCTTGCGTATGGATGATTTCAGACTTTCGAACATGATGGTGAGCGTATAGTGCAGCAACCACCAGCTGACTATTCATATTCACATTTTTACAGATTGACCCAAGCACAGGTCATATCACTGGTTTGTTAGATTTTGAGGGAGCATCTGTTGCGCCCTTGTGGGAATGTGCATACATGCCTCGATGGCTGCAAGACTATGAGGAATGGGACGGAACATTTGAGGGTGGTTCTTCGTCTGAAAAGTCATCGCTACGAAAGGTATTTCTCGACAAGATTGACGAGATCGACAAAACAGGGGAGTGGAGAAGGGCTCATGATAACGGACGTCCGTTTCGGGAGTTTACCAATCTGTTAAACTTTACAGTAGGTGTGTGGGCCAATGAGGATATCGAAGATTGGATCGATGAGCGACTGAAGTGGCACACCTGAAGGAGAAAAAATTCCGCTCGACGGAATTACCAAAATTCAGTGCAACTGAAATATCATGTGACCGGCGATATACCCGATATAGTTTATCCGCGGTCACATGATATATCAGTTACGCTGAATTGTTACGATTCCGTCGAGCGGAATTTTTTCTCTTTCCGGTGTGTGGGCAGCTGACCACCCAGGTGAAGGATTCAAAGTTGAGGAAGGGGACAGTGTTGTGAGTACGTAGAAACTCACCTGATCAGAAAACCATCACCTTCAACACACTTTGAATTTGGTAATCTACAAGCCCGATGCATTAAGATCAATTCAATAACTTAAAAGATGTATGCAGCCTCGCAGTTCTCCACAGAATCCTTTGACACTACCGCGTCCTTTCGAAGGTAGATTCCAATTGTCTTTTACTGTAAACTAGCCCGAGGCTGTACCACTTGACCGGATAACAAATTTGGAAGCTTTGTGTTAGTGCCGCCTTTACGAAAAGCTTCACACCTTTCTCTTTCTCCTGGCCGCACTCCTTTACATTGACCCCCGGCATATAATGTATACTCGTTCTCCTTCCGTTCAAAGAGGTTCAAAGACGCAAGCACTCGCAAGCTTCAATCGACCAAGCACAGAGTTTGCTTGCTGAATGAGCGTTTGTTTTCCTTATCTTTGTATCAAGCATCTATCCTGATACATTTGAAGAGATCGACCTAGACTCGAATCAATCTTTGCTGTTGAACTGCTTTTGAGAAGGACGTCTGAATCGCAGCAATCACCGTGTTGGCACGTTCCAAGGCCACTATTCTCGACGGCGTTTCCAAATTGCCACCACTGATGCTGCGGCCTACTGCATCCTGCGTTTTGGCGTCTTTTAGAACTCTTTACACCTTGTTTTAGGGTACCTCTAGACCGCAGTAAATCAAGGCAAAGCTTCCCAGATTTAGCCTACTCTTCGATGTCGACATCTCCAAGGTATGGTGCTGTGCCATTTGGCCTATTTAAGAACTATGAACCCTCGTTTGTGATGGAGGTGCCATGTATATTTGGTTCTTATCCTAAAATATCCAAAGCTCAGTTGTCTTATTCAGATTGTCGATGATATATAATAAGTACCTCTTTATACTCCAACCCTCGTGGACAACTAGTCATTGTACAAACTTCATCTCTTCTGCACAACTTGTGGGCATCTCCTACAATATTCCTGTATGTCCAGGATCCCTCCAGTATTTTGCCCGTTGAGGCTAACATCTACTTGGCAGGTATGGGAAATAGTTTTAGCAAAGCCTTAGCAGTACCTATCAGGTTCCTGGCAAACCTTTTTGGATTCGGATTTGGTGAGGATCCTACGATGGCTGCAATTACGGAACGACTGCAACAAGTGGAAAAAGAGAAGGAGGAAGAATCGAGACGGGGAAAAGAGCAGATTGAAGCTGCTCAACAGGAAATCAGAAAGATGGAGGAAGAGAGGACGAGAATGCACAACAGTATGGACGAACAGAAGCTTAGAGCTGCCGATGGCTCAAGCAATTGCTCAACAAGCAGACAAAAAGATCGAGGATCTGAAGGTAGAAATGACACGAGTACAGAACGGAGTCGAGGAGGAGAAGCGTAAAGCCATTGTTGAAGCCATGGATAGGCTTAAATTGGGCATTGACCCAGTAGAGCTGCCAACGAATTTCAAGGCCATGAAGCAGCGCTACAAATATGACCCGGCCAAATTCCACTTGGCGGTAGCCGGTCTGTCTGGCACCGGAAAGTCGTCCTTGATAAACGCTTTTCGAGGGATCAAAAACAAAGCAAAGGACGCAGAACCGACAGATTTTGTAGAGTGCACCTCGGAGGTCAAACGGCTTCCGGACAAGGCACGGCCTCAAATTGTTTGGTTCGATGTCCCTGGAGCTAATACACTGAAGGTACCGGATTGGCGGTACTTCAATGATCAGGGACTTTACATTTTCCAAGCTATAATCGTCCTGTATTCCAGTCGCTTCACTGCTACTGACATAGCTATCCTCCGAAACTGCGAACGCTATAATATCCCGACATACCTCGTTCGTTCTCAATCTGATACCCCACTCCGAGAGATCATCAAAGAAAAGATAAATGAGGACGAGTTCCTTCTCGCAGACATAGACCCTGCAATCCTTGAGGAAGCGCGGCAGGAATTCATTGACAGAACACAGGCGAATGTGGACTCTAATCTGAAACAAGCGGGGCTTGAGCAGAAAAGGATGTATGCCGTGAGCAGAGATGCGCTGTACAATTTGGTTATTGGCAAGGACAGTCGGAGTAGTATCTGCTTGCATGAAGTGGAACTTGTGGAGGATATTATTAGAGAAGCCCTGGAACGACGAGGGGTAGATGTTCCCGAAATGCGACAAGTGTCCTAACTCTCTCCTCCTCCTCATTGCTATTTTCTGCAATTGGGCAAAAAAGTTATACCATATTACTTCTACCACTTCGATGCTTGTTTAACTTTCTTGCGTCTTTCTTGACTAGTGACTATTCACGTTCATCGGTCACTTCTGATCAATGTTTCTCTACTTTTAGTATGTCAACTCCCTGCATTTCAGTGGTTGTATTCGGTCAATCTTACACCTCACCTTGAACCTTGATCACAAACAAACCGGGGAGTGGTCCTGGGTAGTCCCGGGTTCAAGGCTGGGTGGTCGATATCATCTGCGCGATGAGATAATTCGTCCGCTTGTATATAGCCTCTAGGAGCAGGGCCATGTATTTTACCTATGGCTACGCCCACGCGGGTGGAAGCTGTAAGTAGGAATAAGGGAACGTGAGTAGGTTCACAAAATTTACGAGAGAACAGGACAGCCGGCGTCTATGTGAGTAAGTGCTTATCTTATCTTATCCTATGGAAGCCGGCTGCGCCGACTTCTCTCGGAATTTGCCTTCTCTACTTTTAGAAATGATATTCGTGGCTCATCATAAGGAATGGTCGATAACTCTCAATCCTCGCACAATAAACTATTTCCTGCCACGTCCATCGGACGTTCTGCTGGCTCAAACTTATTAAACCCGAGCTCAGAACAGCATCGCTCGCTCAGCCGTCAATCATCTCGAGAATCATTGAATGTTATTGCCCATCCGTTGCTTTCGCCTTCCAGCACAGGCGCGGCTTTGTCTGGTTCATCCGGCTCAGGCTCTGCAGCTGCATCCTCCAATTCTCCCTCTACAACTTGGGATAATGGTTATTCCTCCAGTGCTCTGGGATATGTCCCATATACCCGCACTCCAAAACACAAACCGTCGCCCGCCTCACCGACACATCCAACTCCTCATGTATCTCATTCTTCGAGCAACCCATCACCTTCTGTTATAGTTACACCTGCCACAACCTCTTCGTCTTCTTCTTCTGCAAATCATCTCGATGCTACAACGAAACTTCAACTGATGAACTTGAAAGCAGCTGCACAGGCCCTGGGATTGGACGCAGGATCTGTTGGATGGGCCATGCTCGAGGCATTATTAGGAGAACACGGGACGGAATGGGATACCATTTGGGATGCTCTTAGCACGGGAAAAGCAACGTTGCTTCTTCCATCAGAGCCTCTCGCTTCATTGAAGGGGAAATCAACGAATGCGCCGTTGATATCACCAGAGTTCGTTAAGAATCATGCTTTTTATACGGAATTCGAAGGAAAGGTACCAGGAAGGGCAGTGAGTCTTTCTGGTTTAAGAGGTGTCATCATTCAAAAGCAGGAGTAAGTGTTCTGCCCTGTTTTCGATGAACTGGTGTTCATAATGTTTACATAGACAAATCTTCATATCATTTACTTCTACCCTCCATCCTTATACCCAGTCCTTTCGCGACATATCATCTCCTGGGACGCGCGCAAAGGGATTCGCGAGTCTTATGTCATCCACTGCTCAAATCATTTCCCAATCCGACTATCCTACCTACATACTCCCGACAGATACACCAGCCCTTTCTTTACCTCCCCGTGGATCGTTGTCTCTCCCGCCTCCGCTTCCCCCTCGGAGGAACCTTCAGTCACATCAAACAGGTTCTGTTCCTAGCAGGCCTTCTACGCCGACGCATGACGGAAAAAGCTCAACTGGTAGTCATGCGTCAAGTCGATTTGCAGGTCTTACTAGCTTATTCAGTCGCTCAAGCATTCCGCCATCGAATCCTATACTGAATGCTCAACCGTCTTCTCCTGCAGGATCCAGACCTCCGTCTATCATCTTGTCTGACACTGCTAGTGTCAATGAAGATATACTAGGGTCTGGAGTGGTAAAGGATGAATCTTCCTCGACTTTGCATGCCTCGACTTCGGTCCCTGCGTATATAATCTCCACCAGTGTAATCGATCAGGAAGTTCTGGGAGGGATATGGAAAGGGATCGTAGGCGATGTAGAGAGAATTTTACGATCTGCTTCTTCTGTCGGACCGTCACCCTTAGCCAATACTTTCCCATCAAACCTTCAAAGTATCCTTATATCTTTTCTCGAAAGTGCCAATGCTTTATCAGTTCTGCGAGTATCTGCTCCACACCCCCGACCTACGAATAAATCAAAGACGATCACGAAGAGGTTGATATCCGGGTCCGGAGCCCTGAAGGAAGGCAACAGAGAAGGAAAAGAGGGAAAAGAAGCAGTCGAATCGGACTCACTTCAACCGGGCTTAGACTCAACAACGCCATCATCTCCTTCTCACCCTCCGTCCTATTTTGCCCATGCTCATGCCGATTCAGAATATTATGTATATGAAATCAATCCTTATGGTGTCAAGGAGGGATGGGGATCTGCCGCGGGTGTTATAAGTGCTACATCTGTGTCCGCACCTGATGGAAGTACAGGTGCAGGTGGCGGTATCATAGACATCAAGGAAGCTGAAATTGGGGCTATGGAAGCAATTGAGGATTTGAGTGCTCGTTGGCAGTCTTTCTATCGGGAGGTGGAGGATGTCGTAGTAGAGTGGGCTGAGGCTGAAATACCGGAAGTCGAGGATGAAAGCAGTGGAACAGATGAGAGAAGTGAAAAGGCGGGGGTATCGGTGCAGAAGGAGCAGAGGACAAAGGAGATTCTTGACCAAGCGGAAAGAGTTCTATGTTGCGTTGGTGGGGTCTACGAACGGTGTGTTTTCTTTTTTTTTTGACTTGCGGGATTGTTAACCAGTTAGTCTCATACTGACATGACTTTTCTCAGATTATTTCCTGCGCCTTCACCTTGTACAGCATGGACGACGTTGACCAACATCGAAGCAGCTGCTAGTGATACGAACGACACAAACCCCTCAAATACTTCTGAACCAACCGAGATCATCACCGATAGTGCTCACGACGATGCCCTTGCATCCCGTATCGCCGCTCTGGTAATGGTTGACTTTGGGTTGCGTGATTTGGACTTGGACATCGGCGCTGACATAGGCGACGAGACGAAATCCAGGAAGGAGGAACAGGTAATTGCCGTCCTTCGAGCCTGTGGAAACGAGTTGTGTCTCCTAGAGAAGGTGCATACTCCAAAGGAAAAGGCGGATGCGATGGTTAGGGCACATAGGGTATTAGTTGGTGAGTTTCTTTCCCTATTCTAGTACAATAAGACAATTGACTGCTTTTCGTAGATGGTCTAACCAGATTACCTTTCATGATATCGTTGAAAGACTCTGAGTCCTCTAAACCAGAAACACAAACCCAACCACAATCTGACCATGTTGAGGTGCCATCGGAGGAAGTGCTGGAGCTGGGAGAGGAGGATTTAGCGACGGCGGTTCCCTGGAAGAAGGACAATGCCTTTCCCAAGCCAGAGGATGACGATAATATTGGCATCGAGACCTTGAAGGAGAAGGAAGGACTTGCAGCGGAACTGAAGTCTAGCTCGAGTAAAGTTGTCTTGGACACAATGCTAGATGT
Source organism: Lentinula edodes (assembly GCF_021015755.1). Lineage (NCBI taxonomy): Eukaryota > Fungi > Basidiomycota > Agaricomycetes > Agaricales > Omphalotaceae > Lentinula > Lentinula edodes. The sequence continues at coordinate 277,354 of NW_025764349.1, forward strand.
AGGAAACGACAGCATAGTTGAAGGACAGAATACATCGCAATCGTCTGCCGTAGGGACGAAGACTCCCAAAGCTGAGAAACCTCCATCCTCAAAAGCTTCAACGTTCTCTCTCGACACGCTCTTCCCCCTTCTCATTCTATCCGTCGTTGCTTCAAACCCTCCCCGTCTGATATCACACCTACTTTTTACCCAACGCTTTCTATTCACCCATACCTTCCAGGCATTTCCGCAAAACGGCTCAAGCGCTGCCGGAGAGCAAGCATACTGCCTTGTCAACCTAATGGCAGTCGCTGAGTTCATTGGGAACTTGGACTTGGAGGGTGTCATGTCCGCACGCGACAACCCAGTGCTTAGTTCCGAAGATGGACCGATGCCAATACCGGTCCCCATGACTCTTCCCATCAATATTGGGGGTAGACCTAGCAGTAGGCGTGCGTCAATGAGCTCGCAGTATTCCACGACATCAAAAGATGGAAGCACTGCTACTACTCCCGTCTTATCGTCCTCTTTCACCCTCCGCAACCGTGTGGAGCAACAAGCCTCCGTGTTGTCTTCTTCCGCAAACAAGGTTCTTACCGGCATGTCCGGGGTCATGGATTCATCCATTGGAGGATTCGGGGGGTTGTTCAAGAGCATGAACGTGAATTTATCCCTTCCGGGTTCTCTACCTACCGGGTTCGGATTTGGCGGAGAGGAATCATCTGCCGGCCCGGTGACACCCGCATTGGGTTCCGCGCAGGCCGCTGCTCCGTGGAATCATCATCATATACAAAATCAGTCTAATAATCCAAGGGAGACAATGGAACGCAAAGAGAGCGGTTTCTCGATCAAGAGCTTGAAGCTTCCCTCAATACCCAATATGCCCGCGATACCCAATATACCCAATTTAACACGAAGCATCACGCCTGGGCCTGGAGACTCCAGGGAGAAAGAAATGGTCAATGTGTCAAGGCCGGGAAGTGTACGAAGTATGCGCAGCACGCGTAGTCGAAAGTCTAATATTGGCTCGCTCTTTGGTGATGAGAGTACAGAGGAAGACGACGAGTCGGAAGATGTGGGTGAGGATGAGTATGAAGATGAAGATGAAGATGAAGATGAAGATGAGAATGACGTGGATGAGGAAGAAGATATGGATGTGGATTTACTTCATCCCCGGCCCGAAGTCGATGATAACGATGAGAGCGATGTTGGTGAAGCTAGGGCCTCCGCTGATACACGGAGTATCAAGAGTTTCGAGAGTATGATGAAAGATGGAAAAAGACGAGCGAAAGTCAAATCTGCAGACAGAGATGCTGCTGTTGTTTTAAAGAAGGAGAAACAGGCCGATAAGAAGTCCACGACCTTGAACACTGTTGCTGGGGCCGCAAGGAAGAGTCTAAGCGATAGATTGGCAAGGGTGTCGAGTGGTATTAGTGGGAGCTCAACCAAAAAGGTATGTTTTTACGAGAGTGGTTAAATTACTCCCTCAATACGCACACAGACTCAAACATCATCTCCTCCCGCATCACGAAGATCATCACTACTTTTCCCGGACCCAACTGCTGCTTTACCAAAGCCCACTCGACTGGATATTCCTCAGTCTCCTGTAGGAGGACATCTTTCATTGCCCGGTCCTCAGGTTGCTTCGCCAACCACATCAATTCTTCATAGCTTCCCTCCTCCGAATAACCGGTTCTTAAATTGCAATTCCGTAGATGATCTACGTATCGGAGAGGTGGCTGAGTTATTGCGAGAATATCAGTCGTTGGTACAGGCTGTGAAAAACGCCGGTGGTTTTTCGTTACCCTCCGCCACGGAGTTGACGGGCGAAAACCCTTCTGGTTTTGACATTTAGAACTACATATCGATGTTTTCATGTACACGCAAGTCTCTGGACATTCAGTATAATTTATGAAGCGTCTTGGCGAGGATTTATTGATGCTGTGCAGTTGCCGGTCAAGTAAGCACTCGAGTTCGGATTGACTCAAAAGGTTCTCTGGCGCCAATCGTTTTTGAATTTTGCGAAAATAATGGCAAAATATATATAGTCAAGCGCCATCGGTTAGGTATAAAATACTCTTGTATTATAGACTTCTGCGTAGCGAAGAACGAGTGGCTAATGATAAAGCATCAAACTTGAAGTAAAGCATAAAAATATAAATCATACAGGCATCTCTACTATTACGAATGTCGGTCCCAACAGGTCGTTATCTGCGTTGACCTGAATTTTTTCGAGGCCAGCCAGAGTCTACTGGGCTGTTCATGTGAAAGTTATCCCCTCGTCCACGTCCACGTCCTCTTCCTCCTCGACTTTCGCGATTATCGCGGCCCCTGTCCTGTCGGGAATGCACACTAGCACCTCCACGACCTGGCGGAGGAAAGGACGGTGCAGGAGGATGCATGTTCAACGGCGATTGCGCACCCCAACGCTGATCGAATGGCATATGCATCGCTATCTGTGCTTGAGAGGGTCCAGCGTTGGGTGGAATGGCTGATGCAGCCGCAACAGATGTTAGTGGAGTATTTGCAAGCGCTTGTGTGACGAAAGCCAACTGTTCAGGGGTGAGAGAGGCGAGCTCTGCTGCAAGTGCATTCTGATCGATAGATCGCCTTGCGTTGATATTTGTGTTGACTGGACTGGGGACTGGGATGGGGATAGATGGTAGTAATGAGGCTGCTGAGGGAAGAGGGGTCAAAACAGGCGCTGGAGTAGAACTATACGGTACTGGAGCAGATGGAGTTAATTGAGGAGGTAATGTTGGAGGAGGAGATGCAAGTCTGCCTTTATTCAATATCCAGATCCCGACGAGATAGTTGGTCGTTCGGATTTTCGGCAAGCATAAATCATCCAATAACTCGATGTAGTCAGGAAGCGGATGACTAGACAAAAGTGGAATGATATACATTTCCTTTCCAGGGTGATGATCCTTCGGTCTGTTCCCCCAAGGAAACACAAGTCCGTGTCGCCTGCAAAGCTTATGATCAGCAATTTGAACATGTGGCAAAAGAACAAAGAATAAATACTCACCCTTTATTGAGGAGAAAGTCCGACAAAATCTTGAAACCGGATTCGCCAGTTCCAGGTACTGGCGAGAACGCAACAGCGACCAGTTCCTTTGTTGGATTCATGCGCATTTGCAGCAAGAACTTGGCTGAGTTCTCAATCGGAACGCGCCCATCGATCCTGAGAACATCAGATGGAAACAAGGTCTTCCATTGACCAGATGTCACAGCGATAGGTTTACCACCTATTTGGCGGCCAACTACCGGTGTCTCTTGAGGGATAGCGGAATCGAGAGGCATATTGATCTACAGAAATGAGCGGGTTACTATCTTGTGTATTCAAAGAGGCTATGATCCTATTACCTTTCCGGTCCACACTTGAGGAATAGTGTCGAATGTAGCCTGAACTATTTCTGGTGTTTCAGGCTCCCTCTCTTCGAGCAGCATATCGAAATCTTGATCATTGGCAGCAACAGGTTCGCTGTCCATAACCATGTCGTTGTGATCATCAGGTTCAACGTTTGCGGTAGGTTCTGCGGCAGAGGTAGACGGACCGCTCGAGAGGTTCGACGAATTTGACCGAGACCAGAGTGAATTCAGATCAAATATAGAAGGCCGTGGAGTAGGAGGCTGTGCTGAGGGAAGTTGAGCGGAAGGAGACGATGTAGAAGGGGAAGGTGCTGGTTGGATTGCAAATGGAGAAATACCAGTAGGCGATCGCAGGACAGCTGGAGCGTCGGCTTCAATGCTTTCTTGGACATCTTTCGGAGATGCGACAGCTTGGTTTGAACCCGGTTCATCGTCGATATTGATGAGATCCGCTAAATTCATTTCTGGTTCGCTGGTGCCCAAGTCAGAGGACGTATGTAAGTATAACGGGGGACGTGTGGCGTTGGTTTCCCTCGCCATATCCAATGCATGTGGAGGAACTGGGGGAGGCGCACCCCAGCCTTCGCTAGCTGGAACAACAGGAGACTCAGGAGGAACCGAGAGGGACACCGTACGTTGCCGAGGTTCAACAGCCCTCAGCCTCGCCAAACGTTCCTTCTCCATCCGCTCTTCCTCCTCAAGTTGGCGCTCACGCTCACGATTACTGTCGCGGCCACTGATATCCTCAATATCTTCGAGGCCTTTGTGCGTAATTTTCGTACGAGGCGCATTACTTTTGGTCAAGATTGACTGTTTCAACGACTCTTGTTCAGCACTTTTGATGGACTGCTTTAGCTCCTCGTTTGCCAAGTCAGTAGAGGACATGACAGATATTTCTTTGGGAGTTATGTGACCCGAAACAATACGCTTGTGAAGCACAACCCGATCGATTTTGCTAAGATTGAACTGAAGCATCCGGAAACGATCCCTACAAGACCACATGAGCAACAGGGAATGTTATACGCAACGAAAACCCACTTACTTGTATCTTGCTGCCGCTGTCTGATTTCCGTGTTTATCTGGTTCGGAATATATCTCAAATACACATTTTTCGAGATCGTCAGCAAACTGCTTAGAACTTTCCAAAACATTGTTCCTATCCTCTTCCGTCAAATCCTCTGTCTGCTTCTCCGTCACTTCGGCAATATCATCCTCGTTTTCTCTACGTATATGGGGATAACGAAGAAATATATCTCGAAAAACGTCCTCAAGCTTCCCAAGACAATACTTTCTAGTGGGGTCATCCACAACATTTGAAGTTTTTGCCTTCTTCGTGGGCGGACCATCAACGGTACGCTTAGCAATTCTCTTTAGTGATGGGGAGGAAGCTTTGCGGATACGGGCAGGTTTGTCAGCGACATCCGACAAATCGGAATCTGAGTGATATGATACTCTACGAGTACGTCGCTGTAGTTTTTGACGATTTACATGAGCGACGCCCAGAAAAAGAATAGTCTCGTGAACGCACCTTTCCGTGACCTCCTTTAGCTTTAGTATCCACCACATAATTATCATCTGAATCTTCAGAGGCAGACGGGGGTTCTGGTTCTGGAGTTCGTTCTTCGTCTTTCACGGGAGCTCCCGTGAACGTCGGTTCTTTCGGTGTTTTTGACCTCTTTCTGGCATTTGAGGTGTTTGAGGATCCGGATGTCGGACCTGATTTCTTTGAAGACTCTGCGAAATCAGACTCCTCCCAAGTCACTAGATGGAAAAGAACAAACAGTCAATCGCCCATTCAAATGAATGTTATGAATAATCGGAAGTTTCTGAAGTATCAAGTAGTCGCACTGGCAAATAATTACGAGTGATTACAACGGCTCAGTCTGTTCAAGTACCACCGTATGCTGGGTTAACCTCTCAACTTGGAGTGATAAGATAACGTTAAGGCTATTGACTTGTACAGTACTAAAGGCTGGCCGGTTGGCTATGTAGTATGAGACTGGTATGAGAAGCCGTACAACACCATATTTTGTATTATCTCATTAATACCAGTGCGACATGTAGAGTGTGTAGTGATAAAGGCAGAAGGGACAAAGCGAAAAAAATTGAGGAACAGGGGCACTCACTGAGGGTATGCAGACCAGTTTTGTCGGAACACGAAGAACATACATAAACACCTACAGTTTGTTCAAATCAGAAAACGAAAATGGATGTGTGAAGGGAAAAAGAAACGCACTAATATCTTCAGCATCCGTTTCGTCAAGATTGATGCATGCAAAGTGATACCTGAGGGGGTGGGGTCAACACATTGCAAAGCTGTTGGATAGTTGACATACCATTCTTTGCACTCTGAACAATAGATCATCGGGGTACCGTCATCGCCTTTTTTACATGAGCAATATATCTTGTCCGAAGCTGCATTGATCATTGTTGAGTCTTTCCCTTGAGCAGTTGTCGGAGGGGAAATGTCCTTAGTATTTTGATTCTCCTTCCCTGATTGCGGTTCTACATCGTGCGATTTGATTGCTTTGGAGTTTTTCGAAAGAGGAGCAGATGAGCGAGCAGAGTTTTGCTTCGTGCTCGTTCGAGTAGAACGAGTTGTACGTGTGCTCATAATGTGGCTTTGAGACTACACTGCGCTGCTGCGGGATCAGGTCGTCGTCGTGGATGAAGAGTATTTCAAACTCCGCCTTCTTTGCGATGACTAATCATTTTCGCTGATGTCAGCTGTTCTCCAAGTTATACGGTCCGTTACTGTAGCAGACTCAGCATCCCTATACAGTGCTTCAAGAGGCTTCAAGGTGCTTCAGATATGAAATCAACGAAGGCACTTTGGTCACAACGTCCCTCATCTGGCTTCATTACCCGTTCACCGTTTTCAGAGACTCGCCAGAGGTATACTATAGAGCTCGCTTTGATTCCAAATTTCCTTGGCTCTTATATGTATATTTGCACGATAAAACACGTTAACGGTCTCAGACGAAAATTCTTCCCGTGTTCAATGGACCACTCAAAAGCTAGGATAGCCTGTTCTTCTTAATCGCTCCCCACTTCCAGAAGCTCCCAGAAACTCGTGCATAGTAACCCGGCAAAACTATCTTTGTACTTCATTCAAGACTCCACCCTGGCAACAATTTTTCTGTCGAAGATTGAGATTCGTCATCTCGAATTTCTCACTCTGTACTGCATCCAACGTCATGAAAAGTCCTTCTGTCAGACTCATGTCAAGGGACCAATTGGCAATGAGAGGGAGTGCGTGAACATTACGCCAATACACATCGTCGACATCGACGGTCAATGGTAATAGTCTGAAGCTGCCCCCAAATCTCCCATCTATGCTTTCAATGATAAACCTTCTGTGTCATTCTTACACCCTGGAATTTTAGCTGCTGTTCCTGTGTCGTTCCATTCTACATAGGATTTCGCAATTCCCAAATGATTCTTCCTATGTTTTCGTTTGATGAACTCTACGTATGTATGTTCTTGACTGTTCACGATTGTCTCAAGAATCCCAAAGGCTAATATCCCCGCATTTGACCCCTCACATTCGTCATTGTTGATACGTATCGACGATATGTTTTCCTGACATAACTCTTAAATGTGACGATACTGGGGCGGTACCCAAGCGGTTTCAAAGCGGCTTTACTGAGAAGAAGGAGAAAAAACTCGAATGCAATGCACTACTCGTTTTGGGTTGGTACCTTTCCCGTGTACATTTAGTTTACTACCAATTCGCTTGCAGATTGTCTTGGGACTTGAAGCGTTTTTGAAGGCATCATTATTACGGGCCTTACAAGCCTTCACGCCATGAAACTCCTCCGATGCGGATGAATCTTTAGGCAGTTTAGGGCCCCAGGCTTGTAGCGTTTCCCAGCAGGCAAAGGCCCAGGTCCAGGCCCAATCTGCCCCGGTCGACAGACGTAGGTGGCTTGCCTTCTATCTGCTTCTTTTCTATTTTCTATCTTTTTTTGCTTTTGGATTTCAAACAGATTGGCTTATCATTTCAAGTATATTGCATTCCCTATTTTCCTGATAGTGTTACTGGTACCTTGCTTCCTATGTGCTCGGGCTCGGAAGAACGAGAAGCGACCTGGAACATTCGGAATTGACCGTGATTATTATTATTTGACCTAGAGCATCAAGGAAGGACTGAAGGATCTAGCAAAGCTGCGCGATAAGTCCAATATTCTGAATGTACGCTCGATATAACCCAGTAGACGGACATAGGTTAGTGCGTACTGGTACCGACTCCCGACTCCTTCGGACCTCTCAATAAACAGGTGCACTCACTAATCGCCAGCTAGGAACTTTGAACATATGAGTCTGAAGAAGGTTCTGGACTTTAGAATGCAGGAAGGGATAAACACAGTAGGCCTCGAGCCGGACCCTGCGTCGTGCTTTGTGGCAGGCAAGAATTCCCAGGATCATCCTGACATATTCTGAGCTTAGTTCCTAAACCTGTGGTAAGTGTCCCAAATGTTCCTGTCAAAGTATCATACAGCACCGGAATCGCTTTGTAGTAAGTCCACATGACATGAATCCATTCTCGAGGCCCCGATACGGGGTTGTGGGGTATCAGTTTGTTCCACTCATCATCTGGCTTTTATTTAACTTCTTCGATGCTGTGTAGGAATAAAAGTTCATGATGATATCTTCAATAATCTTGTGGAGGCTCGTGAGGCCATCGTGGACACTTGGATAACGTGTTAGTAGGCAGCCGGAGAGAAGAGGGAGTTGAAATTCTGATTTCCCTATGATAGCAGAACGAAGCAGAAAAAGAAGGTGTCTTCGATACATAAAAAAGTCCCATGATGAGCCGGCGGTGAACTTTTATGGTAAGTCTTATTGCTTGAGAGAACCTTCCGAAGATTTGGATGAAGGCTGCTATTTCGGGGTAGTTGAGAGATGAGTATACTCCTATGATCTGAGGGATCCATGATTCTCGCTTTACCTGCCCTATGGGGCGTTGGTGAGACTATTCTTGAGTGCCGTCACTGGAATAACTGACCTAACAATACAACCCAATGACTTCGAAAGATCGATGTCTCAAAGCCGTGTTCTGTGCCATTTGGATGACCAGAGAGTGTATGAATTTGCGCTCCACACGGTCATAGGAGGCAGCGGCGCTGCCAGTGATACGGAAGTCGAGATAAACTTGATCCAGCCGAAAGTCCGAAGTTAGCTTGAGATAAAGACGCCGCTAAGGCTTGCGGGGGGGATATGTACTCAGCATGTATTGTACAAAGTTATTCTGCTCGGGAGAGACTGATGAACAGATGAACAATCCGACGGGTGTTAAGCACCAAGCTTATGAAGTAAATTGGCACGTCATAAATTTCCTCATATGATAGAAGAAAAATATCACAAGTCTACAAGAGTCCATGCGATCCAAAGATCTTTTACTTAATCATTGAAACAAGGTGCCCAGGACTTGAAGCTTTGGGTCCCACTGCAATGTACCACAGGTACTCGCTGGCAAGAGACAGAAAACGGAAGTTGATGGTGTCTAAGAAAGGAAATAAAAATGCTGGCAAAGGCAAGTCCCGGCGTCAAGTTCAGATGAGATCATCGCCGGAATCGGACCTGGATCACGTAAGGCGTTTTTGAACGAGCACCCGAGGGCGTGGGTGATTTGGTGGTAAATGCATTAGCGATCGCTGTGTTACTTCCTTCTCTCTAAGCTGCAACTACGGGCTTAGAAGAGATTTGGACTTGTCCTTGTCCCTGTGCTCCACAGCATTGACGACCACGGCAATCAAGAAACTTTCCTCTACAGCTCTTTGCCTCGGTATTGAAGGGCATTCTGTCGTCAACAGTGTAGTGACCAGCTCAAATTGTGCAGCAAATCTCAGCAAAGTGACTTGCTGAGGATTTAGTCCAAGTTCAAGGAACCAGTGAACAGGTAAGGCCAACTTTTTGGTTTTCTGTTCACTGTTTACCTTTCTGGTCGTTCTTCCTTATTGAAGCGTTCAAATCATTTACCAAACTTTTTCGCTTCTATATAGATTTTATCACCTCCAACTAAACTGTCTTGCTCGGGCGTCATTAATGGCAGCAGCGGCTGTCTCTATTTCTTCACCGTTTGCCATGTCTTCTCACCAACGACTCGCTGTCGCACCTCCCCCGGCTGCTTCTTCCTCTCGTTCCAAACAGCCCACTCCTTCATCCCACTCTCCAACCCAGGAACCAACTATCAAACCATTCAATCGCATTCGCTCTTCACTGGAACAGAGTTTGCGTACTGCCACTCGTTCAAAGAAAGCCCCAGCTCCAGCAGCGGATGAATTTGCTACTGTCTCTGCAAAGAGCAAGGGAAAGGAAAAGGAAAAACACAAGGTACCAGAGGAAAAGCAAGGAATGTTACGAAGGCTGGAGTCTAGAGTCAATTTTAGACGGGTCACTCCGTCTCCCCAGCCACCAGTATCAATATCTCCCAGTCCGATGGAAGACAAGGTACGCTCAGCAGGATCCACGAGTTATACGACTCCTTCTCTAAGAATGGCTTCCATGTCTTCTCCTGCTTTGCATCTGTCCTCACAGGCATTGCCATCTCCAAGGTCACGTCCTGCCATTCCAGCCTCATCGTCATCTACCAGCGATAGCCTGGTCACACCATCTCGCGCGAGGTCTCGGCAGGCTGACTCGCCAACTACACCCACGACCCGTCATCGGCCAACAAAGTCTTCCCCGATCGATATTCCACCATCGTCCTCCGTCTTATCACTACATTCGCCTCCAGAGACGCCTAGGCGACCTCGTCGGGAGCAGTCCAGTCCACCTGATACCCCAACTCCCATTCACGGATCGAGAGGATCGAAGCAAGCTTCAAGTTCGACAAGTCATCTACCCCTCAATGCTCCATCTTCACCATCGCACGTTAGACCACGGGAGACCAACCTCAATCGTGCTCGTTCACCATCAATATCACGAACACGCGTGGTCTCACCATCACACCGCGGACTTACATCTTCTTCTTCGACCCATCTTCCTTCAAACTCTTCGCCGTCACCTCCGCCGACGCCTACTCCCTCTAGACCCCTTGATGCTCGACGTCCATCACTCGACTCTCCACGCCGAACATCATTTGGCCGAGAAGGATCCGAATCTCCGTCCCCAGCAGTCCGTTCCCGCCCGATTTCACCCAATCAGCGCGCGTATGCAAATCATCGTCATTTCAACATCTCCACAACATCCCTATCTGGTCCTTCCAATCCCGAACATCGGGAGCTGATACGAACTGCAACAGGTTTGTTGTGCAAGGAAACTACTAGGCCACCTTTGACTCAAACGGAAAGTGGTAAAAAGGACTGGGAGGGTGTAGAAGTCCGCATGCGTTCGCTGGCAAGATTAGAAAGGATATGGGGAAAGAGTGGTGTCCAAGCAAGTTCCAGCAACGTGAACGTGAACGGATTGTCATCTAGTGGACTCAGCGCATCTGGAGAGGAACGAGAACGGAGGCTTTTTACTGAGGCACTCCGGGATGGATTTGTTTTGTGCCAGTGCGTGATAGAAGGTCTTTTTGAAAAAAATATGCGATCACTAATATTTTCCCCTTGCACTTCTACTTCCGCTTGGCGACCAGCTTATTGAACAAACTCAGATCAAGCTCGATTGTGCGGCCTGATCCCAAAGAAGATGGTTTTGCTCGTACCTCAAACATTACCAAGTTCCTTGCTGCATGCTCGTCATATGGACTAGCGAATGAGGATCTGTTTCAACGGGACGACCTTATTGAAGCTTCCTCGGAATCACTGGCCCGCGTTGCAAGAACCATCATCGCTCTCATAAAATTCGTCGACGCCCCGATTACGATTTCCGATCGTTCCAAGGTTCTTTCAGGGCAGAGCAAGAAATCGAGCTCTAACGAAACGAATAGCGGGAGTAGTTCTGGTGGGGGAGGTGTATCGCCATCCAGTCCTTACAAACTAGGCACTGTAACATCTCGATCAGGGGCGTCAGCATCCACTCCAAATTTGGTGTCCAACAATGGTTCTCGGACGACATCCCCAACGCAGAACACAACAGGTGTATCACCTACGCGCAAACGATGGAGTCCTCCGAACCTCCTCCCAACTGTGCGGTCCGACAGTTCAGAAGAAGGAACGGTATCCAAGGGAAAATTTCAAGGAACAGGGCCCGTGTCTGTGTCCATGACGCAAGATGTGAAATCCCAGAGGAAAGATACAGATCGAATGCCACCAACCAGTAGCGGTGATAATGATCGAGAGAGAGATTTACCTATGACTCCCCCTCCTAGATCTCCTCTCCGTATTCGTACTTCCCGCAAATCCTCTTCTAGCTCACCGTATCAACCATCGACGGATGACGGCAAGTCATTATTCACCTGGTCAGTAACCAATTCTACAGCGTCACCTTCATCACCTTCTCGAATATCAGCGGCTGAATCTACCAGAGCTTCTGTCGGCGACGCATCCATGAGGGACTTCGATCGACATTCTAACGTCCGCCAATCTGTCGCTTCCTCTGCTGTGACAGACATGTCGACCTCCACGACCACGACCGTTCTCTCGAGTCTGTTGGATGTTGGACGGGCTAGTAGTGCTGGTTTCAGTAAGTTTGGAACTATCCGAACAATGACTACTGAGGCGACCTCCGAGACGCCTTCCATCACTCGAACGGAAGGTAGCTCTATAGCTGAAGACCTCGCTCGAAAATATCGAGGCGTCCCAGATATATTCGACCGGAAGTTGAGCGATGCAGTAGTGGATTTAACAAGAGTTGAGGAAGGAGATGAAAGTGGTAGTTCCAGTGCTAAAGGTGGGGGCAGAGATAAGCGTAGACATCGGGGGGTAGAATCAGAGGTTGAAATAGAAAAGGAAAGAGCGGTAGAAAAGGGTCCAGGTCCAGCAATACGTCTTGGTAAAGGTAAATGGCCTGACGATTTCATGGATGCGATGCAAAGCCATACTTCGAGTAATCTATCTATCTCCACTTCTCCTACCTCTGATCCGGTGGAGCGGTTGCGGACTCCTCCGATATCTGGTTCACCTCCCCGTAAACTTGCCGTAGTTGGTATAGGCAGTTCTCGACGGAACGAAAGCGTCGAATCGCTTCCTCAGTTCCCGCGCAGACCGTCCCATCGTGCCCGACATAGCATTGACACCGCCGGTGTTCCACCTAAAGAGGCGCTTCTTCGAAGAGAAGCTAGTCCGGATGGGGTGCCAACTCGGGTTTTGCCCAGACGACATAGCACGAAGCCCCGTCCGGCTCATTTGCTACCCAGGGGTGTGAATGATGATAGTGACAGCCTCGTTCCGTTTCCTCGTTCGGTATCAGGTGAAAACACCAATTCACCTTCCCCATATTCGTCCGAAGATGCCTCTGGGTCTCAACAACGCCTTGAAAAGCCTCATCAACCTCGAGGACGGTTTCAAAGTGATATCGAAGGATCAAGCAGACGGCGTCCCCGCCCAAATTCGTATGACGAACTTGGAGCCAAACCTGCTAGGTCGAGATTTGAGAGTATGGTCAATCTTGGTGGCGCTTCCGGGAACACTAGTGCGAGCGATTTGATGTCTAGAGATTCTATAGATGGAAGCGCAGTGCGCAAACCTTTGATTATCAAGGAGGAAGGGAAAGTCCCGACCCATTTTGTAAGTCACTACATCGTCCCCATTCGAGCTCTAGTTCCTGAAAATACTAAATGGGAAACGTTTTCCCAATCTAGCAACTTGGAAATTGCATTGGAAGGGGTCAATTTGGTTCTGTGTACCGCGCCCTTAATCTCAATACTGGTCAAATGGTTGCGGTAAAGCGGATTCGATTAGAAGGGCTCAAAGAAGAGGAAGTTACCCAGCTAATGCGCGAGGTCGACCTCGTAAAGAGACTTTCTCACCCCAGTATCATCAAGTATGAGGGGATGCATCGCGATGCCGACACATTGAGCATCGTCCTGGAGTAAATTTTCCTTCGTGTTCAATTATAATATTGAAATCTGATTTCTCGTGTTAGGTATGCAGAGAATGGTTCTCTTGGCCAGACCGTCAAAGCCTTTGGTAAACTTAACGAGAAACTTGTCGCCAGTTATGTTGTTCGTATACTTGAAGGGCTTCATTATTTGCATCAAAGCGATGTGGTCCACTGTGATCTCAAAGCTGCTAATATCCTAACCACCAAGAATGGCAATGTCAAACTGTCAGATTTTGGTGTTTCGCTCAATTTGCGCGCGGTCGAACGCGAGCAGGACGTCGCGGGAACCCCGAATTGGATGGCACCTGAGGTCATTGAACTCAAAGGTGCTTCTCCCAAATCGGATATCTGGTCCTTGGCGTGCACTGTTATCGAGCTTCTGACCGGGCGCCCACCCTATGGCGATATCCCAAACAGCATGTCTGGTACGTTGTTTTTGGCTGCTCGAGGTTTTGATTATCTGCTCATTCCTTGGCTCTGACAGTGATGTTCCGTATCGTCGAAGATGATATGCCCCCGATCCCACCAGGTGTTTCTCCGCTTCTAGAAGACTTCCTGAAACAATGTTTCCACAAAGATCCTGCCCAAAGACCTAGCGCTGAATTACTTTGCGAACATCAATGGCTGAAACAGAACTGGGGTGGTTACAAGGTTCGCTAAATCTCATGGGCACCCTCTTGGACAAGAAATTCTTACAATTTTAATCTAGGAGCTTCGTCCGCAAGACAGTATCCCGTTCCTCCGCCGTGTCAGCGCTGACCTTCAGAAGTCAGAAGTTGTCCGATACTTGTCGCAAATCGAAATGCCTGGATCTATACTGGAGCCCTCATCGCACGAAGATATTGTTAGTGGGTCACCTCCCGGTCGTCGAATGTCCAATACATCCATGCGGCCTTCAAATGATGAGATATCGCCACGAGATCACTCCTTCGTCAAGACCACATTCAGCAAACGTGAGTCTTGTTTTTTTAATTTTATTGTCTCGGTCGATCTTCACATTGTTCCAATAGCCATGGTGTGTAGAGTGTGTCTCTTACATGTCAAGAAGAGTGCCGTTTTATGTGCACAATGTAGCCTCATCTGCCACTCGAAATGTACTGATAACGCCCCTCCTACTTGTGACCTTCGTGCGCAACTATTGCTCTACGCTCAATACGCTGAGAAAGGTAATCCCAGTAGTGCCTACTCCAATCCAGCCGATATCCTGGGTAATGCTCATCCCAAAAGTCCCATGTCTGATGTCGCATTCGTGTCGCATACTCCACGTACCAGCTTAGATACCGCCCCACCGCAAGTTCCACCATCCCCGTCACCAGCTAGTGCTGTCCATCCGCCCGTCGCCTTCAAGTTCATGAATTTCAAGCGACCGAAAGTTGGTCATCCACCAACTGATCCGGCCCACTTGTCTTCGTCGCCTTCGCTGGAAAACATGGCACGCAAGCCAACTGTGTTGCGCAAAGCTCACGATGATCGGGCACCATCGGTGAAGAGCAGCAGCACTCAGGCAAACAGCTCGATGCGGAGTGCCGGGACTGTAGCAAGCACTAGTGGTATCTCTGAAGGTGTTGTAGAATCCGATGCTAGGGCTTCCCGAGTAACGTCTCAGTCGGGACCTTCTGACAATGGCGACATTCGAATGCCCGGAGAGTTGTCTGACACTAACCGCCAACATCGGAAGAACAAATCCTCCAACAACTGCATAGTACAATGACTTATATTGACTTATATATACATCTATCCCCCATATGTCCTTCCTCTTTTTTTTGTCCGATGCATTTGTATCTTACCCTCAATATTTTCGTTTACATTCTTCAGTATATCGCTTGCAATACCTTATCCGTAGTTTTACACAGCACGGACCGTGCACCACTTAGTCTTTCATTCTATTTTCATTCTGCCAGTCTTTCCGTACACCCCTCCTCCTCTTCCTCTGTCAGACACATATGTCCTTTCTGCTCGTAATCGTACATAGTTCCATGTAAGATATTGAGTAGCAGCTTGTTCTTCAGCCAATATAAGAGTCAGCTGAATGTTACAACTTACACTCCGGCGACTCCGTGACGGAGCCTCTGTCTTGTCCCGGTATTCTATCTATCTACCTCTTCAAACTCCTGACAGAAGGCTCAAGCTATTCTAATTTCCCGGCAACAATTCGCCTCAGCCAGCCTCAGCCTCAGTCAAAGGCGGGCTTGTTCCAGGAACCCGCAATGCCATGATACTATCCGCCGGTTAGACTCATCCAGGCTCCTGGTATGCAGAAACTTGCCCTCAAGGGGTAGAATTTGAGGATTTAGTCTCAAGTAATCAATATCAACGTGGCCTAATCATAACCATGAGGTGTTTCGCAGAATTTCAGTACAGATGCCATCTTTCCATGAACATCGAACGAGATTTGTTCATCCACCATCGTTGGATAGTTCTGGCCGTGTCCGAATTCAATGCGGTCATCTTTTTCCGCTATTCCAACTAAGATTTCGGGAGATACTTAGGATAAGCTTTTTCGGACCTCGTTGCTACTATAAAAAGAAGTTCTTCTAGCCTAGGGCCAACTATCGCGTGTTCACCTTTTCCAAACTCCCTTGTCTTTTCTTCCTCGTACCGCGATGTTCTTTCCACTGTCTCTCCATACCCTTTGTCTCTTTCTGGTCCCATTCACGGTGCTTTCAAATGCGTCGCCCACAAAGGACACCAACGGTTATCGTTTGGCTCGTGGGTTGCCACCCTTGCCTCCTCGAGACTTTGGTCGGAATAAGCCTGGATATGAGCCCACTCCTGTGCTGAGAGCAAGAGCAAGTCCCTCGCCTTCAAGCGTCGCACGGTTAGCTCGACCTGTTGCAATATATCCATGATCGTATCCATTGACTTGACTCTTAGATTTTCAGGTCGTCTGCAAGTTCGCTTCAACAATGGATCAACTATCGGATACGTACAGGACCAATCAGGACTTCCAGTGTGAGTAATCCTACAAGAAAATTACTTTCCCAATACCGAGGCCTTCCATAAAATAGGTCTGGAGGCTCAGACTTGCAAATCAGCATCACGACGTCGTCAACGCGAAAAGAACAGCTTAATATTGTCGCCACTGTATGAACTAACATTGCTTTTTCTTTGTTGAAAACCTCATCATTGTCGCGCAGACGACCAACTTTCCTTCGCCATCTTTCGTAGGCGCTTCGAGCCAGGGATCTGGCAATGCGACAATTGGTACAGGCAGTTCGAAGTCAGTCCTGATCTTCCACTTGAAAAATGATCCGAATAATCAAACGCAATTCTAGCTTTGTTCACGTCTCAATTGTACAGAAAAGTAAGATTCCACGAGGGTTTACGCTCTTGGATAACCTTTCTCACACAATCCTGCAGCGGATGTCTTGTCCAAACCGATCAAATCAGGCAACGGTAATACTTCAGTAGAATCTGCAATTTGGACTGTAGACCTATCCACGAAGGAACTCACAGGTCGGTGAAAACTATCAAATAGTAGTTATTCGCAGTCTGACGTCCTCGTAGCTCAGTATGTTAATCAAGATGGTAGCCTCCCAACCACGTTTCTTGTCTACGACAACGCCACTACTAATCTCTATTTGACCGGAGACACCACTGCATCCAATGCATCTGTGACGCCGGTGGTAAGTCTGCATCAACAAAAAATGTATCAGCCTCGGCACTGACACTCTTATGTGAAGAAATTGTTCCTTGTAAACTGACAAACTGACCCCAGACCGCATAACGACTAGAATGACCAATCATTGGACGCTCGTTATGAAATGTACATCTTGTTATAGTGAACCTTTGGACTTACATGGTACCGTTACTGTAATCTTGGAATTTTTCGAGGGACTTATTACTGTAACTCTACTTGCGTTATCTCATACATATCTCTCTTGTAGTGTATGTATATACTTCTTTGTTGCTAGTGTGTAATTCCGAGGTGCAGCAATCAGCTGCCTGAACGCATAATTATGTAGCACTGTGTTTTTGAGACTCCCCGCGGGCGAAACTTGTCGCATATAATTAGAGAAGACCATTCTTGTCATCTAATGCATGCATTCAGGGTGAGCTCTCAAACTCAAGAGCGAGGTTAATTTTAAGACTTACATGCCTACACGGGGAATGATAATTTGCGAACTGAGGTTATCCAGCTTGAATTTGCGTCAGGAAATTCCCAAACCATGGCTCCGGCATCTATCGAGGAAAGAAGTAAGGTCATGGGAGATGAGGGAAAACTCGAAATAGGATGGAAAACCCACTCCAGCCAAATTTCTTAGCGGTATTGAGACAGTTTGCAAGAGTTGAAGTGTTCATGAATCCATTGGAGGCATCACTGAGACAATTGAAGCTGTTGGGTTAGTAAAGCCCTGACAGTGTATGACTCGATCTCTCACCTCGTAAGTGCTGGTTTTCCAATGACCAGTTTATGCAAAGGAATACCACTATCAGCAATTTGGAAGAGAGCAGATTTCGGCCAGGTAGAGGATGAATTTGTCAGAAGCCCGGCACAGGTAGTATACTCGTTAGCACCCTCTGTCGCAAATAACAAATCAGAACATGTCACTCGAACAACTACTTTTGCTATAATAATCACGGTTATAAAACTGATAATAGGATCATTGCAATGAGTATGCGGCGAGGGGACTTGAAAATTAGCAACCCACCTGCACATTGTACCAATCAATTAAGTTACCGACTGTTGAATCGACTGTCAAATACGCTCCCCCGCCAAATTTCCCCGGTGAAAACCTAGATTCGATAAGTTGGCTTCGAATGAGCATTTTGACAGACTCCTTCTGCTCACCACGGTGCAACAGCTAAATCAAAGACATATAAACAAGGAAGACTAGCTTATAAGCCTTCCAATAACTTACGGGCATGAGTTAATAGATAATCCTCTCGTGGAAGTTTTACGCGAAGTCTACGGGTAAAGGATGCCAGCCAAGCCTATACATATTGAGAAATTCGCTGTTTTCGACAAAAACATTGAACTTACCTCGGCTTTACCGTCGCCTGCGTTGATTGCGTCGAAATCCTGAGTAGAATTCAGTCCAAATTCATACGTAGCTATAGGCATACTAACCTCGTAGTCAACATCTACACCATCGAGTCCGTATTGGATTACCCAGGCAGCCATGGTGTCAGCAGTGGCGATCGGATCGGCTCCATTGGTAGTGGGAGCATCAGTCGATCCGAAAACAGAAACTATAAGCTTAATGCCAGCGGCAGCATATTGCGCCTTGATTGTTGCTCTTTGAGTTGAAGTAAGCTGTGTCCATTCTGCTGCCTAGAGGATGCTATTTATAAGCTTCTCCAAATTTTGTTCAAAGAGATGAGTTTTCCCTTCGCATCGATGACTTACTTGGTCGAACGCTCCGGCGACAAGAAGGAAGGCTAATGCGCTGTACGCGAAAGGCTGGTGAGTAAACGTCGTTTTGCATAAGCTGGAGAATTAGCTCACAAAACGTTAAAACCCTACAAAAACTATCAGCATTGAGTCTCCTCGAGGAAGAGCTTGGACTCTAAAACCATACCTCAATTTGGGAGACTGGTGGGGGTCCTGAAAGACCGGACACGCCCCTGTCGCTGTAGATAACCCAATGGGGAGAAACCAGCGTTCCATTGGGCAAAATCGAAACTTCCGACGTGCTGTTCCCGTGGACATGGACACTCTTTACCGGAGAAGATAAAACACCATGATTCATCCAGGAGAGGCCGAGTACAGCAAGGACGAAAAAAGCAAGCATTTCAAAGTGAGGCGCACAAGGGGACCGATGGGCGATCTAGCTGTGAGTAAAGTAGACCATTGGTCTTTATATCTAGTAGCTATCACCGGATTGTATAGAGCTCGAGAGCACTTTGGGGTATCGAGCATGTAAGATTCAAGCGTGTCTCGGACGGTCGCCAGCACAAGCTTCACACTGTACGTGTCACTTTCTCCGGACGCAAGGAATCCTTGGATAGGACAAGTGACCCATTCCGCTGTTGGTGGCAAGTATTGCAACATCGCATGTGGGAACATATTAATACTGTGACTGAGACTTGCAATGACGATACCCAATAGTGGGACAGCTGAAAAACCTGAATAGAGAACATAGTCAAAGGCGTAGATAATTCCGATGAATGGTTTGACTTACTGTCGGAATATCATTGGTGACTCCATATCATGGTTGTCCGGAAAGTCGAGGACCAGGGATCAACCCAGGATATACTTAGTACATACTATGCACGATTACTACTCGCTTGGGATATGCCCTTGCAACAGAGCTTCAGAGGGAGTAACTGCTTGAAAGTTTTTGAAGGCTGAAGCTGTGTCTCAGCTCTTCTATCAGGCTAGCATTAAGATATTGCTGGAAAACTGTGGACGGAAGCTCTGCAGAAGTTGGTCATCTGGTTAGCACATTTACACGAGAACAGTCCATATTCCGAGAATATTCCAGGGAGGGCCAGCGAGAGAACGACGGCAACGTGACACTGACTAGAGCGCTACTCCGGCGCTACTATTACAATAAGCGCTGACGCCCCATGCCGACAAACTCAGACTGAAGCTCGCTCTACCCAGGCTCTATCAATAAAACCGTTGAAGACCGTTATGCGGAAGAGAACGTTAAGAACTTCAGAACGCCGCATACTTTCGCATAAATCATGTATATTGAGTCGGCACCAACTAGAGTCAGCATTTTGACTAAAACTTTGCTGGCCTGCCGCTGGGAAGTCGGGATGATCAAGGACAAGTTAGGACGAGTCACGACGGAAGCTCGACGAAGCTTCAATCCAATTCAAAATATTACCTGCACGAGTCAGAATTTCGGTGACTTTCGAGGTAGTACGGTACGCAGCCAATTCATATATTTCCAACTTGAATCACGATTCACATCGTATAATAGTTCAGCTTGCCGCTAGGCTACGCCATTGCCCTGCCTTTCTCCAAAGTCCTCGTCAGCAAGATGACACTAGACTGCCAAGTTTTAAACAGATTGTACATCTACTTCTGGAGGGTACGCGAAATGATACCTGCTCAGTCTGCCGAATAGACTTTGTCCACCATATAGAGCAACGCCCATGAGTATATAAGCTCTGAAAGCAACCTACCAAAAATTCAATCTCTTCCTGAAGTGTTTGATCCTTACTATGACCTTGAACCAATCCTCAGACCCCCTTACAGCTCTCGTGGATATCATATCTACCCAAACCGCGGTTCTTCAATCCGCATACAAGAATGACAGTACCAAGGTCCCTTCTATTGACGACCCTTACCAGCCTACGCCATTGGAGTTCGATCCAAGTATCACGGCAGCTCGAAATCTCATCGTTGCTGCTGCGACTCAGCTTATTGCTACAGTGGGGTCTCCACACGAACTGATCTACGCGAATTTGTCTGGAGAGTATGATACAGTCACCATGGGGTTTATTGTTGATGTCAATATTCCTGAAATCCTCAAAGAAGCAGGAACGCAGGTGAAAAAGAGCTGGTGATCAAAAAAAAAAAGTGGCACTGATATAATACTTGTTCTCATAGGGACTCCATGTTGATGAACTGTCTTTGGCCACAGGAATCGGGTCGTCCTATATAGGCGAATATCCTCGATCTTGTTTTTCGCCATTCTGATTGCTGAATCAGTCATAATTCTTAGCTCGTGTGTTGCGCTACCTCGCCACCCGTCACTTTTTCAAAGAAGTGTCGCCGAATGTTTTCGCTCATAACCGATTATCATCGCTACTAACTAAGGCCAAATCTCTCAAAGAGATTAAGGAAGAGTCTGTTGAATATCTTTCCATCAATCCTCTTTCCTCATCTGTAGAGTCCTTTAGCCCCGCTTCTCGATATGACAACTCCTCCATCGCGGCGTGCTCGCAAATGGCGTATGTTTTTTCCTGGTCTCGAATCTTCCTTCCTTGGGCATCCTGATATTCATGTCCTGAATTTCTTCAATTACAGGGCAGACGAACTCCTCAAATCTTTGACGGCCTTTATACCTTTCATCAAGAATCCAAAGCAAGCGTCAGCTCCGTTCAATATCGCATACAACACTCCCGAAAAGATGTGGGAATGGACAGAGAAACCGGGAAATGAACTTGTGTCGCGCAAGTTTGGTGCAGCGATGCAGAATATTGGGGAGATGTCTCCTTCCGAGGTGTTCACTTCTGGTGAGTTTCCTACTCATCTATATTTGCTCCTGCTGAGGAATGTGCTCAGGGATTGAGGCCGATAAACTGAAAGCCAATGATATTGTAGTCGATGTTGGTGGTGGAGTTGGCACTCTAACACTTACTCTTAAAAAGGCCTTCCCGAACCTACGATACATTGTTCAAGACTTGGATCAACAAATAGTAGCCGCACAAAAGGCAAAAATTTATTCGATGTCGATAGAATGACTGCTCATCCTATATCTGTCCTAGTTCTGGGCCGAGAAGGATCCTGAAGCAATCAAAGTTGGGCAAGTTCAATTGCAAGGTATTCAATTACTCGAGGGATTGCTTTTCATTTTTTGCGACTGATATTCCTCATTGTAGCTCACGATTTCGGGAAACCGCAACCTATTAAAGGGGCTGCTGTCTATCTACTTCGCATGGTTCTACACAACTGCTCAGACGATTATGCGAGGAAACTACTCAGTAACCTTCGTTTCGGTGCTGATATCAATAAATCCAAGCTCGTCGTGTTCGAGATGCTTGCGAAGCACGTCACTGAAGAATTCGGCTCTGGGGTCAGCGTGCCCTACCCTTTGCTTCCAAATCTAGGCGTGGTCGGGGGTGGCTCTGTCACAAGTCTCGATATGGCGGTGAGTAGGCATAAGAGTTTTAATATCACTCATCTCACTGGGACAATTTTTTTGTTTCCAGATGTTGACGATGTATGATGGCCAAGAAAGGACGTTGGAGGAATATACTCAGCTAGGGAAAGAAGCCGGATGGAAGTTGAATAATGTGAAAAAGGGGGAACTGGCTGCGTTGATATTCACCCCAATCTGAGTAATAGATAGATTGTGCACAGTAACTATTCACGGCATGTTCAACATCATGACCTTTAGCAATGACAAGTACATGATAGACCATATGTCAGAAAGCATCGAGAGCTACCTAAAGACGAAGGCCTACGTAGGCATGGAACAATACCGATGGCCATGATCCTTGTTTATCGCTGACCTATGAGTCTAGAGAAACAATCCAGATCAGCCGTTCTTCGCAAGTCTTCGTCCTATCAGTAGTCAAGATATTATCACCGTTTTAGTTTTAGAGAAGGGAAGAAATGGCAACAGATGGCAACCTCTATGAAGCGCTTCCCGGCATTTCCCGGCCGCGGCCGGTTACTCCAATGCGTTTTTTCTTCTTGACCCGCCTGTCCCATCTTTTCTTCTTCGTAGCCTCCTCAATTTCCCTGAATTCCTTTAAAAGACTCCTGCTGTTGCTGGCCTCGGCCCTCATCTGCTATACACCTTGACGTTTGTCGCTATTAAAACGCGTCGTTTTTGAATTTATCAATTTGAAAGAACATTATCTATCAGTATCTATCTTGTAGTGTCTACCTATCTACTAGATGTATACAAAGTCCCTTTTTTCTTTGTAATATTCACATCTCTACCTCATTTGGAGCCAGATTGTTGAATAAGCCTGCAACTAGGATTGCGAAGGTGGTAGTTGAACAGGCACAGAGGGACCTCCTATGAATAGCTATGAATGCATGAGTACAGACTAGCACATGGGATATATGCACGGAAGAAAAGTTCAGGTAAAATACAGAGTAGATGAGAATGACCCGAAAAAACCTAAATATACTAAGGTAAAGAAAAATTAAAGACCCTTAATAATATCTAACAATGACTGCAACGTCCGCTCATCGAGGCAACCTCTTGTATTCCCCATCGCAGAAATTAGTGAATCCTTGACCGAGTTGACGAGCGCCTTCTCCTTGATCTTAGCTACCGCATTCTCAATCCTTCCCGATAATGCATCCAGCACGAGTGTCATATCCCTGTCAGACGACGCCTTCTCATCCAACGGCGGCAACAATAAATTCGGATCTCCGTAGATGTAAAGCGGGTCCTCTTCTTCGTCATGGTCGTTCTCAACACTCAGGTTAACGGTCTGTATTGAACTCTTCCGCTCGCCTATTTCCTTGAAAACGCGGGACGTTGCGAGGGATTCGAGTCGAAGGCACACCAATCCCAGCTGACGAATCTGCGAGACGCTGAATTGAACTCTTGACCCGGATGCATCCGGATCTGCGACGACTTCGCGCATATTATGTCGAGCGACAAGGTGACCAGGGTAGATAAGCGAGAGTTGTTCGGGTAACTCGAGTCCTTTAAGTTTGACCGCCCCTACTTCGATGATTGACAATCCTAGTCTTCGGACGTTGTCAATAGCCTCCAGCGGTTGGCTATCTGACTGCGGTGTCGACGGACCATTATACAGCTTTGCTCTAATCTCTCGAATGACTTCTTCGCTGCACATTATTTGCCCTCCGGCCGCACTCGAGTTAATTCGCGCAGAACGATTGACCATAGGGCCAAAATAGTCCATCCGGTGGTTGACTGGATCAACTTCGCAAAGGGGCGATCCACAATGAATGCCCATACGGACGGAAAGGCCTTGAGCGATAAGTCGATTGTCAAAATCATATATCGGCTTTCCGTCTTCGCATTCAAGTATTTCTAATGGCCAATCTTGCTCAAGCAACTCCATCTGCACTGCAAGGGACCACCAGACTGCCGCCATTGTCGTAGGGAAAGCGCACATGAAAGCATCACCTTCAGTCTTGACCTCGTATCCGCCACAGAACCTAAGCTTACGCCGAAGAAGGGTGTTGTGCAACCTCCACGCGGTGTTCATCCCCCGATTTACATCCCACAAATGTGTTGAATTCCGAATGTCAGTGAATACTAAAGCCAGATGACCTGTCGGTGCCGAAACTTCGTCTTGAAGCCTCGACAGACCACGATCGGTGATTACCGCCTTGGGTGTCTTGAATGGTTGAGGATCTACGATTGAGCCTTCCCGGCTTCTTGCTTCGTCTCTCCTGAACAAATCCGAGACAGAGATCACCATGATCATTGTACTTCCATCTGCCCCATAGCTTATCGCGAAATCTCTTAGTTTTTGGGCGGCAAGCATCGGGTCCCCACGTTCCCTCCTCGCGATATCGACGGCGGTCTTGTACGAGACGAAATCCCATAAGCCCCTATTGGCGACGATGACAAACTCATCCAGCTCCGAGAGCTCCCATACGAATATATCTGGTCGAGCATTGACGACGGGAAGGAGATGGAAAAATCCAAAGGAGCGGCTGATGTCGATCTCATCGTTGACTAGCCCAGCAGGGGATATCCATCCTTCCGCGGCTCGAATCCTCGACATTTCGAGGCGGTCATAAGGGTCGTGTTTGCGTGAAACGGGTTCGGGGTAACCTCCTCTCGAGACAACAGCAAGTGCGTTACCGGCATTCGCGACGTACATCGTCTCTCCACAAAAATATAGCACCACACCTGACGCTCCGCCCCTCGAAACAAGAAGGTCCGGGCTGGGGGCGGAACCACCGGACGAGGCCTGCATCGTCTGCAGGGTTTTATTTCGATTCGAAAACAATAGATCATGCAGGTTCTGATTGATTTTCAGGAAACTTCTCCTCAGAGCATCCGGTACGCCCTCTGCCTTTTCCCGCTTCAGCCCCGCCAACTGAGTATTGAATACATTGACAAAATTATCTCTCAAAAATTTTGCAATTCTATTGCCACTGATCCCCGCCGGCATGGCTTTCGGCGGCTGACTTCGGCCAAAGATCGCGAAGATTGCTTCGTTTTTCCGGAGGGCGGATGAGGAAGAAGGAAATTCGTGCACGAGGTCCAGCATGTTAAGATGATCATTCCGTCCAAGAGTATCAGCGATACCATACGCCATTCCACACACAGTGCTTTCTGAAGTACGCACGCGTCGGTCTTCGTGCTCGTCGGGAATGACTGATTGACCAGTGGTGGTGATCGTGACGTCCATAAGGCCAAGTACGCGCAGCTGGGAAAGATTGGTGAAACCGCCGAGGGATTGTTGTTGAATGTCGGCGCTGGAGGGACCCTTGTCTGCAGGTGTTTTAGAGGTAAGTGGGCCGTCAAGGGTTCTAGATTTGGCTGCAGTATCTGGCATTTTACTGTGTCTAGATCCACCAGGGCCTAGTTTAGTGTTGTTGGATCTAATCTGAAGGCGCTTGTTTCCAGAGAGGTTCAGGTATTTCAGGTTTTTGTTGAAATTCCTAGCGAGAAAGGTCGAACATCAGTAGGAGCCAAGTGGTGAATTGTGTGACGTTTACCAGTTCCAATCGAATTCCCAGTTGTAAATATTATACTTCAGGAGATTACTGCCCACGTCCAATATTGTCAGACTTTGCACTTTACCCAGCTCTTGTGGTAGAGTCTGTAATCGATTCCCATTCAAGAACAGTGTACCTAACCTAGTCATCCGAGCTAAATCTTCTGTCGGAAGAGTTGTCAACTTGTTTCCGCTGAGATAAAGCTCTTCGAGGGAAGACTTTTGGAATGTTTGTGGCTGTTGCTGCGGAGATGGAGAAGCCGTAAAAGGTATTTCGGAAAGAAAATTTTTGAAAAATCCAGGGGGTAACTCTTGAATCAGATTGAACGAAAGATTAAGCACCTTTAATTTTTGGAATAATGATAGGAAGCCGAGTGATTCTGCAGAGAGCTGATTTTCGCCGAGGTAAAGTTTTTCCAAGGCGTAGGCAAGGTTTGGAAGGCGAGAAGGAGAAGAAAATGGATCGCTAAGAGAGGAGGCTGAACTTTTACGATCAGGAAAAGGATGCATATGCAAATCAATCGTGGAAATCCTTGTTGCGTTGTCAGAACTTGACGTATCTCCATTCTGTGATGTCGGTGGTGGAGGTGCGCTGGGTGCGTCCCATTTCTCGATTAGATTGCTAGTGGCATTGAGCTTCCCCAAGCTCATACATGCCCAAAGCTCCCCCGGAAGTTCCGTCAGATTATTTTCATGAACGTCTAGTACTTCGAGTCTCCGAAGCCTGCCAATACCCTGTGGAAGTCTCTCGAGTAGATTATCCGCACATTCGAGTACCTCTAGATAATCAAGGTCTCCCAACGATGGAGGAAGTACTTTAATGTTGTTATGGGAGAGCTTAAGTGTACGAAGGGAAGGAAGGGAGGAGAGCGCTGAAGCAGATATTGAAGACAGTTTCGCGTGAGAGACATCGAGGGAAAAGAGGGCGGTATAAGGTTTTGGGTGGCCTACTGGACTCGCGACGACACGGATTTCGGTGATTTCGTTATATCCTGCATCAATAGTACTTAAATTCGGTCCCAAGGACAATTCTACCCCATTTAACCTGTTATGATCTGCGCTCAGCTTTTCCAATTTCGGCAACATCCCGATCACCGCTAAATCCCCGATTAGATTTCGCCTGCAATCCAGCCTACGAAGCGAACCCAGAGAAGAGGCAGTGGGAGGAATAGAGGTAATCTGGTTTCCTACCATGATGAGGTGTTCAAGGTTGCGAAGAAGACCGAGTTCTTCGGGAAGTTCGGAGATGGTGTTGAAGGAAATGTCGAGGTCGCGTAGGGATTCAAGTTGGCAAATTACGGCAGGAAGAACGCGGAACTTGTTGTTAGATATGTTAAGCGTCGTCAAACTTCGCAACCGCGGAAAATGCCAAGGTAACTTCTCCATACGATTGTTTTGCACCTTCAACGATTTCAGCCCAGGAATCTTCTCTAAATATGCATCGTCGAGATCTCCTATTCTATTGGAACTCAGATCCAAGCGTGTGAGGGAGACTGCGAACTGGATATTTGTAGGAACTTTTTTGAGTGCCATGTGCGATAAGCGAAGTTCTGTCAGAGAGTGAGAGGTAGCTTGGATGAAATCGAGAGGAAGGTCGAGCATAGGATTGCGGGAGAGCGACAAGGAGGTGATCTGATCGGCGTGCTGATGCAAGGCGACAGGAATGGTGCGGAGGGAGCGGCCAGAGAGGTCTACACGTTCAAAATCTTCGATGGCGAGATTTTGTTCCTGGATGAATGAACGGTTAAGTTTTAAAGGAGTGAAGGATGCAATGGACATACGTTAGGCCCCAAGAACTGACTCTTATAAACGAATTTCAACAAGAACGACAATCCTTCACCAGCTTCACCACCCAGAAGCTCAAGACCATCGCTCACGTCATATCCGGCCTGTTCAAGGCGCCTGCGGACTATATCGGCGGGGCGTTCTGTCTGTGTGAGAATACGCTCTTGTAAGATGAAGGTAAGGGATAAGGAAGTCAGGAGTCGACACAAGGACATTCAAAGAAGAGATATCTACCTCGTCCTCGCTCCTTTAAGTACAACTTGTGCGTTTCCCGTTCTTCTCCGGACAGTAATTTTGCATTCAACTTTGGAGTCAGCTGGGCAACAGTGATGTTGAAACCACAAGACACGACATGGTAGGTGTTGTTCACCCTGTGAATTCGAATTTTGAATCGAGACGATGATTCGGGTAGCCCATCTTGGGAAGATTGAGTTTGAACATTCTTAGAATCTATGGATTGGAGGCGGGGATGGGGGAGGTATTGTCGAGATGATGAGGTATATAGAGGGTGAGATGGCCGTCGTTGGTTCAGTGACGAATTGAGTGAAGCTAGACTGAGGTTGACTTCACGTTTTGATCCCAACGTATTATCGCCGTAGATATGGTTAGTCTCGTCGCCTTTACTATTCTTCCTCGGATGAGGAATGAGTTTTCGACCCTTCTTATGACTATAACTAGACTCTTTCCTCCCCCCATTCAGGTTGGAGTAGGAGTTTATCGAAGTAATGGAACCGGCCATAGATGGGGGGTTGTAAGCAGATGTGGTGCCGGAGCCATAGCGAGAAGTGTTTGTAGAGAACGACCGAATCGACGCAACGCTACCAGGGGGTTGCCGTTCAATACGCCGCCCATGCTCATCCACGCCACTAAGACCTCCTACACCAGTACGAACCGCAGACAAGTCATCATCTTCGTCATCGTCGTCAAGTTCACCCCGACTTGGCCTAGCAAATTCTAACGGTCTTCCTCCGCCTACAGTCCCCCTGCCTCCGGATCCTACGTTCCTACTCCCTATACTTCCTGAAAGATTGTGCAGCAAGCTATCTTCGGAAGAAGAGTAGTATTCATCCT
This sequence comes from Lentinula edodes, assembly GCF_021015755.1. NCBI lineage: Eukaryota > Fungi > Basidiomycota > Agaricomycetes > Agaricales > Omphalotaceae > Lentinula > Lentinula edodes. The sequence continues at coordinate 305,779 of NW_025764349.1, forward strand.
CAGCTTCATGCTCGCCTTCGTCCAAGAACTGAACGTCCCAGGATTGAGGAGGAACCCACGAAGGGGAGTCAGGGGGAGGCGCGTCATTATCAGACGGATGCGTGCTGACGGGGGGTTGAGCCTTGGGTGCAACGATAGCATTAGAACCGTCATTTCTGTGTAATCCGTTGACGCTGTCTACGCCACCGTGTAAGCCATTAGTTGACGTGGGGGGAATCATCACATTCAATCCAGGCTGCAGGCCTTCTCGGAACTTATTGTGCTGTTGCTGGTTCGGGACAATGGTCCGGGGAGAGATTTTCCTGTCCACAACGTTGTTAATATGCGCGAGGGAAGAACCGCGTGGAGGAGGAGGAGAGACGGAGGTCGGAGGAGAATAAGGCGAAAGAGAAGGATGTGATATAAACGAGGAGGAGGAGGTTGCAGCCGTACTTTGGGAGGAGAAGGAAGAAAATGGATTGTGGAATTCGGAATGCGAAATAGGTCCAAGGTTATTGTATTGAGTGTTTGTCGAGGACTGTTGTGAATGCTGGGAGTGCCTATCATCAGAGATACTCTGACTTAGGGTGTGTATCGAAGAGCCTTTGCTAGGCAAAATTCCCATTGTTGATGTACCAGTGCTGAGAATGCTGGTATCAACAATACCCTCCATTCGATCTAAATTCGTATCAAGTCTCATCACGACTTCGCCGTCTTTTGGAGGCGGAACAGGTGCATGGTCACCAAAATCTCCGTAGCTTCTATCCCTATCTTTTTCTTTATCCTTCCATCGGCGAGGATGTGACACCCCACCCACAGCCTTCTTCTTCCCATTTCCAATCACCTGTCCATTTTCCGCAACCATGTTCAATGTCACAGAGCTTGCATACGCAGGAAATTCCGGCAACGGCGGCGTTTTTGGCCTCAGACTCGGATGCTCTCGGTCGCGTCCGTCGTTTTCGAGAGTCTTAGCTCTCAGACGACTCTTGCTCCTCTTTCGCATGAACGGCAATAACATTGATTTTGCCACACCTGCCGAAGACGGGGGTGCAGAGGGTCCAGGAACGTTCGAAGTCGATGCTTTGGCATTGTGAAGAAACAAAGATGATTTGGCTTTTCGTAATGATTGCTCTTGCTCGGAAGTAAGTGATTGAGATAATGAGGTGGTCGAACGAAGATAAGGGAAGGCGAGCGTTGACTCTGAGCCGTGATGGGAGTGCATGTAATTCGGGTCTTTGTCTTGACGCAGTGAAGAGAATGAGACTTTCGACCCCAATGCGGCCACTGACAATCCGAATCCACGTTTTGTTGGCGGAGGTGTCAATGGAGATGGCTGTCGCATGAATCAAAGCATAATATAGAAGGATAATAAGCTACGACTTATTAGAGCGAAAGTTGCTCACTGGTGATTCCATCCACGGCGCGACCTCTCCTAAACTTCCATTCACGCCTTCCAAGTAGTCATTTTGCCCCCCGGACCTATCTACGTTGATCTCGGGTATACCGATGATCTTTCCTGTATTGTCAACATCTACAACTTCGTCTAATTGAAGAGAGCGGCGCATCATCCTCGGTCTCCACTGCACTCTTTTCCAAGACTTGAATTGCCAACGGATGTCTGGTTATACGGAGGCTTAACCGTGATTCGTTCAAGTGCCTGCAAAGAATATCCCGTCCTGGCTATGTAAGTAGCTAGGAAATTGAACAGCCTTGGTTGTCTTCGGTGTTAACTTCGCCGTAGGCTGATTTTATGAAGTTTTCTTTCTGCGATCCTTGAACAGAGGCCTACATGCATGCAATGTTAGCCGAATAAGTGCAGCCAATAAGCACGGAATGAATCATACCAAAACCATACAATGATTTATGATTTATGTACCCGACCCTTCTGTCCCAGGAGCCAACAAGCGCAGAGATGTTAGAGAAAAGTCAAGATTGCTATGGAATAACCGAGGTAGTAGTCATTATCGGCGTCGTTTTGCAATGAAACAAATAGAGCACAAAGGCAAATAGGATGATTGAAAGCCGAATTATTAGCCGGTGTCGCCGGAATTCAGATATGATCACTCACGAGGAGTATCTATGTGCTTGGTCTGCCGTTCGTAAGCTTGAAATTGCCAACAGATATTTGAGTAACGGGTTGATGATGAAGAAATGAAGCAAGATTTACAAAATGAAAGAAAGACACAGAGCAAAGAAGCGGAAATGAAATTGGTCACGAACCTTAATTCATCTTATCTTATCTCTGCAACGGCGGCTGCGACATGTGACCCACGGTATCCTGCCACGTTTCAAGTTGAGCTTTTCAACTCGGACCACCACCAGTCTCAATGGATAACGGTACGTGCTAAAACACTCAAAATCAACCCTCGCGCACGGTGCTCGGCAGTCACACGGGCCTTCAAGCATATCGCATAACTTGACGAGTTCTTTTTTTCGACTTCATTCGCACACTCTTTCCGTGTTCAGTTTTTGTCTCTTCGCGGCTCACGGCCGACCAATTTTACGAATACTTACGACTTTGCGCCTCGAAAAAATTCTCTCCGAAAATTCGTCTGCGTCTATGTATACAGTATTTCGACTTTCGACGGACTCAGTGCTTTTCCGACTGCATTTCACCTCGAACTGCCGGCGCCCGTTCACACCGTCCCGACTTTTTCAGCTTTCAAATCCTTTCTTCAAAATCACCCTGACTGTTCACCATATTCAGCTTGGCAACCTCAAGACAACGATCCCTCAAACTCCGCGGACGGTATTAGTATACCTACTCGAGATGTTGGGCCCGCAGATTATTCGAACGGAAATGGAGCTCCTCCAAGGTCGAGTAGAAGTAGGAGTCCTGGTGACAGAGGGTATGATTCAGTTATCTTTGTGCTCAATGTGAAAGTAATGCCGGATATCTCAACAGTCGGTCTGGAGGAGAGGGAGGAGGTGATGGTGACAACCCAGGAAACAACCTACACGTCTCAGGTTTGAGTAGCAAAACTGATAGCAGGGATCTCGAGGCTGCTTTTGCTAAAATAGGCAGAGTGCGTTCGGACACATATACTCTTGTTGGAACCTTATTTATCCTCAACAGGTTTCGAAAGCGTCTGTAGTATACGACCCACACACACGTGGGTGATATTTGCATTGTTTAATGCATGAACTGCTGATGATCATTTGGCTTGTAGGTGAATCGCGTCTCTTTGGTTTCGTCACAATGGAGACTGCGGAAGAGGCTGATGCTGCTATTACTGCTTTGAATGCTACTGAACTGATGGGGAAGATCATGACTGTTGTCAGGGTGAGCTCGGCATTGTTCATCGTTGAAGAAAAATGCCAATGCTATTCTTCTTAGGCACGTCGCGGAAGGGCACGAACCCCAACACCCGGCAAATATCATGGGCCAAGTAAAAGGCGTGACCGTAAGCCTTTTTTTCTTTTTTCTTTCTTCTAACGTACAACCTCTGAAATTTGCATCTAGGCGAGCGACCTTACGACCCTCGTCCTTATGACTCAAGGTCTGTCTGTATGAGTGTTCTCTTGAATCTTTACTTGAACTTCAATGTAGATATGCGCGCGACTACGACGATCGTCGCGGTAGTCGAAGCAGTCGATATGATGATAGAGGCAGCAGCCGCAGGGATTACCGTGATGACAGGGACCGGGATCGCGACCGTTATCGTGACCGCGACTACGAAAGATACGACCGCGATTATGATAGATACGACCGCGACCGTTACGATCGTGGAAGCAGGTATGATGACCGGGACAGAGATAGAAGGTACTAATTTTCGAGATTGAACCCGGACTGATAACCACTCTTGTCTTTGGTTTTATTTCGTATGTTATCCTTTCCTTCAAAATAATACGAGATTTCTTGCTCCTTTCTCATTATCCTTGTCGATGTTGTACGCCGTTACTACATAGGCTCCTTTCATACATTTGTGGTACGTAGTGCAGCTCCACATACATTGTAGTACATCCATATACACAGAAATAGTAAGGCTCAAAGCGAATGATGGTGAGGTATAAATTTCTGCCAAACTTCGGTCCACTTTTCAGTCGTTGCAGAAGCTACATGATGAAATAGATTTCCTTTGCCTAGCTGGACGCTGCCACGGAAAGGCAACCCATTGAGCTCCATCCCATCTGAAGGCCCCGGTCCTTGGGTCGGGATCCCGTGCACGTCAAGTCCAACCGCAGCAGTACCGAGGATCCCCGCCACAGCACCTTTTCCGAAAATAATCTAGAACGAGTTCATGGTCAATTCTAGGTGAACGAGAAGAGGAGAAACCCTAGGTACCTTGCTAACAAAGTCACTAAATTCCTTCTGTCGACCAGGTAAAACTTCAAGGGGAACATCAACAATCTTTGCAGATACTGCATACGAAGATCCTTGTCCTTCCTCGTGGTCTATTGACACACAACGCGACTTTAACCAATCGTCAGGTCTTATATGACCGAATGCTCCCTCCGGAAGTGGGTTAGGTAGAGGCTGAACAGGTGGAGTACCAATATGAACATCATCGGGTACTTCACCATCGAATACCAACACGTCTGGTAGGACACGTTTCACATCTATATCAACGTCCATGCCTTTCGGTAGAACGACGTGCGCCAAAACCGTGCCACTAGCCAAGAACGTGTTCCCTGGCTTTATCTTCATGTCATGGATGGTGACATTCCGAAGAATTTGAGGTTTGGGGTTAGGAGCGGGGAAGTTCGCTTCAATAGTCATATCTGAGACGAGAGGTGTAGAAATGGAAATTAGATTGGAGCGACCGGCGAGGTAATGCGTTAGAAATGCGGATAGAACGGGGAATGCATCTGGTGGGAGAGACAAGACGTGCCCAGTGATACTGAGGGTAATATTAGGATGAGTGAGCGCGAAAGGATCAGTCTGCACTGAAGCTATTGGTGTCAGAGAAGAAGATTTAGATAGAAGGGAGACAACGAATGGTAGCGTTGGGACTGTGACGTTGAAGTTTATTGGTGCAGGATCGACCATGGTGGCGACAGCTTGTATAGCTAGTTTCTCTACCGCACTAGATAATTGAAAGGAACGAAGGGTGACCAGATCGGCGAGAGGTGGAATAGGCGCATTTCGATCGGGATGGGGAAAACCAGGGAGGTCAGGAACTGGAAAAAGACAATCAGAAGGAAGAAGGTAATAGAAGAATTGAGCCTGACACACTTTTAATGGACAATGCCGTTTCGACATCTGATAATTGGCGATGGAGCCTACTTTTCCAGCTTAGAGCGGCAAGCTCACCGCCACGAACATCAATCGTTGACATTTCAGTTTGAACCATTATTTGTCCATTCCTCCAAGAGTCTTGAGCAAAGCGAAGTAAATCGGATGTCTTTGAAGTAGGTCGAATAAGAACGGGTGCAGATACATGCTGAAGCCAACTGTACCCTGATGGTGGGTCGACTGTCAATGGAATTTGTAGAGGAGGTATGTCGACGGCAGCAAGGAACACAGGAGGGTCCGAGCGGGTTGTTATATTGATTGTTGAAGTCCAAACGGAGACAATGTCCAGATTCCGCACTCCCCAACGGCCTAAAGACTTCCATATCCTATCAAGGATTCCATCTCCAGGGGCAGAGTTAACTCCCACAACAGCTCCCGCATCCAATCCAAACCTCCCCTCAACGTGAACCCAAATCCCCTCAGAAGAAGAGACATTCAATACGTTGACCCGGTCAGGTCCCTGCATAACCAGTGCTTTGTGCAATATGTCGTCCGGAGACATATCTGATGCTCGAGAAGAGTAAGACCAAGCAAGGATCACAATTATCGCTAATGCACATATACATATTAGTAGAGCGGTTAAAAATATACAAACCAGTCGAATTCCTAGTCGCCGAATTTGACCACGAGGCATTGAATTTTCTGTAGGAATGGAGTTGGAAGAGCTAGAAGCGAGAAGTGGCGTCCGCTCAGTGACATCGCGAGCTTTGCCTTTGCCTTTGTCTTTGTGAGCAGCGAGAGGCGCAGCTTCAACTTCGGCATTGGAAGACATGAGCTTGAAGTTGAGGATAATTGGAGTGAGAGAGCGGGCCGATACGGAAAAACACTGACACTTAATCATGATTAGCTCAGTGCTTAAGCGCTCACTTTACACGGCAACCCCTTCGGGAGTACTCTTCTGCAACCCCACCATCCTTTCGACACATCTCCCCGTGTTACTTACTGGTGCCCAAGCTGCTCTTCAAAAATTCTCCTTGAACGCCCTTGCAATACAATCTCAGTGACTTTGACTCGAGAGTACTATTTTATCCGCTTATTTGTGTACAGGCTGGTGCAAAGGGCGACATCATATACATAAGTATGCCATCTCGTCGTGGATTCGCAGTCAGACATACACCCATCTCTTCCCACTATATATATGTCCGGGGCGCCCATAATCTTTCTTGATATTGACTGCCAAACCCGCCTCTGTCGAATTCAAATGTGGTCACTGATCATCCCGTCAGCTAAATTCGTCAACGACGCCTTAAATAATTCTGTGGCGACATTTCCTAGAAACAGGTTCGGACTATCTACTGAACGATTTATCTGATGAGGACAGCGACGAGGAGATAAAATGGACTCCGGTCTACTTCGATTCATGGGTCCTTAAATCAATGAACTGTACATTATTCGCTCCTTGCTCCCTGCGGTCTATCATTCCCATGTAGGACGAGCATTCGCTGCAGCAGAAACGGCTGTTTTTCAGGGCAGTCGCGTATCCTGCGCGTATCTATGTATCTGTTAGTCTCGCAAGCACGAGAGCAAAGAAAAATCTATGACACTCAATGACAAGTTGAGGCTGTGTACCGCTGTATCACGAGCTTGAGCTGCTTATTCACAGATATCACTGCTGTGAGTGCTGACGCGGCCTTGTATATTTCGCCATGATATGCACGTCCACTTTAACCCCAAACTCTCTAAGGCAACCCGAAGGCACCTACGACTATCCAACTTCACGCATTAGACAATGAACTTGACCGTTTCTCACCGTGGTCAATCTTATTCACTCTCTCTCCTTCCTGATGATACCCTCGCGGTTCTTCATGCCAGGCTGGAGGAGCTTACATCTACGCCTCCCCAATTACAGAAGCTGTTATACAAAGGGAAGAACAGCAAAGCACTTGACGATCAGGTCACTTTAATACAGGCGGGACTGAAGGATGGTATGAAGATTCAGATGTTGGGCACTACAGCGAATGAGTTGGATGGTGTAAAGGCTGTAGAAGATGATCAACAAAAGAGGGACCGGATAATGAAAGAAAGGGCGTTGAGGGGACCGACGAAGGTAAGTAACAACCCTATGATGCTCACCCAATATAGAAATCCGTATTCAGTAACGTTCGTGTGTTCCAGCTCCGATCTACTGGCAGTGGCAGCAGTGGCAGCGATAATCTAAATTATAGATTCCACAAGCTTATACCCCTTCCGCACCTTCCAAATCCTTCCTCCGCCCTTGACCTCCTCCAGCGCCTCTCTGATGACCCAGCCATCCGCCATGTAATGCAAAAACATAAATTTGTTGTTGGTGTCCTCACAGAGCTTGCCCCGCATGAGCATCCCGAGTTGTTAGGTCTCAATGAGAATGCTGGACAACAGATCAAACTTCGATTGAGAACAGATCGATATGACGGGTTCCGGACGTACAAGGAAGTACGAAGGGTCTTATGTCATGAGTTGACGCATAATGTATGGGGAGATCATGATAACAACGTAGGATTCTTACTAGGAGCTCTTAACGATATCGACTGATATCCAAACCTACATCTAGTTCAAGGAACTCAACTCTCTCCTCAACCGTGAAGTCGGAGAATATGAGGCATCCGTCAAAGCAGGCACAAATGTACTGGGCTATTCCGGAGAAGTGTATGAGCAGTCGGAATCAGGGTCTCGTTCGCATGGATCGCATGTGCTTGGCGGAAGTGGGAGTGATGCGATACTGTTGCTCAACGATTCGACAGAAGACCGGAGAAGACGAGCGCTAGAGGCTGCGGAACGACGATTACGACAAGAGGAAGAAGAGATGGAGAATAGTTGTGGGACTGCAGGACATTCTGCCGTGGCAGAGTGATCATTTTAAATTTGGAATATGTACGTGTATGTTATTTTGCTATCGCCCCTTCCGACATCTTTCAATTTGTATCCTATGCTCGATCTGTATGATACGTGGCGAACTTTGTTGGCACTCTACGGTACTATTAGGTATGCGGGAAGCAAGAGGGATATTGCAATCACTCGAAGTCAGCCTGAACAAACCAATCGACATGAGTCCAGTGCTTCTTGCAGAACGCGATCTGCAAAGCTATTTTCAGTTGAGTGAAATGACAGTTATAAACAGAACCTACAATTTCGGCCTCCGAAGCACTCTTGTCCATAGTGTAGAGCTCGTACGCTCCCCAGTCAGTGAGTTTAGCAGAGACGACTTTATTGCCTGACATTGTAACATGGATATTCTCGATCCTGTTGTCACTGTGATGCAGAAGACAAATCAGATTAGCACCGAGCGGTAGACAACTGAACCACTGATGAACTCACTTGTGCAGGATACCCTTACTCTTACCAACCTCAGCGACTTCCTTACACATCAAATCTATAGCTTCCTCCTTCATCTTTTCCTTTTCGTCCGTCTTTGCCTTTTTGTACTCAGGTGTGTCGCTTAGCACAGAACCCGGGACCTTTATCATGATAATGACAGGCGCTTCCTTGCCTTTGACCGTGAACATCCCAGAGTCGACATATTCTCCGATTCCTTTGAGGGCCTTCACCTCGGCATAAGCTTCATCGTCAACAGATTTGAGGACTTTAAGGACTATGTCGTCCCCGCTTTTGCCTTTGTATTTTCCCTTCATGCTGTAGATACCATTGTTGTGAAGGCCTTCAGTTGAGAGAAGCGGTCCAAGTTGGACATCCTTAAGCTTTGCTTCTGAAAAATAGAAACTCATGAGATGCATTCAATGGTAGAATATGAGGATATTAAGCCTCACTGAAAACGTTCTTATCAGCTGCGGTCACTGTCTTCTCATATTCCTCTAAAATCCATTTTTCCTGAAGACAAAAAAAGGAGTCAGTACTAGACAGTGCACAAGACGTGTATGCAAAGTTTACCCCTTGTAAATTACGAGCAATGAGCGGCAATGCCCAAACGGCCACCATCATGGAGCCAAAGACGAGGAGGAGGGATTGTGAGTTGAAACGCATGGCGACGAAGTGACAAGTCAGATAGATAGAAAGAAGTAGTGGTCCGACCAGCGGGAGAAGGTTCAAGTAAAGAAATTCGTCCGACCAGCGGCGAAGGAGAAGGAACTCGATGAGCGAAACACTAGACGATAAAGAGCATCCTTGGAAGTTTATATACCTGGCCAGTTCGATTTGCAGAGAGATGCCGATCTCCTGCCGATCTCTTCAAATTCGGGAGTAGAGCAAAAAACAGGCAGAAAAACTCGGGGGTGCGGGAAGGATAAATATTGAATGTATGGAGAATGATGATCAGATGTGATTGCTCAGTGCGATGTTACACTGAGTGAGACCTCCTGATAGTTACTAGACGTTCAAACACCTGCAGAACCTATGCTGAACGGAGTCTAATCTTTCCAGCGGGGGAATTTGAGGGCAGAACACAGGCGTGGGAAAGCGGACGCTCCTTACCAGTCCTGGCACTCCATCCATCCATCCTAGCCAACCACCCTTGCTTCAGCCCGGTATCAGCCCGTGAAATGCTCTCGATGGACGGCTCCTCCTCGAAAGCTCTATTAGGCAGCAACGGTGGAATCATGGTGTATCAGTGGTAAAAATCGCTCCGCCGCACGTCGGTCTGATAAGCAGTGTTAAGCACCTCACTGCCTCTCGCTGCTTTATATAAGAAAGGAAACGCGGCAAACACATTTATTTCCACCTGTGCTCGCCGTTTCACTGCAAGTCTTGGAGCTGGTCTCTAAATACGTCTATCACATCTCTTCGAACATGAATATTCTATTCAATCGTACTCCGAGTAGTAAACGCTGGATCGTTATAATCACTGGACTAGCTTGGACACTTTTCGCTAGAAAAGGCCATGCTTCCCCTCTTCCTGCGATCCCAGAACAACCAGAACTTGGTACTGCCATTTCCAATACCAATTCGTCAAGTTCAGATTACGACTACTATTACACCAATCACACCGACTCGCAGATCCGGCCCCGGCACCTTCAGCTCGATTCACGAGGGGTAGGGTTAAAGAAGGGCTTAATCAGAGCTGCTCTCTGGTTAAATCCAGACTGGGTAGTGCTGGGTTTTGCGTATCTGGAACCAGTAAACCTGATTCGATAAAATCAACACATCTCTTCTCACTGAAGGCTTAACAGGAAGAAGGAGAGATTTCGGGCGATGGAAGTTCAGTCCAACTCGGAGCTTTGAAACTTCCTGCCATGAATTTGGACACGACAGAAATCCCACGCAGTCGTGTGTATCTTCTACCAAAGCTTGGTATGCAAGCTCAGAATCCCGGTGTGAGTGTAATCAATATCTTAGTTGGCAGTGATATTCACGTCTTTCAATTTACAGAATCACTATTGGACTGTAGGTGGTTGATCAGAAATTTTCCTTGTATTGTTGTCAACACTTGGCCTTATTCAGTGCCTGGTATATGCCTCAAAGAAGAACATGAAAAAAGTCAAGCCTCAAATGGTGCGTAGTACAATCGGTTCCTCACGCATTGTCACGGCTGCCACTGACTGCTTTCTTTGTTCAGTCATACAGGTCGGAACGTGAACTAAATCAATCCTCAGCCCCTTATACCTATTTTTAGGTTTTCCCACAACCACATAAGCACTCAAGCAATCACCTTTTTCAGTGACCCCAGTTTTGCTGGAATTACCGTGATGCAGGTGCCATTATCGGCAAAAACTGTCGATGATTGGAAATTGGTTGCAGAATGTTATAAAAGTCAGTACTTTCCCGTAGTTCTTCATAGCCGCTCAATGACGCACCTTGTGTTTTCTTATATCTAGCTCCCAACAAACTCCCAACGAAAGTAAATCCTAGTTGGAACACGTGGAGGAATGAAATTGAAGGATTGCCCAAGGGTATGAATCTCGTATGATAGAAGTACCACGAAGGTCCGTTTGCTAGTACAGGGACGTGGATTGCAAAAATACGCATGAGCTTCTTGAGTCGTACTATTGTATTTTCCGCCGCTTGGCCGCGCTTTTTTCTTCAACACTGGTATGTACAAATCCGATGTATGAGACGAGTTTTCTTTTCTTCGGGTTCAAGAGCAGTGCAAGAGTCTCCTGCTTGTTCTTCGTTAAAGATTACAAACGCTTACCAATGCTTTACTTAAAGTTGGGCAGGCTCGGTTCGCCTCCGAGTTATGTTCTCGATACAGTATATCTTCGACTTCGTCCTCAATGCTTCTGAGAAGATCGTGATATCTCCTGCTTGTGAATGAAAAGATCATGATGGGAGTTATTGCCCTAATAATTCCGGCACTCGGAGGTGCCGAGTTCGACACGCAATCCTCCCGAAGTTGAACTTTTGACCAAGTGTCCTTTTGTCGTTCGAAAACGAATGGCGCGCAAAAAACCAAATTTTGCAACTGTCGGCCAACATTACGCGGCCTGCCCGTGACAGTCTTCATGATATATAAACCACACTGACAGGATAATCACCATCCCTTAATCATATTCGAAATGGCACCATCTATATCAGCCATCCGAGCTTTGAACACTTCGTTCTCTCCCTCGTACCTTCCTTGCGCTGTCTTTGTAGGTGGCACTTCAGGCGTCGGGCAAGGAATGGCGGAAGCCTTTGCACGGCACACCAAAGGAAATGCACATATTATCCTCGTCGGACGTAACTCCTCCGCAGCAGAATCCATCATCGCGACCTTCCCTCGACCAACATCTTCTTCAGCCAAGCATGAATTCATTACATGCGATGTCTCGCTGATGAAAAACGTTCAACAGACGACCCAGGAACTGCTTTCACGGGTAACAAAAATCAACTTTCTTGTTCTTTCGCCAGGGTTGTTGAGCTTGAATGGGAGAGACGAAACCGAGGAAGGCATCGATAGAAAGATGGCACTGCATTACTACGCACGTTGGAAGTTTATTCATGGGTTGATTCCGGCCCTTCTGAAAGCCAAGGAGGCAGATGAAGATGCAAAGGTGTTTTCTGTCCTGGCGGCTGGAAAAGGGGGAAAGGTCGATTTGGATGATCTTGGATTGAAGAAGACATTCTCGCTGTCCGCTGCTGCTTCTCAAGTCCCAACTTATAATGACCTTATGATGGAGGTGAGTTCAATGTACGATTGTGTGTTTGAATGGACTTAAATCTGATTTCTCTCCAATTATCTAGGAATACGCCTCCCGGTACCCATCTTTGTCTTTTATACACGCCTACCCTGGATGGGTCCGCACAAATATTGGCTCTGCCTCACCTTCCCCCTTTATCCGTGTTACTACGAAATTGGCGACCAGCCGTCTCAGTCCGCTTTCATATCTGGCAACTGAACAGAACGACGCTGGTGAATATTTACTAAATGGGCTCCTGAACACAGTATCCGGACCAGGCGCTTGGGGGATCGGAGAGCACGGAGAAAATGTTGGGAAGACGCGTCACTCAGGTGACGAGGAAATACGGAAGAAACTTTGGGAACATACTGTACAGACGACGGGCTCAAACGCTTAAGCGCGGTCGACATTCAGTCTTTGCACAACTTGGTCATGCATATCTCTTTGCATCCTTCAAGCTTTGTATTGCTCAGGCTGCAAAGCCTCAAGCCTTCCCTCAATACAATACTTGAAACGAATATGATAGTCTAACTACAAGATAATATAGGATTTTTTGCCGTGCATTCTACCCGTAACACCTCAACCAATCAACGTGGTTGCTCGTGAAGTTACACCCTTTGTTCCACAGTTCAGTTCTGAACTTGAGAGACCATGATTCAATCCGGCACATAGTAACAGCAAAAACAGTGCGCGTTCCTGGTGTTATTGTGAAAGTCGGTGAAATGTTATTTGATTTGTAGTGACTTAGTATTCACTCAACAGTAGAGTGCAGCGAAGAACAAATTGTATATAATATCTATAACTTAAACTGGCCAAGAATCGGCGCGCACCTCCTGATAAGATGCCAGTCAAATGATTATGCATACAAGAAGAAGATTCTGTACGAACGGTGATCCAAGCTGAAGCCGCATCAGGATATTCCCAACTCATTACGCCCGCAGCTAACGAAATTTGCGGTAAGCACAATTCGACGCATGAACAGACCAAAGACTTACTCCAGCCTTCGGCTTTGGCCTCTTCAACACAGGTCGCGAGTGTAGCAGGGTCAATGTACCCTCCACTAGTTTCATCTCTACAATAGCAATGAATTCATCAAATCCTGCGCTGAAGTGTAAGGAGGCTTGCTCTCACCCAGTGGTTGCGGGTTTTCCGATGACCAGCTTGTCTAACGTCACACCATTGGCGGCGATTTGGAAAAGAGCAGATTCAGGCCAGGTGGACGAAGAGGCGGTTAGGAGGCCGGCACAGGTTGTATATTCGCTGGTACCCTCTACGGTATTTCGCTCAATGTATGATCATCAATGAAGGCAGTATATACACACGGTTATAGAACTAGAATAATGGTGAACAACTCTGTGAGAGCATCAAAGCAACAGAAAACGACTTACTTGAACGTTGTACCAATCTATGAGACTTCCCACTTGTTCGTGGACTGCGATGTAACCTCCGTTGGTCCATATGCTGGGTGAAAACCTAAGAAAGGAATAATGAACACGGTGTAGAAGTATTACAGCTTCTGAGTGTTACCATGGAGCGACAGCTTTTCGAGTTTGGGTTAGTGGTCGGCAATTAAGATACAGCTCGTGAGCCAGTATTTGCAAAGAAATAATACAAACGCTTACGAGCATGAGTCAAGATATAAGTGCCTTGAGGGAGCTGGGTTCGTAATTGTGTGGTGAAACTCACAAGCCAGGCCTTGAGAAAACTGCTGACATTGTGGATTCAGAGTTGGGGATGAAGAACTCACCTCGGCAGTGCCCGCATCAAAAGCATTGAAGTCCTACAAAATAGATCAGGTTGGTGGAAAAGCGCGAGGAAGTATATACCATACTTCATAATCAACATCGATACCATCCAGTCCATACTCAATCACCCAAGCAGCCATCGTATTCGCAGTAGCGATCGGATCAGCTCCTGTAGTTGTCGGAACGTCTGTTGACCCAAATACGGCTACAACTAGAGAGATTCCAGCCGCGGCATACTCAGCCTTGATGGTCGCCCGCTCAGCAGCGGTTAGTTGAGTCCATTCCTCAGCCTAGAAGCAAAAATACTGAGCGACGCTTCTACCGTGGTGATACTATCATACCTTATCGAAAGCGCCTTCCAACAGAAGGAAAGACATAGCACTGATGTAATGATGTTAGCACGGTCTGGGAATTGTAGTAATGAGACCACTGACAAGACGTTAAAACCCTGCACATAACATTTTCATTTTAAGCCAAATCTCCCAACCCCATAGAGAGAGTCTCACCTCTACGTCAGCTACAGCAGGCGGACCAGTCAAACCCGATACGAATTTATCGCTGTATACCACGAAGCGAGGAGCCACAGGTACGGCACGAGCAAGAATGTCGCGAGCTTGTTCACCGAGGCCTTCGAATCTTGAACCGTTTACAGGGGTGCCATTTACCAGCCCAAAGCTGTAAAAGATCAAAGAAGAGAAAGCCGCGAGTGTAGAGATGAACATTGTGAAGCCCCGATGATTCAAAGTGACCGATATCTTGGAGTCGAGCTGAAGCATAAGAGGGCTTTTTATACCAGGCCCGAACCTCATTCGAATTTGGAAACCATTTGGATTTTCAGAATCATGTTACTCAGTGCCACCAGGACCACGAAGTTCGAATGTTGAACCTTGAGGTCTGTAGCTGCGCTTCGAATTGCATTGCGAACAAATAACAGATTCAGGGAACTTACGTATGGAGGATCCATTTAGAAGAGGACGAAATCCGACTATTAAGCTTCAAAAAAGTAAGTTTGGGCTATCATGAGCAAATGAAAAGGAAAGAGCACGCTGCGACATTGAAGTGTAGAGCTAAAGTTAGACGAACCTCCCGAAACTGATCTGTGTTCCCTATGGTCCACCGCAGACGGAGATAATGAAGGAAAACTTCAAGTAGTCGTTTTCATGTGAAACCCTCTTTGGGATCGATAGCATCGTGTGCACGGTTCCCATTTTTGAATAATCCAAATGAGCAATCATTAGGACTGGCCCGCGGAACTGCACAGACGAGGTATTTCATTAGTTCGGCCATCCCGGGAAAACAGAAGCAGATTCTCCACCAACACTTCTTCGCCACTCGCGTGCCGAAATCTGGACGTCGCAACAAGACTTTTTTTCACCGTCGTATGGCCAAATCGTTCGTATCCTAGTGATTTGGCACCCATCAGATAACCAAGCGTGATTTGAGTCAGAATCGTAGTTTGACTCACTGAAGGGATCTACATAGCAGGATCTAGCAGCGCACAAATGTTGGAGGAGTGAAAAAACACTTAGTCTTACTGACACACAACAGCACACAACGAGCAAGGACCAGATGAATCTTATTGCTTTTGTAAATAGATACGGCAAGAGTGGGGACTGTGATAAGAAAGACATATGGCACAAAAAGTTGGACCATTGGGCGCTCACAATACTTTCCCGATATGGTAGCGTATGGGTATGCTTTGACGTGGCCTTGTCCCAATCGTTGGTTGTTAGTTGCAGTACCTATAGGCCAGCTGAGCATTGAGGTTGACGCGAATACAAACGAAGCCGCACGGCATACCTAGTTATTTGAGTAGAAGCTGATATCGCTAAATACTGCGATGCGACTTAATGAAGAGACTATCATGATTTTGGGTTGTTGAACATATGGTACACATGAGCATTCAAATTGCTGTGATTGCCATGTGACGATAAGTGTAACTTCGTTGAAGGAGCCCAGGAATGAGCTCTCTAGAAAGAGAAAGGATGTTTGCGAGAAAATATATATCAAAATGTTTGCTTCCGACTTAATCGAGAGATTCCGCTCATTTAGTGTTTTGCGATAGCGATAAACAGTGGACCTCAAAGGGGAGGCTAGGAAAGGAGAGGAGTCTTCACTAGAGCTAGTATTTAATAGGTAGAAACTTGCCTCTTGCCTTTGGTCGCCCCACGCAGAACATTGTGAAGATCACAGTGCAGCACCGTGTTAAGGAAGTACACATGAAGGACTGCTTCAGAATCATGGGATAAATGACTTCCATGTAGAGCACTTCTACACAGTGTGAAACCAGACTCCATTACCCCGTACAATGATTTGGGACTGGAAAAGCAGAAAAAGTACTTCCACATAACACTGGCAAGCTGCCAGTACTTCTCCAGGGCAATGACTTACTAGTAACTCTTGCAATCCATTCAAAAGTGCATCTTGTTGTGAAACGGGAGAAAGCCATCTGAAAAGCGCCCAGGGCCCAACCGTTGCAATACTATCAGCGCTTAGACTTGTTCGATCAGGAACTGAGGAAGCAGCCAAGATTCAAGCTTCAGGTCGCCTGTCGTTCCTATATCACCCAATCTTTCAGTGGAGTTTGGTAGGACCGAGTTCGACAATACGGTCTTCAATATGGTCGCGTCGCGCTGGCTACCTGACCGAGGATATTCCTCCAAGCCTGTTGGCGTTGATTGCTTGAGATCCGTGGACTTGATGTTTTCTCAACGGGAGGTGAACAAGGAGATATATCAGCCGTTACAAGATCTGGGGGTAATGGGTTCGACAGTGGTTGTCATGAAAATTGAGGAATGATGGAAATGACGATAGTGGTGAGCAAGTTTTGGATCGTCGTCAATACTAGATTCTCAAAGAGAACGTACAGTCGAACCTTTCCACCACAGAGCGTAGATTCCTCATCGCTTTGCTCACACTGCACTATGGGATGGGTACAAATTCATCGAAGGCTAAGCTTTATGCGCGTGTTTTCAACCAGAGAACTTGTTCTTCGTCTGGTCTGGCTATCATTTCTGATCAGAAAGGAGTGTACATATAGGCATCACCCACTTGAGGGATGGCACCTGGATGCGTCTAGATGTGTTCACGCCTGCGAGCACATAGGTGCTTTAGCTAAACAATGATTTTCTGTCTAAATGGGTACGTAGTGAACACGAGCTTGATGAATACCTGATGGTCCTGGACTGAAAGTTGATCTTTGTGCACACGAGGGGGAAGTACATTCTATAGGCCATATTTGCTTTGGAGCCGGTCCACAAAAACGCCTGCGTGAAGCTGTTTGCGTCTTTTGGTTTTTTGGGGAGATACTGTACGTGCGGTGGCGAAAACTTTTGGAGGCTTTTGAACGTTTTTGTAAATGCTTCAAGTGCGGATCAATGATCCGGTATGTAGTACATAATTGAAGATCACCTCGTGGCCGTCAAATCTCCGCCCCGTGGGCGCTCAAATTGCTTCTTTTAACGGTCACCTTGTCTTTCACAATGCTTTTTTGATAATCCAAATCTTTCTCTTTGACCGTTTTTCCCTTCACACATCTTTCTTCTCTCTTTCTTTATATCTACCCTGGCAGCGTAGCCTGGAGGAGCTACTCGACTGACGTGCTTCATTCACCCTCTTATTGCAGTCTTCCGCTTTGTCGCACTATTCTTTCTTTGGTCAAGTTGAGTCTCGAACGATGAATAGCGGCAGCCGCCAGCAAGCGTATTTCGACAAGGACCAACCGCCTATTACGCACCGTTCTTTGGACAACCCCGCTCAGGAGCGTGGTGTTTCAAAGAACTGGCAAGAAAGCAAAGTCGGAAAAGTGGAGCAGTCAGTATCGACGGGGTATGTCGATGGTACCAATGCTTTTATGTTCAGGGCTAATAACTCTCTTTAGCAAATTGGAGGCAGCGTTGAAGAAGATGTCAAAGCAGGCAACACAATACGAATTTCAAATGAAAGAATTAGAGGTAAGCAGTGACCTTCGTCCAAAATCCAGCTCATGAGAAGATCCAGTCGCAACTATCACAAAGCCTCAGCAACTTCCGTGCCATAGACAGTCTCTTCAAGGAAGCATCCACCGGAATCAAGGTCAGCCTATGTCCTCGAAATTTCCTAAAAGACATATTCCTTATTCCCTATACAGAGAAACTTCAAGCGGGCGGATCAATCCCTACATTTACAAATACCCGCCATCGAGGCATCTCTCGACGAATCAGTGGATACTCTTTCAGAATTAACACAAACTCTGCCAAAGATCCGAACTCAGGTGCAAGATATCAGAGTAGTGTATGATTCTGGTCGGGAAAAGGTTGGTCTACCAGATACGATGAAGTTCATGATCTGGCAGCTGATTATCGTTTCACGATATCGCTTCCTGTTTTTGCAATCGGGCTACTGCTGAACGTACTTGTCGTTGATCACGATGTGATCCCCCCTCGTCCGTATATTCGCATCCGCCGTTCACTCGGTTTCCCTGATACTGTGACTATCGCTATCATTTCGTCGATCTCATTCCCTCTGGTTACATTCGGACTCAGGCTCAAAATCTTGTCATGGACTTGACGTGGCTCGATACCTCCTTTCATGAACGCTGGCGTCGTACTATATTCACGCCAACTGCACCGGTATCAGGTCGATGGAAAGCATTCATGAGGTTCTTGTTCGCCATCTCGTTCTTCTTGTGCTGTATGGTGGTCTGGGTAGGACTCGGTGGTGCTTATAGAGCGTACAGACACAAGTTGGTCTGGGGAGAGCGGTTGATGAGCTAGTCCTCGCGACCACCAGCGTTCGCAGGAGGAATTTGCACATTGTCAAATATTCGCAATCCTTTCAATACGACCAACATTGAGAATGCCTTCTCATAAAGCTAGCTGTCCAACTAGAAATGATGATCGCCAACATTCTGCGTATATGGGGTACATCTTGGCAATTCTTTATTCCAGCTTTTTCATACACCATCCTTTCGCATTCATCTGCGGAAAATTATGACAATCTTTGCGCATTCTAATTCTTTCTCATACCCCCAAAATCTCAATCTCTTTCAATGTAGATAGATAATCGCATTCTCATTTATACCTGCTCATGTAACATTATTCTTGTTCTTCAACGTTTGCGCGCTCAACGGAAATCAAATGCATACCCATAGTATGTATGTAGAGCAGGTACCTTACCAATCTGTAATTCGACTTTCGACACATGCAATGTACATGTACCTACTATTTTTTGCTGCAAACCGTACAAGTCAAAGCAAGAGTTAAAGGGAAATGCCACGTGGTCCCGCCAACCAATTTCTACTCATCTCATCAGCGCAAGATTAGCAACTCCTCCGACTCGAGACTTAAACAGGTCGGACTTGTAAAGTTGTAACTTCCCTTTTGGCGCTGTATATTCAATACGGCCGACACATTCCCACTACCAGCTGACTGACAACGACATTCCATTGAAATGGACGGATTTGATGATTTGTTGGCGCCTTCCCGGTCAATGTTGGAAGATAATCCTTTTAACGAAGACAGTAACCCTTTTGGCTCGAGGCGCTCTGGTTCTCCAGATCCATGGGCTTCTCCCTTTGATCATAGCCATGATGCTTGGACCGAGGATCACCATACGCAACAATCGACTGAAGTCGAGGATTATGAGCCGGAAACACCAGTATCAAGTTCCAATATCTCCACAGAAATCCCAACTGAGCCTGTCGACTCTGCGGGACCCGGTGATCCCCTTGACTCGGCTACTGCGAATGTTCCTTCTTCCGATGAGGAAGACAACAAGCCTCTTGGTTTCAAACGTGCCAGGAACGTATCGTTGAAGGCATCCGGATTCAAGGAGAGTGTCGATATTGCGTCTGAGGATACAGAAGAAGAAGAAGGCAAAAAGGATGAAAGGTCGGCGTGGAAGGAGGAACAGGCTCAGGATAAAGGGAAAGGGAAAGAGATTGAGGAAGTGCTTGAAAAAGCTGAATCTCTGAAAGGCTTTTCAGAGACTGCTACGATTCGACCTAGTATGATTGAGGAACCTGAACTTCAGCGGCATCCTACTCCTCCAACTGTAACTTCAAGCACATCATCGCTCTCAGGTCCCAGCTCCCCTACTGCAGTTTGGGGTCCTCTCTCTGGACAAACGTCTGGCTGGGGCGAACACGAACCCTACAGTCAGCCAGAATTCGATGACGGGATGTCCGCGTCTGCGCCTGTTGTATCACGTAACCGGGATGAAGACGACAGCGACGATGATAAACCTCTTGCTCAGAGTCTTTCCATGTCTCCTGTGAGCTCTACTAAACCCGTTTCATCAACTATATCTCATTGAAATTCTAGAAATCTAAAAAGCGTTCTATCTCCAATCGTCCTGATGACCCGTCTCTCCCTCCGCTTTTCACTATAACGGTTGACGATCCACAGAAAGTTGGTGATCCAATCCGCTCGTATGTCATGTACACAGTACACACACGGACAACTTCCCCCCTTTACCAAAAGTCAGCCTTTTCAGTGTTGAGACGGTACTCGGACTTCCTTTGGCTTTACAACACATTGTCATTTAACAATCCTGGAGTAGTGGTTCCTCCTGTGCCAGAGAAGAATCCACTACTATTCACTAATCCTATATTGGGATCCGCAGGCAAGAAAGGCTACGTAGGGAGGTTTGACGAAGGATTCATTAGGCAGCGGAGGTAATGGTTCTATTTCGTCATTCTTTCACGTAGTCAAACTCACCGTGATCCAGGTTCGCACTCGAAAAATGTATACAAAAGATTGCCAACCATCCCGTGTTGTGCAAAGATTCAGACTTGAAGTTGTTCCTAGAGAGTGATACGTTCGCATTGGATGTAAGCTTTTTTTCTGGGTCCTATGTCTTCGATTCACCTAGCACTTCAACTGTCTAGATCAAGCACCGCAAGATTGACCCGGGCTCCCCTGGGCCTTCCAGTGGTATCATTTCTTCCATTGGGCAAACATTAACAGGAACGAGATTCTATGAGACAGACGACTACTTTGACTCCAAAAGAACATATTTAGATTCACTCGAAGCGCAACTTCGTTCTCTCGTCAAGTCTATCGACCTTGTCTCCAAACATCGCATGGAAATGGCCCAGGCTGTATCTGAGTTTAGCGATCATGTCAAAGAGCTTGCAGAGGGTGGAGATTTCAACACAGGATTAAATGTCTCCGGTACGCTATAAACTTTCGACCCTCTAACGCATACGCTGACAATGTTCAGGTTCCTCACAAGCTCAACAACTCTCACAAACTTTGATGGGTCTGGCTGAGGTTGAAAGGAAAGCGCAAGAATTACATGTACTTCAAAGCGAACAAGACATGATTACCATCATGGGGACCGTCGATGAGTATGCGAGGTTAATTGGAAGTGTTAGGGTGTGTATCCTGCCACCCCGTTCGCACTGGAACTTGTAACGTCCTTTCAGATGGCATTTTCCTCTCGCGGACGGATGTATCAAGCTTGGAAGAATGCAGATGTCGACGTCATCCGTGTCAAGCAGGTACATGAGCGCAACCGGGGTACCTCTGCATACGGAGGGAACTCGCCAACACCCGGCGGAAGTCTCAGCAAAGGGGCCGGTGGTGCTCTGGGTCACTCTTTAAGTCAAATAGCTGAGGCGAGTATATTTTCGCTGAAACCATTACCACTCCTCTGACACCCCCTTGTATAGTCTGAAATGCGTGCTGCGCAAGCCAAACGAGCATTTGAAAACACGTCGCGTTTATGTAAAGCTGAAATGGCTAGGTTTGAGGAGGAGAGAGTGGAAGACTTCCGTGATGCTCTGCGGGCTTGGTTAGAAGGTATGATTGGAAGGCAGTCAGAGCTTATCACTGCTTGGGAGAGTTATCAGCAGAGCCTGTTGAGAAGATCTGAACGAGTGCAGAACGGAAAGGCTCCGTCAATCTCAGCGCAATAAGGGTATCGTTGGATTATCATTATACTGGAAAGCTGTACCTACTCACTATTATGATACACTTCTTCTGACCCTCTTCGGCGGTCTCGCCGACTGCTGAGGATGAAAAACTATAAAAGAACGTTCTTGGTCGTCCTCTGTACCGAATCCTACCGTGAGAAAGCTTTATCAGAGTTCGGTTCTCAGTTACATGCTTTTTTCTTCGTAGTCGTTTTCCAGTCTTCCACTTTCCTCTGTGTCAATATATATATATTCAACATTCCAGCTTTGGCAACAAAACGCGTCCAAAGAGTTCAGATTGAGCGACAAAGAGTTTTGTCCCTTGCCCCTACACCAACTCTAATTTCATAAATCCATATATACCAACCATGGCCTCTTCTGTATTCTATCGGTTCAACTCCCGCAAAGACGAATCTCGTGTGGCGTTCGACGGGACTGGTATATCGGTTTTTGACTTAAAGAGGGACATCATTTTAGCACATAACCTCGCGAAGGCGAACGACTTCGACTTGAAAGTCATCGATGGAGACTCCAAGGAAGGTGCGTAGTAAATCCGAATTACCATGCTGTTGCAAGGACACTTATATCTTTCACCAGAGCTTCTCGACGACGGCGCTATTATCCCCCGATCCTCCTTCGTCATCATCAAACGTGTCCCTGCTGCACGGCCTGGAAAAGGGAAAGCATCTATGTATGTTGCTGGTACAGCCAATATGATACCAACCTCAGAATCAGTGCAGCGAGGTTCCGGCTTCGTTCATAGAGGTGCAATGTCTAAGCGGTTCGACGGAAGGGACGACTCGCAAACTAAATTCGGCATGGTAACGTTGAATCCTTTCATTTGTGATTCATCATCGTAAATGACAATCATTCAGCCATCGAACTTGGCCACCCCAGTCAAAACCAACGTGGCAAATGACGACGAAACAGCCGCCATGGCTGCAATGTTCCAAGCACAATCAGCCAATTGGGAGGAAGCCCAGGAAAAAATGTCCCAGTCAGTCGATTGCTCCTTCATCGTTTATCCTACCTCTCCGTTTTCGTTCTTTCAATACAATAGTGGATATTTTCATATTTGTCAAAGTAGTAGTACGCTTTCCAATGATAACATCTTTGTTCTATCTGACTTGTCACTTTGATTGGAACTCGACTTACGTTTGCCCAGTGCTACGCGCATCTATAACAATCAACGAGGTCCCCCGCGCCCAGGTAAGCCAGGCCCTTCAACGTATCAACCGCCGGATCGGCCTTTACCGGCCAGTTATGTGTGCTACCGCTGTGGCCAGAAAGGTGAGAAACTACGCGTACACCAAAGGTTAGTGGCCTTGTTTGTACTCATCGCTGTCCTTTAGGTCACTGGATAAAGGACTGCCCCACGAATAGTGATCGCGAGTTTGACCACAAACCACGAATCAAACGGACGACCGGTATACCACGTAGCATGCTGAAAGCTGTGGAGAATATCAACAACGGAGAGTTAGGTCAAGGAGTTATGGTCACTCCTGAAGGTGGCTACGTCGTCGCCCAACCCGATCTGTACGTCCTTGTCGCTGGTTTTGGTCAGAAGCTAATTATCTCTACTGTCCAGGGCGTCGTGGCAAAAACAAGTCTCGCGAACAAACAAAGTCCTGACTGCAGCGGAAGTGCGAGATCGTAACACCCCTTCGGACCTTACCCTTGTGTGTCCAATCGACAACAAGCTCTTTCGCGATGCGGTTGAAACACCCTGTTGTGGGACCTCGTATTGCGAGGACTGTATACAGACGCACCTGCTGGAGAGAGACTTCATCTGCCCAAATCCTAACTGTGGTAAGAAGATTGCCAGTTTGGATAAGCTCTCTCCAAACCATGAGAAGCGGCGTCGGGTTAGTGAGTACATTCAGAAAGCCATTGAGGACAGTCGAAGAGAGGCTGCTGACTCCGAAGAAATGGAGGATGGTACGAAGGTGGGCACAAATCATTAATCCCCAAGGTTGTAGGTCGAGATTTCTCATCCTTTGCACAGGAAACCATCAACCTCGAACAGGATTTCTATTCTGATCAACAACCCGGGATGGACGTACAGCAACTCATCCCCATGCTCCAGGCGCAGATATCGCAAATATCTGTAGCACTTCAAAATCCGTCTCTGCCCCCTCGCGTACGCCAGCAAACGGAGGTGCAGCAGGAGCAGCTAAAAATTCAACTGCAGCAGGCACAAACGATCAGTGTCGCGCTTGCTGCTGCAACGGAATTCCAACAGCAGCAGCAAGCTCAACAGATGCAAATGCAGAATATGCAGCAGCAGCAAGGGTCGATGGGCGGCAGTATGGGGTATAATAACAATATGTATCCTTCCCAGGGAGGCCCTAGTCAGGTCGTCCAGGATTCGGCATACCAAAGGCTCCCGGTGAATAACCGTCGACGGAATCTTAAGCGGGACAGACCGTCTGATTTCTTAGAGATTGGTAATGGAGCAAATGAAAACGACGCCAAAGTTGCACGGTATTGGGAGTAGGCCTGAGTAGGCCTGTTCAAAGGGTTGCGTATAGATGTCAGGGTGTCGGTATGTACAGAACTGCGTTTTCGATAAAATGAAGATTCCAAATAGGTCAGGAGTTGTGTACATAGAATCTTGCCGCTTCTCGTGATTTCATTCCAGCAATCTCAGCCGCCACTGACATACTTAAGTATATATACCCTACAGTTGAACTTTTACTTACCAAAAATGGAACAAAGTCGATCGGTTTTCTCCAACCCCTGGTCAGTATACAACAATGCGTAAGTGCCTGTATGAGACAGGTTACGCTTTGACACATAACTGCTATATATCATACAGATATCATACTCAAAAGAGTACAAGGGTTTACAGCGATAATCCTTTAATAAGGATTCCTTTCATTACTGCGATAATCATTATCTGCCTTCTTTTTCTCCCTCTCCAATCCCCGGTTGCTGCCATGTTTCACTCAACAGACCCTCTTTACCCATTCTACACGATATTTTCCTTCTCCAGCTTTCTTCTCCCCCTCATTCCACTCACATGGCACCTCCAGGCTTGGAACTCGGGTACATGTTTTTACATGATCTGGGCATCTTTGATTGGCCTCATAGACTTTATCAACTCTATTCTCTGGGCTGGTACCATCTTGGACATCGCACCTGTGTGGTGTGATTTTTGTGAGTTTCTGGTTACTATTTGGGCTGACTTGGGCTGATCAATTATATATTGTGCAGCTACACATGTTATTCTAGCAGGAACCTTTGCGATTCCTCTCTCTTCCTTGTGCATTGTTCGTCGTCTCTACCTTATTGCCAGCGCAAAATCTGCTTTGACGCGCATCGAGGTCGGTCTGAGTATTCCTTATTCATTAAACATATCACTCAATCAAATTCAAAAAAGAAACGCCGTGCAGTTATCTTCGATACCACATTATGTTTAATAGTGCCTCTGGTGCTCACAGCTTTACGTGAGTGTTCATACGCCGTTTCACTTCGTTTTGTTCTGCTTTAATGAAACCGGTTAGAATATATTGTTCAAGGTCATCGTTATTGTATATTCGAGGAAATTGGTTGTATGCCCTACGTTTATCGTACTCTGGCAACACAATTTCTTGTCACTTTCCCGCCCATTTTGACAGGCCTTGTCTCAGCGTACTATGATAGTAAGTGCTTCGGAACCACTGCTAGAATGCCCCTCAGGTCTGAATCTACTAGTTCGCTGTATAATTTCATTATTTCGACACTATCAGGAACTGAAGAACCTCCAAACTCCTGTTTGCGAGAACTCATTCACAATGGATAGATTCATCCCTGTGGTCATTTTTGCCATGCTGGAGACTTGTACCACTCCCATCGCAGTCTTCGCTTTGGTCATGAACGTA
Organism: Lentinula edodes; assembly: GCF_021015755.1. Lineage (NCBI taxonomy): Eukaryota > Fungi > Basidiomycota > Agaricomycetes > Agaricales > Omphalotaceae > Lentinula > Lentinula edodes. The sequence goes on from NW_025764349.1 coordinate 331,527, forward strand.
TCAGCGGGCTTACTGCCCTGGATTAGCTGGGATTATGTTCACGCTGATTTTTCGTACATTCCCGCCACTCCATCGGTAATTTGGAGGAGCAATGGTATCGATGAAGCGTCACTCGAGTTGCAGCGTTGGATAAACTCCAGCTGCGGTATCCTGATTTTCCTATTCTTCGGAACCACCAAGGAAGCCAGGCAGCATTATTCGAAAGCCTTTTCCAACCTGAGAAGTCAATTTAGACCGAAAAATTCCTTGGGGCAAGCCAGCAATGAAAGGTAAACTTACATAGGCTAATGGGTAGCCAATTAGTATGCTTCGCTGATGATCTGCCCTATAGTTCAAGAACTCCCGATTACTCTTTGACAGAAATCAGTCTCCCTATCGTTGACATACGTCGGGAAACTGCAAGTTTCCAGGGTTCATCTCAAAAGTGAAAGCCCGACATACTGTCTTCCGTGAGACGATAACCACATACTTATGCGGCTCAAAAACCCCTCGGTTCTGTACTCTTTAAATCGATCCTAATGCAAACATATTGCTCCGTACAATTTTATACACCAATCTTTATATTTTGGTGCCTCGTACATATTTGCGCAATGAAGCCTCGAAATCGACTTAAGCCAGACCTCCTTCATTCCACGCCTTGCCCATCTCCCCTGCGAGCATACTAAAGTTCATCATAATTTTTCGACCTTCAAGTTCACCTTTTGTTTAGTTGAGCAATGCTCTGAACTTCTCTTTGGCACTCTCGGGAGTGAAGGATGGCATCTTTGAATTTGTAGGGTAAGCGCACCCGCGGTCTCCAGTACGAACAGAAATGAGCTCAAAAGCCGCTTGATGATTTCTACTCATGAGGATTGCATTATAAGGCTGATCTGCCTGACAGGGCCATAAAATTCTGCAAGACAATCGCAATCAGAAACCACGCTCCCTGGGCAAAAAGCGTACTTACAGCGGAACTCGATGGAAGAACACCTCCTGAATGCTGTTCCATCCTCCGTGAGTGATGAACCATCCAGTTGCAGGATGGGATCAAATAATCTGATGAAGAAACCAGGTGAGTTCCATTCCATATTCACTTCCAGCAATTTTCGCCTCGAGTTCGGAGGGGAGTGTCATCCATGGAGAGGGATCGGTGAAGAAAAATGGGGTTTTTGAGTCGACGAGTTCTGCGAAGACAGCTCAAACTTTCTCGGGGTTTGAGGCAAAGAAAATCGAGCCGAACGAAATCTCAGGGAGCTCCCGAGGTGAAGTCGTATTCGTACCTAGGTAATATAGTTCACCCACGTATACCAAACTCTTTTCGCCGAATTCATTCTGTGTTTCAAACTCCACTCCTCGCTTCTCCGTGTCAGATTGAACCCTATTCTCAATTGATAATGCTTCATTTATGGTGAGTGGTCCTAGGTTATACATACCCTGTTATGCCATATTTTCCATAACGACATTTACCAATTGCGGGCTGCAGCGATCGCAGGGGCCTCGAACGCAGGCGAAGAGGCACAAATCAAACCATCCATTCCTCGGATGTGGATAAGAAAGTGAAAGTGAAGACTCCGATTTTGAATAATTTCCCTCTCCGGTACCACTACGTTTTAGGTACCGTAATATGTATTTTACCCCCTCCATTCTCACTGCAGTCTACCGTCCCTCGTTGGATGAGCATTCGCTGTAACTGAGATGGTTGGGCCCGGCTGTTCCCTAGTGGGACCCCGTCTTAGACGGAGCCGCGTATCTATCTATCTATCTATCCACCAATTATTTCGATTGTGGGAGTAAGGTTTGACCAACGGGTCTAAAACGGATTAGCCATGGATGGGATAAATGAGTAGAACATGTTATCAGTTAGACTCACCTTTTGCGGAAACCATTCATAGTCGAATAAAGGTGCTAACCCGGGGATAATATTCAGTACTTCCAGGTACTTCCCCATTACACTCATAAGGCTCCCCCCGCAGGTGCAGTATGCAAGGATAGGGAGGTCCTTTTTCATAACCCGTACGGTATTGCTTCGACAGCATACGCGGTAAAAGGCTGAATGAGGATAAGAATGAAGTCGTAAGTTTTCTGTGGGGAAGCCACTCCTACATCGATCAGACTAGGCGCAGGTAATCCGGCGATTTTTTTCCCGAAGGAAGAAGAATGAGAGGCTCTCTATTGTGTAATGCATCATATGCAGGTGCAAAGCCCATCAACGGCAAGCGAGGATTGCAGATCGGGCCCGAAACGTCGAGTACACTATTGCTAAGATATGGATAATCATGTAGGACAGTTACTGGGGATAAAAAGCTCACTTGAGGCGCGATTGAATGGCCTGGTACCGGGTTGGGTGCAATCTTTCCGACTGGCCCTTGATTTTGAATAACATTGCTACACTTGTTGAGAATGTAGTTATCACTTCAAAGCGGCTCTCAAGAATTAGCACCGCGAGGTAAGTCAGGGGTTTACTGTGTCCTACAACAGAAAATGAGCGCTTGTGTGCGAATGGTCTATAGAATTTGAAGAAAATAAGATATATGTATGTACCCTGCTGGGCGGTTGCATGAGCGTGGAGGACGACGTGCTTGTTGCCGGGTTTGAGGAACCTCATCATTGGAGGAATGGGCCTATCTCAAAATCGTATGCGTCAAAGTTCTCTCCTTATATGTAATTATCTGCGATCGTTGACCAGTTCCTGTACGATCCTTTTTTTTTTTTTTTTTTTTTGGAAAAGAGCTCGGATATCTTGACTAGCAGGAGGTGGCGTGCGTTATTTTAAGCACCAATACAAGTTAAAATCCAGCTCACCATCTGAATCCTGCACAGAGTTCGGAGTCGGGTTCGGAAGCATAATTCGCGAATTATTTCGCGTCGCGCGTCGCGTCTGGATTTGTACGCGATCATTGTTAGGTAATCAAAAAGTGGTTCGATTTTTCTTCAAGTCGACTTTATAACTACAACCAGAGACTCTAAGGTGCCTCCAGACATCTGACTATGGGCGACAGCGACGGTCTTCGTCAAAGGAAAACTAATGGAAAACTTAATATCATCACTATCTCGGAGGAAGGCAAAAAATTGGACCAAAAACTTGACCAGCATGAATCGTAAGTCGCGTCCACTATTCGACCTTCAGTACTCATTCAACCTGGAACAGATATGAATTTGGTGGTCCATTTGGTGTGCTAGCAATTATGACTGGATTCCCACTCCTCATGTACTACTTGTGGATATGTCTTTGGTTTTATGACGGCCAATTGGTGCATCCCACTTCTGTGGAAGATATTCAACCATTCCTGGGAAGAATGTGGGCCCATGTACGAGAGGTGCGACTCAAGTGCTTGAAGATATAGCCAGCAGCTAACAGCCTCCTTGGGGTCTAGGATGCTAGTCCGAATTTATACGCCTGGAAAGTTTACTCCGGCAACATTTTCTTCCAACTATTCCTCGCTTGGGTTTTGCCTGGATTCATGCAGGAGGGACTACCAGTCCCGTCCTTGGGCTACAAGACTCTCATGTACAATTGCAATGCTCTCGTTTCTCTATATGCCACCATGGGTACTGCCGCGGTGCTTCACTATTATGAGATCTTCCGTCTCACTGAAATAATTGACAATTATGGCCATTTAATGTCTGTCGCGATGATATGGGGCTTTGGTGTCTCTTTCGGCATGTATTTCATCGCAATTGCTACTGGAACGCAAATGCGTATGTCTGGCAATTTCATCTACGATGTTTTCATGGGTGCTTCATTGAACCCAAGAATTGGGCCTGTGGATTTAAAGATGTGGGCCGAAGTCCGCATTCCTTGGGTTATTGTGTTCTTCCTTGCAGTTTCAGGAGCTTGCAAGCAATATGAGACATTAGGATATGTTACACCGGTGCGTTTTTTCCCTGAAAGATTTGAATCGGTTCATTAATATTTAATCTTTCAGAATATGGCGTTCATGTGTTTGGCTACATGGTTTTACATAAATGCATGGTAGGAATCTGTCTACGTGACTCGACTGCTTTTGCTGACCGGCAATATAGCGCGAAGGGAGAAGAATGTATTCCACAAACTTGGGACATGTATCATGAAAAGTAGGTTGACGACTTGCTTATTTGAGACCTATTTAACTTGGCAATTATAGATGGGGTTTTATGGTCATCTTTTGGAATTTCGCTGGCGTGCCATTCGTATGTCCAGATTCAGACTTTCTTTATCTTCGGCGTCCTCATATTCCATTCCTAGTCCTACGTCTACTCTGTGGTCTATATGGCATCGCACGATCCTTCCAAGTACAAATTTTCAACTCCCACATATGTCATCTTGTACACCACTTTGTGCACCGCATATTACATGTGAGTAGGATAACATTTTTTTGTCCGTCCGTTCTCATTTTTTTGCTTTTCCAGCTGGGATACCGCTATGGCTCAAAAAAGTCATTTCAAAATGCAGACTCAGGGTGTCTACACGTTCCGGAAAACATTCCCTCAGCTTCCTGGTAACACGGTCAAGAACCCTACTTACGTTCAAACTGCACATGGGTAATTACGTCGATTCAGCTTAGGTTCTGTGAATTGCCTGACGTTGTTCCAACAGAAACCGACTTTTGACAAGTGGATGGTGGGGATGGTCGCGCAAACCTGTAAGTTCTTGTGTGTACGTCTTATTTAAATATTCTCAATTGTCTTGACCCAGAACTATGTCGCGGACTGGATTATGAGTTTAACTTGGGGTCTCGTTATCGGTGCTGCAACACCTATACCCTACTTTTATTCCGTTTTCTTCATCACTGTCCTAGTGCATAGATGCGGTCGTGATTTCGAACGGTGTGTGCATAGTCTAACTGTTAAAGACTTCCTCGAATTCTCATTCTTATCCATAGTTGTGCTGTCAAGTATGGCAAAGATTGGGAACGTTACTGCAAGGTTGTCCCTTACAAGTTTATACCCTATATTTATTAGACACAATCTATCTAATCATCATAATACATTGACGTCTTTGCAGTAACATCATAGTTGTGGTTGTGGGCTGTCCCTCTTGCTTTAGGCGTGCTGCCTCTTCTCCTGACTTTAGGGTGTCGTGAACATCCTGGTCTATAAACTTCTATGCATCTGCGTTTTTGATCTAGCCAAGCCCGTGATTGCAACTATGTACAGCGTAACGATGTCCATTGTCTATGCAATGCACACGAATAGGCCGATGTCTACGTGGGTCTGCCCTTTTATCGACAGGGTTCGGTTCAACCCGGAAGCCACCCTATCTCTCAAACAAGTTGGATTCAGATAAACCCGTACAATTCAGTTCTGCAAAAATTGTCACTGGAGAGGTTACATAGCTATAAGTCCCTCTATAGCCTAGTAGGTTTCTCCCTTTCCTCCCCTGCTACTTCTAGATGGTTTCGATTCTGTCTGCTTTTAATTCTTCCCAGTTTCAAACATTTTCAGGTCCGTCACCCTCCCGCAAAAATACATAGATTATACAGGCTGGCAGTGCGAAGCAGAGGACATTCGCATTGGCCAAAATTGCGTTTTGCCTTTTTGCTCGTTGCCATCGACGGGACGGTATACAGTCGAAGGCAGTTCGATCGTAGCATGTCTAGTGATGCAATTCAGAATCGCCAGACTATCCCGGGACTTGGCAAGAGAGGGAATGAGAGGGAAGGCATTTTTTCCCCGTGTAGGGAAGCTTTTGATTCCGGTCAACAATTTAGGAGCCCGGGGTGTCAACTGTTGAACAGATTTTGCTCCCTCTCACACCTTTATCCAAACTTTATGGACCGTTATCTACATAGCATTCACCAGACTTTTTCTGCCATGTATATACTTATAAGTGGCTGCGTGAGGATGGCAGATGGGAGGTGTATAGCAGAGTGTAGTGCAGGGATCTAGACTTTCATCTTCCCACGATCAGAATATGATTAGAGTCTTTTAAACATTCATGGGGTTTCTCCACCGCTTAATTGTTGTTTCTTCCCTTCCCTTTTTCTTTATTCTGGAGGATTGCTATGGTCTCTGATTGGGCGCAAAAAGGCAAACAACGAGCTCCTTCAGCATCCATCCGTACATGGCCCCGAGATGACTCTGATAGTTCCGGAGGAGGAGATGGAATAGTGGTACCACTGCAATATGTAGGCACAACGGCGTATAATGCGTACGTTTTCTCGGATTGTTCACCATAAAATCCGCTCAGGCAAATATTACAGTGCTTATACCCTTCCAATAACTCTAGGCTCCAATAATCTTAACGTCTCTCTCCAAATAGATACAGGTTCATCCGATCTTGTGTGTAATATCATATCACCTCCCAGGCTGTATACTCTTTGCTAAGCTCTTAGCTGTAGTGGGTAACCGCCTCTTCATGCTCTACCTCCTCTTGCAACAACGTCCCTAGTAACAAACGATACGATGCATCCTCTAGTTCCACCTCCATAGCAAGCGGTTCTTCATTTAATGTCAGTTACTTGGAAGGTCAAGCATTGGGACTGGTTGTATGGGATTCTGTTGACATCGGTGGTTACACTATAGACACTCAAGCTTTCGGTACGTGCCTGATCTTCATATTAGATACACTAAAAGCTAACGTTTAGCACCTTCGACCCATAGCCGCAGCTTCCACGGTGAATTCGGAACCCTTGTCTTCTTCTTTCAACGGCATTATAGGCCTTGCGCTTCCTGATAATAGCATCATAAGCCGAACCATTCCTTCAAGTTCTTCTAGCACTACTGACGGCTCTCAGTTTACGTCAAATATTTTCTCCCTCTCCCCATCCTCTCTCTCTCCGGCCGCACGTTTTCTATCCATTACACTCGAGCGTCCAGGGTCATCAACGATCCCATCTCTTTTCGGGATTGGAAAACACCCATCGCAATCTCAAGTACCACAAATAGGAAGCGGTGAAGATGTTCAGTATGCCACATCGGTCCCTAGCCTTACATCCACTGGTATATCTGCCGGTTATTTGTTCTGGAAGGCTAATATCGCGGATATAACGGTTTGGGTTGATGGCCAAGCAAAACCAGTAACCCTACAAAAAAGTTCTTACGAAGCCAGCCCGTCCGCCATATTGGATACTGGGGTTCCTGTGATTCTTTCCACTAAGGTTATTGCAGATGCAATATACGGTGCAATAGGCGTCTCACCAGCAAGCGATGGGAATTGTGCGCGATAATCCTTTAATCCTTATTAACCGGTAGTGACATTCCTTTCCCTCCCAGACTATGTCAGCTGTACAACCCCACTAAACCTCACAGTTTCTCTCGATTCTCGACTGCCAATCTCGGTGCACCCCCTTGACCTCACTACCGAGCCCCCGTCGAGTCAGTCTTCATCATCGAATTGTATCGGCCTCATACAAGCTGCCGATCAGTTTCTCTCTAGCGTCGGTGTCGACATGATCCTAGGCGTTCCATTCATTCGTAACACCTACATGGTAATGGCGTATCAAGTTCCGGATTCGAATGGATCCTTCCCAGATTTACGGGGCTCAAATAATCCTCAATCTCCTTCAGACACTTCCACCAGTAACCAGCTCTCCCCAAGGCTCGGACTACAAGGACTTACAAACGCCACGGTTGCGATGGGTAAGCAGAACTCATTCAAGGAGGAGAATAAAAAATTGATAGTGAGCATTGTCTAGACGAGTTTCAGAAAGTTCGAGTGTTAGGCCAGTCTATAAATGGGACGCCGATGACCAACTCGGATAGTAGTAAAAAGTCTTTGAGTGTAGGCCTGGATGTGCTCTTTGGATTGATCGGGTTCTTTGGCCTCTGCTTCGTCCTCTTCGGAATACGCTTCTGCTTCATGAGAAGAAGATACCGAGGCTCTGGCGCGTCAACTGACGAACATGGTCTTCCTTCACGTGCCTTTGGAGATGCTTCTGCTACGAATTCTACTAAAAGCGGAGGTTTGTTTGCTTGGTTCCATCCCAAGAAGATATCGAGTCCTTATGTCGGAGACCAGAAAGGACTTGGAGCTTACGAACTTGCCGGAAGGACTTCTCCGACTACCGATACGTTCCCTAGCGAGGATGCTTTACGACAAATGCGATACCAGGCCTATATGAATAAGGAGAGATTAACATCAGAATACACCGTCAGCAGCGAGCATACTCGAATTGGGGATGCCGAAGACGGTAATGACGCAGAGATGGGGTGGAGGAAAAAAATTGGCGAGAAGTTTCCTAGAGATACCTCTGACGGTCTTACGACTTCACGCACTCTGACTCAAGACGCTGATTGGAACCCAGCGAAGGAGTTCGACTGGAACCGAGATACTCTGGTCGGATTGGATTCACCGACGCATAATAAGGATGAACAGATAGCCAATGCAAGAGCCCTTTCTCCCGAAGGCCGACCAATTATTCCTAGGCGGGAATCGAGTGATGCTGCTGGTTCTCGAAGTAGTCGGTTTGAGCCCTCAACAGACCTATTAGGACATGGCCGAGGCCAAAGTATCACATTACCATTGCTTCAACTACCAGAAACAGCGTTGATGCTCGACAGCACTCCCCTTACATCACAATCTACTCAAGACACAGCCGACCGTTCTCCAGCACAAACCACCTCTAGTCGTGAAAACGACTGGGACCTAGGAGAATTTGGAAGCGGGATGGCAGGAGTCGGTTCTGCTCGAAGGAACGAAAGACTACGATCGGAGAGTCTCGACATTTCCGGGGACATCAACCTTCCATCGAGTGTTGAGCGTCCTGCGTCGTCATATTCATCATATTCATCACGCTTCGAGCGAGGAAGACCAGCGCGCACACCAACTGGCCCCAGGCACTCTACGTTATCAACTAGCTCATCAATAATTCATGACTAAATCGGACTTGGCTTGGATTTTCTGTTATTTGCTTGCTCATCTTTGTTCATCTACATTGATTTCACAACTGCTATCTATTGTCCCAGACCCAGCCTAAAGTACCCTAATTATGTATATCGTATCTTTTTGCATGATTTCCTGTACAAATTATCCGCACTTTTCTCAGTGGACAAAGTATCATTCTTTTTCATACGTGGAATTTACAACTTAACTCTCCAAGTTACAGTCCTACTCAATACCAAATCGTTCATTGTTTGTGTGGAATTCCGGATGAGTTCGTACGGATTCAAACCAGATACATAATGCATACATAAAATACGTATACAACAGCGAAAATGAATTCACCATCTAAGTACTTACAGCTTTGATTCTGGAGTCGTTTATAACCCCCCTCCCCCAAGAATATATTCTATTGCAGAATGAACATTACCCCCAGTTGCAAGCAACGCGCGCACATTTTGAGCAGCGTTAGCGAAGCCCATGTCGTTCAATTGCTATTTCGAATCAATCAGACAAAATGTTTGGCGTTTCAAGGAAAAAGATTATCTACCTGCAGCTGCACTTGGAATCGTTCTTCTGGTGGTCTCGAATCGGTGGGGGCAGCGGGGGCTCCAAAGCCACCCATTCCTCCGAAACTTCCAAGGCCCCCTCCAAGGCCTCCGCCGCCGCCACCAAACATCTGCTGCATCTGTTGCATCATCGCAGGGTTGCCAAACATCCCTAATGGATTCGCAGCACCAGTGCCTACTCCGGGAGAACCTGGGGTCGTTCCTGTAACGGGAGTAGAACCAAGAGTTGTTCCAGTAGCTGAAGCACCACCCGGGGTGCCAGGGGCTGGGAAGCTGGGTGCGCTGCCAAACATGCCACCACCCATGCCACCACCCATGCCACCACCACCCATACCTCCGCCCATGCCTCCTTGCATCATTGATGACATACGAAGCATCATTTGGAGTGATTCCGGGTTTGAGCTGTTACCCGGGGGAGTATCAATGAACAAGACGAGTAAAATCATTAGTAAATGAGGCCAGAGTAAAACTGAGGGCAGAAAAGATACGAACAGCAGTGAACGGAAGTGCTCGCTTTGAAAAGCTTCTCTAACTTGAGGGCCCATCGCCTGTAGTTGGGGATTAGAGGCAATGATCTGTTCCATGATAGCAGGGTTCGACATCATGCTCGACATCTGTTGCAGGAACTCAGGTGAATTCATCATCGTTTGTAACTATCAGTAGCTTTCGTCAATAATGAATGGGGGACTTGGTACGCGTATGTATACCATATTAGGATCGTTGGGATTCAAGCCCATGTCGGCGAACGGGTTTAAACCAGCCATGGCACCGAAACCAAGATGCGAATTGAGAGTTGTCAGAGGGTCGTGGACGTTCTGACCTGTTTGCATGGTGGGAAGCGGTTGAGCGGCCGGTGTTGACGAGGCTGCGGTAGAGCTTGAACCAGCAGCAGAGCGTGCTGCACCTTTGACCATATGGATTGTATGAGAAGACTGGATTTTGTACACGGAAAGAAGGTCTTCATCCTGAAATCAGGCAAGTATAAGGCTGTCAATGTTCGTAGGTAAGGAAGTGTAGACGTGCCTTCAGTACTCTGCCTGAACATTGTACGTGTATAAGCGGGCCATTGTGCATATGAAGGACAGTTTTGCACACCTGAGTAAATCAGTCTTTGCCTGTCAGCTTCGACTTGTGATTGTGTAGCGATCGCCTCCTTCAGCTCCGCTACAGTTTTGTCGGTGCTTATCGATATCTGTAATTTGAGTTCATTGGGTCCTGCAATATGAGTAAATTTACATTGCCGAAGGATGAGTTGTATTACAAGCCTTTGACGTTGATTTGAATTTCGTTGGATGGTGCAGTTTCGTCGGACATGGTTGGAGATAGAGAAGGATCTGGAAACAGCCAGTTTGACGTCAGCTAAGTGTTCACGTGACTCGCTGTCAAATCTGAGCGCTAATATCTGCCTTTCATACCGATTTTAGGTTGCTAAAAAAGCTTGTTAAATGCGAATATCCACATGGGCTACTTCATGCTCACAGCTTTCACCATATGTATGTATAAATTTAAGTTCTTAACATAGATTGGACGCGAACGCGTGAACAGTGGTACAGTGCACGTTGAACGAACTCAGCGTAAAAGTAGTATCATGAAAAGATGTTTCGTCCTCGGTTGACATAATTCGCGAATCCCAACCTCGCGTCCATTTCGTCTATGGACCTGAGGAGAAATGGTTCATTAATCGGCAAACTTTTCAACGAGTATCATACCTTGTCTTCATTTCACTTGACCAAGTTGTCTCTTTCAAGGACGAAGCATTCAGTGAAGCACCCAAGATTCCCAGCGCTAAGGCGATAATTGCTTCTAGTACAATCTGGGATACAGGGTGAATATGGGTGCTGCTTCTTGAAGTGATAACACCCACATCGTATGGGAGAGAGCCTTCAGGCTTTCCGAGCGACTTTAAATGAGAAAGGTCTGCGAAACTTCGGACTTGTCAGGCGAGGCTAGTTAACGCCGAACTCACGTTCGTATGTGGAGAAAGCAGCTGCAAACAAGCACCTGAATCAGAGCTCCAGGACCTAATCTGATAGATGGCTAACCATGAAGAACGAGGAGCGTCGCAAACAGTAAGAAGAAACGGCCGAGCATGATGATGAGAGTCAGATGAGAGTAAAGAGAGTGAAATTGTACACGTGCACAAACGCGTCTATAACCGCTACTATTGCGACCTTCTGCACGGGCCCAAGGCCGTCATGGCTTTCCCAGTTCCTTCTCATCTTCCACGACGAGCAACCCCTCAAGATGTTACCTCAAAGATTTTGTCAACAATGGACGAAGCAACCAACAAATCCTTGACGGCTTCGCTGGCGAAATCTTGGCTTGAAGAACTGGATGCAACTATTCAATCTACCAAAGTGCTTATCAATTACTTCTCCCAAATATCAACTGTAATGGCTGATGAAAGATGCTTTAGGAAAGAATTCATGACCGTATTCACGCCGATTTACCCGAATTTGAACGACAATTGCAGACGTCGATTTCCGTGCAGACACGACTACATACATTGGTGACAGAAGTCGACTCACTGAATCATTCCTTACACGACCCGGAGGTATAACTTGGATACTACATGATCTTGGTGTTCTTATTAACTTCTCGCAGTCAGGCCTAGTCCCTTCTCTGGTCAAAACGTTGACTGCTCACTCGACTTTAGCTCAAAAAGCCACCAATGCGAGAATCAAACACGAAGCCTTATCATATTTACTACGATGTAGTAAAGAATTCTCCTCTCTAGAGGGGCTAGTACGCAATGGGGATCTTCCGGAAGCCGTGGAAAGTTGTGCGAGCATTGAGCAGTTGCTGAAAGATGCGCCCGTAGCACTTGCTCAGTCTGAGGTATATCTGGACTTAAAGGTGAGTATTACCCGTTCTATACGTTGTTTCAGCTTAAGCCGTTCTGCAGCGTAAATTCAACGCTTCCAAAGCTCGTACGGAAGAACAATTGAGCGACGCATACTCGAGATGCGTTCTGGTTGCTCCGCACGAACTAACGATCGCTCAGTCTGTTCAAGGTCTGTTTTAGATGAAATTCTCGAGTGGCTCTACGATTGATTACTCTTTCAGTTCGTCAGTCTGAGCGAACGTTGTCGCTTTCGGAAATTCTTTCATCATTATCTCTAGTATCTCTGGATAACCACCTTAATACTCTCCGCCGGGACATAACAACTCACTACATTGATACCTTATTGACGCAGCCGATGTCAGTTGTAGAAGAGGGCTTCAAGCTATCCTTCTTCCCTTCTCCCCCGAATGACGAAAAGCTCGAAAGCCGTATTGACAATCTATCACGAACCTTACACTTCCTCCACGCACACCTTTTCACTTACCTTCCTGCCGCGAAATGCTCTTCCTTCCTACAATCACTATGCAAACCTGTCATTTCCAGTGTATTGAACAACCTCCTTATATCAAATCTTCCCTACTCCTTCAACCGCCTTCCACCCTTTCTCGAACTAGTCAAAGATGCTGTGTCATTTGAACAAACATGCATCATCGAACTACTAGGCAACGACTCTGCCGACCGTCCGATAAAGGCCTGGGCTGACGGCGTATGTGGTCACTATGAACGTCAGAGACGAGTCCATATATTGGAAAACACCCGAGCGAAAATCTTGGAACCCGAAGATTTCTCGGATGCCTTTCATGTCGAAGTGGAAGTGGTTCAAGCCGCTGCGGAACCCGAGGTTGTGCCGATTCAGGAGGAAGGAGTTGCTGAGGATGCTTGGGGCTTGGAAGAAGATGATGCATCGGCGTCGGCGAAGGTTGATGATAGTGGGTGGGGCTTCGAGGATGATACAGGATCCGCAAAAACGGGTGAAGACGGATGGGGATTCGAAGATGAAGTAAATACAGATGATATGGACAAAATTGATGACGGGTGGGGCTTTGATACTGCGGAAGAAGCTACAGTGCCGACTGGGGATGAATCCTTACCAGATATCAAACCAGCTACTAACGGTCATGAACCTGAACCTGAGGCCGAAGACGCTTGGGGTTTGGATGATGATGCAACGGCAGATGATGCCCCTCCCGCTTCAGAGGACGAAACCAATTGGGATGATCCTTGGGGAGAGAAGACGTCAGCGCCTCCTTCAACTTCCGTCGAATCCCCTCGGCCACCTCCTGCTCCCTCAATAAAGTCGCCCCCAAAGGTCGCAACACGACTAGAAAAACTCGCAAACAAAGGCAAAAAGGGTCTCAACGGAAATTCTCCTATGAACTCTCCCTCCAAGGCGATGGCATTTTCACCAAACGTCTCTTCCCCTTCTTTTTCTCCTGCCGTCGCGTCTCCTTCGTTCAACGCCAAGGTTACACAGTCTCCATCACCGTCACAGCCCTCATTACCTTCATTACCTTCAGCTGCAAGTAAACTCGCAGAGAAACGACCGCCGGATCTGTCGATTTCTGCACCAAAGGAGTCGTACCTCGTCTCGACTAGTATGAAAGATATTATAGCTCTTGTCCAGGAAACTTTGCGTGAAGGTGGAGAAGTTGGTGACTCAAAATCATTGTCCCCGGCACACGAGTCTAGCTCGGCACCCGGCTCAACTCTTTATCAAACCGCGGTGTCGATCCTGGATTTGTATCGGGCGCTGTATCCAGTGGTGTTCAGTGGAATATTGCAATCATTAGAGGGGCCGATGCGGTTCTCAAATAACACCCTATATCTCAGCACTGAAATTGATATCATCGTAAAAGAGTTACATGGGTCAAATGTCCAGACAGTGAAAGAACGCTTTTGTGAATGCGGGCGTACCTTCAAACTGTTAAGTGAGAGCTGGTATGGCGATGCTATCGTAAGTTTCTTCAGAAAAAGAATTGTTCCCTTTGTTCACCATGTCAAATTGACATTCGTAGGAAAAGCAACGTCAATTGGTCGACAAAATCCTGGCAGAGAGTACTCAAGGGTTTACCTCCACAGGCGATCAAGACCGATACGATGAATGCGAAAGTGCCATGAATCGGAGTCTTCAAGAGATTAGGCGCGTCTCGCAAAAATGGAAAGGCCTATTAACGAAGAGCAAATACTACACTGCGCTAGGATCCGTCACGGACGCAGCGCTTTCCCGTGTAGTACAAGATGTCCTCGCGTTAGGTGACATTCCGGAATTGGAGTCTCATCAATTAAGTGAGTTGTGTCGTATACTGCTAGCTCTGGAAGGACTGTTCAGCGAAGATCCGGAAAAGGTTCGTTCATGACTTGATAATTTGCGTTGGTCGAATATCTTCTCATATGTTTCTTTTTAGCCTTCCTTTGTCGTTGCCTACGTTCCGTCTTGGCTCAAATTCTCTTATCTATCAGAACTGCTGGTTAGTTAATGCAATTGTCTCGTTCCTTCACATAGATGTGCTAATTCCAAGAGCAGGAAGCTTCCCTCGCCGATATAACATATCTCTTCGAGGAGGGTGCACTGGTGGACTTCGAGGTAGAGGAGTTAGCGAGATTGGTACGAGCATTATTCGCCGATACGCCTTTACGGACCAATACTATTAACAAGATACTGAGTGGACATTCAATACCTGTGTAGTGTACTATTGTGGGTTTCGTAACTCAAGGTTTCGTACAGACAAAATGCTTGAGGTTAATCTTGGCTATAAACCTGCTCTGACCATTTTGTTTTCATTGCCCCGAGGTGGACTCTTACTCAGATAACGACCTGTAGAATTGCGATAGTGCAGTTTGTTTGTATTCTACTGTCCAAAAGAAGAGACCACGGAGTTGGGGATTGGACGAATGTTTACTATAAGTATGGAATCATAGAAGATATCACCGAGGAAGATATAAACTTGGAGGAAACTCAGTGCCGAAGGTTTAAAAATGTCCTCGGTGCTTTTCAATTCGAAGATCGAGGCAAAGTACTTGGTACACGTTTGAGAGCGTCAAGAAACCGTTTCGCAAGACTTCCGCGGAGGTCCTGTGGCATACACAATGGGTACGCCATAAGTTTCAAGTGATGGAAAGAATAAATTTAGACGAGAACGTAGACAAGGGGACTATGCCATTCCTTCTGAGCTCTTCTGAGAGATCATTGAAATCCGAGGTAGGTAACAGGCCTCCCTCTACTTCGGTTGATCCTGGCGTCTTCTTCCTCCCGGAATTTCCGAGCTGTGATGACAGAGAAGAAAGAACTCAAAAAGGAATAAAAACTGTGATTCCGGTCTGTTGACTATGGTATGACTATGGTATGAACTAGCGCTAGTACTGGCAGAGAATTTGAATTCTGTAAAGATATTGAGCACGTGAATCTGAAATACGCATCTTTGTCGCGGAATGCGAGGATGTTATATACTATGTTCAAGATTTGGGCGCGTCCCCTCCCTACAGAATCACTGGCGGTTCCTTTCTTTGGCTTCTTCTACAACCAACGCTCATAGCACTACGCCTTCGTCCCCAGATCCATTCGCACTCGTTGCACCAGAATTATCACGAATCAGAACCGACCTCGTACGTTTATTGGGATCCGCACATCCTGGGCTCAATGAAATCACGAGCTATTATTTCCTCAGACCGTCAAAGCAGCTGCGCCCTCTTATCGTTCTCCTTTTCGCTCAAGCAACAAATGGCTTAGGAAAGAATTGGCCTCTAAAGAAATGGGCTTCCGAGCAGCCTCGGCCTGGCGGACGCGCAGAAAACCTTGACGAACCATTGTCGAGAGCGAATGTTCTCAACGACTGGAATCCAGATATACAGGAGAAAACGAGCTTCTATGACCCGTTACATTCATTATCAATACCTCCAACTCCCCCAACACTTCCTCAGCCACCATTATCCATATCTTCCTCCACAGAGCGCATACTTACTTCCCCAGCCTCTGTTTTACCCACACAAATGCGACTAGCTCAAATTGTAGAAATGGTACACGCAGCATCCCTCTTACACGACGATGTCATAGACGAATCTCCTCTTCGTCGAGGAAGTCTTTCCGCTCCGGAAGCTTTCGGTAACAAATTCGCGGTTTTGGGTGGAAATTTTGTCCTTGGAAGAGCTAGTGCTGCCCTTGCACGCCTCGGAGATCCTGAGGTCATTCAGCTCATAGCCAGTGTCATTGCAAATCTTGTTGAAGGCGAGATATTGCAGATGCAAGATGTCGAGTCCCCTGACGGTGAAGCTGTACCCTCTTCCCAAGTAGCAAAAAATGCGTGGACGTTATACCTTCAAAAAACGTACATGAAGACTGCTAGTCTCATGGCAAAAGGTGCTCGAAGTGCGGTGGTGCTTGGTGGTTGTGCAGATGGCGAGGTCTACAAAGAAGTTGCTTACGCGTATGGTCGTAACATCGGCATCGCGTTTCAGCTAGTTGACGATGTGCTTGACTACGAGGCTGCTGAGGATACTCTAGGTAAACCTGGAGGTGCTGATCTACAACTTGGTCTGGCTACAGGGCCTGCCTTGTATGCCTGGGAAGAGCATCCGGAGATGGGGCCACTGATTGAACGCAAGTTCGGCGAAGCAGGCGACGTGGAACTTGCACGACGCCTTGTGAGAAAGTCAGCAGGGGTTGAGCGTACGCGTGCGTTGGCTGTAGGTTATGCCACCCAAGCGCGCGAGGTACTGCAAGTTCTGCCGGAGAGTGAGGCTCGAGCTGCGCTTGAGGCACTCACAGAACGTGTCATAAAACGTAGATCTTAGTATTAATACATAAGTTTAGCTATTACAGTGAACATAGTATGTATCTCCGGAAATGAAATAATAGGTATTTGTACATTTAATTATCTACAGCGAAGCTGCGCATTGATCATATACAATTCGAGCGGTAGTGCTCTCGTAGCGAATTAACCTGATACGCTATAAGTAGAGGGAATAGGATGAGCATGTGGCAGACGGCGAGTGAAAACTGTTCATACCAATGATTTTGGATCCGGATCTGTTACCAAATAACTCCATGGTCAGAAATAACTCCTCTAGTAACGCAACCATCTCTACCCTCCCTAAAATTGTCGCTTCTTCCAATACCCAGTTTGGCAATGACATCGTCTGTCTATTTAGATCGTCTAGTCTCGAAATTTCGTTGATGATAGCCTCTCCTGTAATCATCCAAAGCAGCCCGAAGATGGGATTGACTTCAACACTAGTCAAATCCATTCCTCGGCCCAGCATGACGCATCTCTCCGCACATTCGAGGACCTTCTTACGGGAGAAGGCATTTGAGGCAGTGAAAACGTTATGTAGCTTGATAGTTGCGGCTCGACATATCAAATGCGTTGCCCACACGGTCACGAAATCCGGGGAAGAGATGTACGTTTGAGAAAATGAAGGAAGTGAGGAAGTGAAAGAATCAATAAGAGCATCGAAAGAAGTGAATGTTTTCATATATCGAATATGCTCATCAGAATGTAGTTCTGGAAACGTCACAAATCAGTTATAATAAAAACACAGCTCAACATCCTGATGCACTGACCATTCGTATATGAGCTCCCCAAGCCCGCTGCTCGTTCCAAAAGCACTGAGGCTTGGGAGAACAAAGCCATATTAGACGGTCCATAGAGTCGGAGAGGTTGTAGAGGAGTTTGAGCAAGGAACTTGCGAACTGTCGACGCCCCGACATAATTTGCAGGTATTCGATTCTAAAGTTGAAACAATGTCAATAAGTATAAGAAGACACTCTTAAATCAATTCACCTGCCTCTTCATAGTCTTCCATATCCAATGGCCATGGCGTATCAATGCGAGATCCGTAGGATTCGAACATCATACTTGAAAATCCTCCAACCCCCACTCCCCAACAATTACACATCGTGAACACCGTCCAAAAGGCATTTATTCTTTCCCCTTCTTCAATAAAATCTTTCGGATCAGGGAGCGAATGTCCATCCATGCACATCACACTGGGTACAAAGGGTCCCATGCTCAGACCTGACCGTAATTTATGCAGATTGGCACATGTCGCTAAGCTCACCGCGGCCGAAAGATGGTATTTCCCTTCGAGTATTCTCCCCGTACGGAAAAAGTACGTACTGAGAAGGATCTCAGCTTGGGTACCATGGATAAGGCGAAGGGGGTGGCTAGAAGATAGCACGTTACTGACATGAAGAAGGGCCCGCGAGAGAAATGCGGATTCTTCGTCTTCAGTAGCTCCAGACAAATGGAGACCTATGAGATAGGCTGCACAGATTAGACCTGGACATGGTCGGGAATAGTCTCCTAGGGTCAACGGAAGAGTTGTTTCTGATATAAAACGGCGGAGGTTTAAGAAAAAGCCAAAGGATTTAGCATGTGGAATAAATGCTTGCAGTCTGAAGAATTGTTCGAACCACGGTTTTAAATCAGAAAAATTCGAGAGAAGGGAAGTGTGAAAACTTACAGTTGCTGGCCCAGAGCAATTGGAATTTCCTGAATACAAGGAATTGAGCATTGAAACGCTTTCCCCATAAACACATATTCGACATACCTCTTGAAATGCCGTGGTGAATAGACTAGGTTCTGGTGATGCATCTAGCAGGAGACTGCTGCTACTAGACGGAGAGTTTGAACTCGTGCCAAAAGGCGAAGAACGTGTGGAAGGATAATTAGAGGGATCGTAAAGCCTGACGACATCTTCATCGGATTCAGCCCTTTCAAGCTCGCGTATCCTCCTCTCAAGAGTCGAAATGCTTTCCTCTAAAGTTCGTTTGCGCGTTTGACCGACCATTGGATACTCGCATACGAGCTCAAAACCTGGTTTGCTACGAGCATGACATTGAGTGCAGATGGGCCGTTTACCATCGCATTTCTATAGGAAGACACATCAGTAAGTTTCGTAGAACTTTAAATATTCGAGGGCATACGGTCTTTCTTTTTCTGGAAGATTGATGGTGCGTTAGATTTCCACATCAAGTAATTCCAGGACATCAATCATACCTGCAATGGCTGCATGCTTTAGCTCTATTTTGATTCCTGGGTGTTTTGGCTTTGATTGGT
Organism: Lentinula edodes; assembly: GCF_021015755.1. Taxonomy (NCBI): domain Eukaryota; kingdom Fungi; phylum Basidiomycota; class Agaricomycetes; order Agaricales; family Omphalotaceae; genus Lentinula; species Lentinula edodes. The sequence goes on from NW_025764349.1 coordinate 350,775, forward strand.
GTAGTCGATGTAGAAGCATCCATGTCGGAAATTGATTCAAACACTAGACGCACTGGAAAGGTGGGGCTCAGAAATTTTGTGAAAATTGAACATATGGAGGCTTCTTATATATGCAGAGCATTCAAGTACTTATGACACCATGACTCAACCAGATTTCAGAGAACCAACAAAATGGTTGTGTTTGAAGTCAAAGAATTCGTGGAAGTCAGGGCCGGTGTTTTACCACGTGGAATTCACTTACGATGGTCTTCGTTCTTCACGGAGCTAGTCTGATAGACTGAGTCCTTATTTGGCCACTCCGGCAAATGGAATTCTCCGCACTTCTTGGGAGAGAGCAGCAGGAAGTTCTTGATCTGTTCACCTATGCAGGCTAATTCCATCGTGAATCAAGGCTGCAGCTTGTGCCGGAAGATATATCCATCCATTCGTGAGGATACGGGAGATTGCATATACGCTCGTACGGCGGGGGACGTCTGCAATATCTCAATTGCATTCCCGAGTTGGTTACTTGGGGATTTACATACCGTTCCTTGATGATCCTTTGGACACAGCAAGATCTATGCAATAGATTATATGGTATATCCTTGTTCCCTCCATCATCCTTCCCATCATCTAGTAATTGAATGCTAGGCAGTGTGCACCGCGATTGTGACCCAGATGACCGACCAATTGTACATCCAGTCGTGAGCGTCGGCCTCTTACATAAAAATGTTGACTGTTATGGTTATTACACAACCCCACCTCTGTTTAACCGCATCGATGGTCTCTAAGTACACTAAACAGCATTGACAGTATTAGAATACATTGTTGTCCAACGTGGGACTGTCCCGGTAAGCTGGTCCCCCTGTCGTCGATCATCTCTTTGCGAGAATTCAACTTTACCTGAGTCGCAACATTGACGCAATGGCCCATTACCAGCCGGATGTATCGAGACGTATCTCAGGATGTATTTCAGAGGCCTTTGGCGGTTTCATAGAGAATCTTGATCCATTCGAAGCTCTTCGGCTGAATGGATGAAACGGACAATCAGCGCTGAACCTATCTTCGATATATCTTGATAATTAACTTGAAAACAAGGCGCACCATATTCAGCCAAAGATAGCACTATTTGTGAAATAGACAGGAGGCGCAGGGTACGTGCAGAAAATGCGATGGTTTGACCGACAACAACGGTGAAGTCCGTACGAGAGTGATAGCAGCCTTAGTAGGCGATCCAAGTGCTGAAAAGTTCGGGAAAATGAAGTAGAATCTGTCCATACCGGCACCGGTATCCTCGAAAACACAATCATTGGTCAGTCTTTGTCAGTTATCACTAATGGGATGAAAGTAATTGCGATTCTCAGCTTCTGGCTTGGAGCCCATCTTAGCCAAGCTACAGTATAGTTTCAAAGAAACCGTTAAACAAACAACCTGTATATCTTAGATGTATCGGATAAATGCGCTCGCGAAAAAGATGACCGGTGCTATGGTATTGGGGAAGGTCCGTGGTAATATGTTGAGCTTCTTAGTTCAGATCGAACGTGGATTGCTCTGGCTTTGTCCGGAATTGTTACGGGCACCCTTGGTATGACGAAAGCTGGTGATGAACGGAAATAACTCCCTTTGTACCATAAGCCATTACGAGGTAATGAGTGAGGCAGGCAATGTTTTATAAAGTCTTTAAGCTTTGAGCCTAAGTATAGTGTCAGGATTTGACCGCCGGTTACGAACCGCTGACAAGACACTATTTATGTGAATTCATGAAAAACGTGGATCAGGTTTCAGTATCCCGTGGTAGAGAAGGAAGAGAAGCGCGTACTGTGGCCTTCAAAAAGAGTCCTTGCTAGTGAGAAAACAGCACGAGGCGGGTTGAGCCTCGAGGTGAAATTTAGCGCAGAACATGAATGGGTGACTGATGTCACAAATCAAGAAGACACGTGAACTATACCACGCCGTGACACTAAATTTCAAGTCTCTCAAGTCGACCACTAGCAGAAACCTTCAGAAAGCTACTTCAACGATTATCAGCAACATGAAACGCAGTAGTTCCCCCTCCTTAGATATAACTTACCACCAATCAACTGCTATGATCAAATCACAGTCTATCCCGGAATCTCCCCATCGTGCGAAGAAACGAAGATTACTTGAAACATACACTTCTGAATCACCTTTCCTAAATTTTCCTCATCCTACGCCTTCCGAGGCTGTCGCAGTCTTCAATATTCTTTCCAAAGCCCATCCACAGTATGCATCAACTCGTATGATTCCGAAATTAACTAGTAATTCTGCGGCCACGTGTGGAAACGTTCCTAATGTCATTGATTCACTCATTGGGACCATCTTGTCCCAAAACACATCTGGAAAGAATTCGTCTAGGGCGAAATCCAGCCTAGATGTGGCGTTTGGTCGGAACAATTTTGCGGCAATCGCCTCGTCTCCGAGAGAAGCCGTAGTGGAAGCCATCCGACATGGAGGGCTTGCAAACAAGAAAGCAGCCACTATTGAAAACCTCTTGAAGTCCGTAGAGGAACGACATGGTGAATTTTCCCTACAGCATCTTGCCGAGACGGGGAAGGACGGGAAGCAGCTTTCCGATGAAGATATCATGAAAGAATTAACATCTTACGATGGCGTAGGACCCAAGACTGCTTCTTGCGTGTTGATGTTTTGCCTAGGGCGGGACTCATTTGCCGTCGACACCCATATCTTCCGGCTCAGCAAAGTGCTGGATTGGGTCCCGTCTAGCGCTGACCGCATTCTAACACAAGCACACCTCGATAAAATGCTCCCTGCAGAGTTGAAATACGGATTGCATGTGCTTATGATTCAGCATGGACGGACATGTAAAGGATGCAAGAAAGTTGGTTCGTCTACACCTTGCATCCTAAAGGATTTCGTGAAGAAAAATAGACCTTCGTCGAAGTTGTCAGAGGAACCCGTGGTACTAGTTTCCCATCTCCCTGATCCGATTACAAAACTGATGAGAGACCCACCCCACAGTGACACCGGGCGACAAGATCGAAAATCTAGACGAAAATGAAATCATCAAGAATCCGCCAGTGAAATCTACACTAATTAGATACTTTATTCATCACCGCGCTTGTCCGTGTACGATTTTAGTCTGTATTGTTTGTTAGAGAATATTTCAAGTTTCGACGGAACAACTACTAACCGTTGGTAATCCCGATTAGCTTTCGCTTCCGCGTCGAGCTTCTTCGAACCGGCACCATCTCCACCTCTCTTCTTGTTTTTCCGCTTGTGTTTCTTATCTGCCGCTTCAGCCGCTTCGTCGATTGCAAGGAGCTCCTTGATAGACGGGACTGCTGAGCTGGACAATGGTACTAGACGTGTAAGCTGTTCTTCATCACTCGCTTGGGCTTCCTCAATCGGAGGCGGATGAGAGACAGAGGGACCAGGAGTAGGGCCTAAAGGTGATTCATCTGCGAAACCGGGAGATTTTCCCGTCTGCTCATCGGTAACAAACCATTGACCAGGACGAAGCGAGCGTGATATGACTTCCTCCGTCTTTTCTTTCTCTTCACCTTCACCTTCACTTTCATCATCATCATCATCATTAAAACCCTCGTAGTCACCAACGCCAGCAAATATGTCGAACTCTTCCGGAGGTTGGAGCTCTTCTAGTTCGAGTAATCTAGGCGATTTGGGAACAGTAGAAGTGGTCGACGTAGGCTCTACCGTCGCCATAGACTTTGCTGATTTATCTTCCGCTGAAAGTTCGACCTTCCGCCTCTTCTTCTTCCTCTCCCCATCGCCTTTAACTTTCTTCTTGTTCTTCTTCTGTTCTACGGAACCTCCGATGGGTTTGAACCCAATTGGTTTGAATTTGTTCTTGTTCAAGGTTGGATCCTCTACGAGATTCGATTCGCCTCTTTGAGCTCTTTGCTCCTTTAGTTCTCGGATAATTTCTTCCCGAGTTCGTTTTTTCGTGCTCGAGACAATCGGCTCAGAGGCGGATTGAGTGTAGGCTTGTTCAAGTGACTCGTCCTCATCTGTGGCCGTAGCCGCCTTGGCTTTGTTCTGCTGGAGGAGCGCCATGTCGAGACCTTTGACTAAAATAGAATGCTCGCCGTCACCACCTAAATACCGTCGTTGTTCGTCTATCTGTATACATCTGGAATTCAAACGAAGTGCAAGGCACATTGAAAAGTTGGTACTGACAACATGTTCGTCCTGGTCTGCCGTACGTTTCTCGAATTCTTCCAAAACTGCTTCTACCTGACCAAACCGGTTAATCCAACAACTCTAACTGAATGAAGATACCATGCCTGTGCGTAATCATTGCCCTCGCCAACTCTGCGCTCAGCAGCACGGTCCCGATACCTTCCTTCAGCCTTTTTGACTTTCCTAGGTTTGAAAGCAGGCTCCGATGAGCTGATAGTGGCGGGTTTTCTGAGTCCGGATTTTAGTTCTCACAATGAGGATGATATGGGGCACAGGAAGCTAACGTAGATGATTTAGAAGTGTTTTTTTTTTTGGTGAACAGGGATTCCCGGGGCTGAGTGTGAGTCTGTGACGGGCCAGAAGAGAGAAGTTGTCTGAAAGAGTCCTGCACTCGCTATTAGTGCACGATAAGATGAGGCACTCAGTGACTTACCTGGTCCATGAGCGCTTGAGCTTAGGTGCGACTTGAAGCTTGAATGTGCTGGTTGGTGTTTGCGGCAGGCAAATCGTACAAGCGCTCTAACGCTCATCAAATAACATTGCTCAGAAGTGCCCTTCCGCTGTGCTTCCAAATTCTATAAATCAAACAAGGTGGCCAACGCATAACCCTGAACTAGCAGGCGAGTTGACGCGTTCAAAGCCCAACGAAAGCCTGCGGCTGTATTAAATGTCCCCAAAGATTTAGATGCCTATCTTTCAACAGGACAATACAGTGGGATCTACCTTGGAACTGGTAAACCCGCTAGACTCCCTCCCAAACGAGCTGATGGCCAAGATATTTGGCGTCGGGATAGAGCTGGACCGCAGAAATGAGCTGCCCCGCGCACTGATCACCTATTGCAGTGTCAGCTCGCGATGGCGAGAAATTTGCCAACACTCTTCAGAACTCTGGACGGACGTCAGAATTCCTTTACGCCATACTCGCCCCAAAGGAATTATTGCCCGGACCACGACCCAGCTCGAAAGGTCTAATCCTCGTCCATTTGATCTTACTCTCACCATTCCTCCGATCATGCCTACAGTGGACCTGTTTGACGAACCTCAGGATGAGTTCGAGCTAATTCGCGACATTCTATCTGTGCTTTCTCCACATCTTCCTCGCATGCGGAGACTATCTTTCATAACAGAGCTACCTTATTATGCCCGTGAGGTTACTTTTACTTGCAGTCGCCTTGCAGCATTCGAGGCCCCCCAGCTCTCCCATATTCATCTTCAGTTTGGCGTACTCGGTATAAGCGAGTTTCTTGTCCCTATGGATCGCATCATTCCAATGCTTTTCAAATCTGTACCACGCCTGAAACACCAGCGCGTCTACGGTGTTGACATACAGTATCCGTTACATGGATTAACTTCACTGCACTTATCTCATCTACTTCCTGATGAGACGAATTTTCGCTACCTGTCGATTAATTCGCCTGCCCTCGAAGAACTATGTCTGATTTCATTATACCCAATGGCCCATGCAGCCAAACCCGTTCAATCAAAGATCTCTTTCCCTGCTTTACGCTCACTGAGAGTGAGTTTTGCACGACGGGCGTTCGCCTCCGGAACCTGCATCTTAGCGCTCATGTCGCCTCCAAACCTCACCTCTCTTGAAATCCGGGGATTTGCCTTCCCGGATTCCTTGAACTCCTTCCCTGATTCTTCATTACTGACTCAGTTGCACACTCTGCGCCTCGAACAGGTCATATTCACGAGTCCTAATTCGTTCGATGTTCCCTTGCACGATGCGTCGTTCTATCTGGGCCTTACCGCAGTTCGACATCTCCAACTTATAAATACTCCACCGCAGTCTCTGTTTCCGGAACCAGAGGCAAAAGTGAAACCTCTTTTGAGGGCCCGCTCGGGTGACTTCAGAGAACGCTTAGATGTTAGCCGCCGAGAGAGCACATTACATCCACCAGTTCTAGCGAATGAACTGGACTCAAGTGTGCTTTCAAAACACAAGGGAGAGCTCTTTCAGCTACTATTTTCGCCAGAGGACACGCCCAAATCGAAGAGCTCCATTGTATATACCCATTGGCCAAATCTGACCACCATTACATTGGATACAATACGCGCAAAGGATGTGTTGTGGCTTTGTGAACTGGTCGCAGTGCGCCCTGAAGTTGAAACAGTCCACCTTTCGCGCTCTGCCAAGCGACATTTAGCGTCCAGTCTGACAATGTGGAAAGGCGAGAAGAAGGACAGGTTCTCCTCTTGGGACATTGATATGGAGAGGAAGAACTTGGTAAGAAGAAGGCCTGATGTCGAAAAGGGGGACATGGATCCTGTTGGATGGTTAGAACAGCGCGTAAAGGTGTACGAACTCGAATCTGATACCAATGGTCCATGGTAAAGCTTTACAAGTCACTTCATTTACTACGAAATCGTAGATTGTAGATTATATCACGCGGAATCACGACTTGAACATTGTTCATTCGTCTTTGTCTGCATCAATAACAATGTAGATAATCTACATAGACGAATCAAAGTTTCTCTATATTGTGTGTAAAATAACGAAATTTGAATCCTTTTGTTTCTAGGCTAGCAAGTTTACAGGCAAATTGACAATCTTCTCAAATCAATTCGAAGGGAGTGAAAGGAAGGATCTCAATATCCTTGGAAACACTTACGAATCAAGAGTTACCAGTGTAGTAAAGATCTGAATTGAAATATGAGCAAGGATGGATGAAAACTCAACTAAGCCGTTATGTATCAATCTGCTTGATTAGACGCTCCCGCATGATGAGCAAGACGCAGACACAATCAAACCCTGGCAAACTGCAAAAGATGCACCGCCTGCGCAAACTCTCATTCTTCCCTTTTTATTCAAACCTTGAACCAAGAATGGTTAACAACCTCATCGACTCCTATCCTATCCTCCGGCCGGTACCTCAGCATTTTTTCTAAGAGGTCCACCAAGAGGTCCACCTCAGTTCCATCTATCCTTGTCTCAGTCTGTTCAAACATCGAGCCTCCATCAGAATCCAGGATCTCATCACGAGTACCTATAGATTGTAGAAGCTCTCGAATAGATGGGGTGACCGCTATGCCATTTGTTTTAGGCCGGCCATCTTCCTCAAACAGGTGTCGATTTTTGAAAACATTCCACCAGGGATCAGGCAACCGTCCTAGCGTACCGACTATCTTTGTGAGAATGACTGCATCGCTGGGAAAGAACGGATCGAAGAGCGGGAAACCGGCTCTGATTTCGAAGATAGCACAGCCTAAGGTCCACACGTCCGACTCAGGACCTACGCGCCCTTCGAAACGAGTCTCTGGCGACATGTAGTTAATCATGGTCCTGGGTTTGTAGTCCTTAGGGGGTTCAGAAGCAGCATATGATTGCCCAAAGTCAACGACAACGATGCTCTCCTGCAGGAGGTCGTTTTCGAAGAATATAAAAGAATCGATAGCTTCGGTAACCTCTGAAGGCACCTGAGGCCCTATAGGCTGACCGTTGAGCATTTGTACTGCGTCCGTTTCCGGAGACTCTAGTTGAAAGTAAACTTCATCATCGGACCATTTGTGGACATCGTCTGTCAAACGAAAAAGAAAATTTGACGTAGTGAAGTCTAAAAACAGTTTGTAAACTTAGAACGTAGACGACTTTGAGCGGAATATACCCACCCCCGTGAATGAATCCTGCATGATGTATGCGCTGCAACGCGCTAGAAGCCTGCGCTGCAATCTTCCTAGCTAAATCAGCACGTAGGCGCCGATTCTCTGGGGATTTTGATATCGCTCTAACACTGGGACCAGCGAACGCATAGACGATAAACATATGAGTGCCATTGGGCCCATTCACAGCGAAATTGTCCTCGACCTTTCTATAAAAGTCAAAAGATTCGGAGCTAGGCATTAAAGTGGGAACAACCAGTTCAGGAGAATTGATTTTGGAAGCGTCAGCTCGTAAGGCTTTGATAGTCACTAGTTTTCCTACACCTGATTCGGAAGAATGTTCATCACGAGCTAGCCAAATAGTAGAGGATCCCCCATTTCCAAGTTTGTGGAGAATCCTGTAACGCCCGTTGTCAAATTTGTCACCGATACGCATAGGGTGGAAACCCCCTGGTTGATAATCCTCGACGTTCTCGACCTCGTCAAATACACACGGAACAAAACGACGTTTTAACATCGTGTGATTGAATCGTAATATTGAAGGGGATAACAAAACACCACCGGTTCGAAAGGAAGCGAAAGGATGACCAGGAGTATAATGTGATCTCTACGTCTCCGTACTTCGTTGGGAACCTGTGGAGAGGTGAGCTGATAATCTGGAATGAAAAGCCAGGAGAACATATGAATCAGCCTACTCAATTATTGAAAAAGTTCGCGGTGACCACTGGGAATCAAAGTTCAAAGAGAGTCAGACCTGAGATCCGCAACAAGTCAAAGCCCAGCTTATCTAAGTTTTCAAAAGGAAAATCAGTGTGGCGAAAACTTCATGAGGTTGCATTAATATACTTTAAACTAACCCTTATTACCCGGAGAATAAATTTATAACTAGTCTGGACCACTCAAAACACTGAGAGGCTTTTGAAAATAAATTAAGTGTATTATGATACATCAGCGGAAAGACATTTCATTGTTTGACTTCTCTTCTCGTCTACATAAGTATACTATGATCCCTTTTTTCCCTACCGAGAAAAACCTAAATATCGTGTGAGAGAAAAGGGAGTTTGGAATGTATGTTGTGGTTGAATTAAGTGATGAGGAGGTAGGTGAACGACAGACAGACGGACAGGATGAGATGGATGCGCAAGTTAACAGTTCATATACAAGCGGGGAAGCGGCGGAAGGAAAGATATTGTGAAGAAGACAAACAGGACAAGACAGAAACGACAGCAGCGCAGGAACAGAAAAGGGGGAGGAGCAAAAGTGATGAACAATAAGGGAGCGGAGGAGAACAAGGGGGAGAAGGACGTAAAACTGTCAGTAGAAGATAAGGAAGAACGACAGGATGATTAGTAGGATTGTAGAAGGTACGAGAACAGAAGAGAATCTGCAGATGCCTTAAGCACGATACAAAAGTTGTGTTGTCATTATGTCCTCTGGCGATTGAATAAGCGTTTTGTGAGTTGCATGCTGTCTTAGTTCGTCTATCCCGCCGGCGGGTCTTTGGCCATGGAGGGGGAGGTCTACCTGCCTTCCTTTCATGCGGCGCTATACAAAAACAGATTGTTCGTCGCTGCAATCTGCGGATTATTGTAAGTGACGGATCAACGGAAAAAAGGAGACTCGGTTTTACGGCGATAGTCGCTTCCTTCGGGTGCCAGCTAGCGTGGAGGATTTTCTTGTTGAAATCCAAGGCGTCAAGTGCCATCATATCCTTCAACCCGTTTGGTCTTGCACCATTCTTCGCACCCAACTTCTGACCCGGCGCAGCCCCTCCGATTTTCTTGATTTTAAAGGCTGATTTATCCGCTTGTAGAACGACGTCGTTCAGAGTGTCCGTGTCATATATCCGGAAATAATTATGGTAAGACCCAGTCAAGACATTCCTATGATGAAGAGAGATTAGGATAACAGAAGATAGATTATAAAGGGATGTCACGGACTGATCGTCTCCACTCCACACACACTCAAACTTGTCGAAAATACAGTCATTCTCATACAGATCGCACAGTTTACCACGAAGGTGATCATGTATAGGGATGGTCTTCACAGGCCGGTTCTCCATGTTAACGTCCCAAATTTTAAGAGACAGGTAGTCTCTTGAAAGAATGTACCGGCCGTCGTGGCTGAATTTGACGTCAGAGATGGAGGAGATGATTTCGGAAAAGAAGGATCGAGTAGTGGGGTCTTCCTCTTCTTCGAAGCCTAGAAAGCGATTAAGAGATTAGTACGATATGAACAGAACGATATACGATTAAGGATAAGCCAAACTTGCATTTGGCGTGCCTGTCACACAAGGCAGAGTCCCGCATGTCAGCAAGCTTGATGTTACTTTTTGAACTAGAGTACATGAAGAGATTGCAATGCGTTGGGTGGAATTCTGTGGCGGTAATAACTTCTGTGAGCTCCTCCATGTTGACTGGCTTGATATCGACGATATCTGAGCACAGGAAAGCACCAATAAGTAACATATCAGCGCCGATGAGCTCGAATGAACGTACTGAAGCTTTGGTCGCTGATGTTGAGATTCCAAAGGTTGATCCGCAAATCGTCAGCCGATATGTATGTTTCTTGATCAGAATTGACAGAGATGGAATGTATATGATAGGCGTGGGCATTCGAGTACACCTTACGAGGCACGGCAGCGATAATGTTGTCCTGCAAAGCCATGCGAGGCAATCGCAGATGACTTTTCACCGTTGGCGGCGGAAGCGGGCGCTGTCCATCATGGTGATTTGATTCTGATACGACCCGTAACGATTTTTCGAAAACCTTCCAGAGTTTTATTGTTTTGTCTGAGATATTTATGTCAGAAGTCAAGAGGAGAAATTATCAGCCAGAGGACACACCATTTGTTGATAGCAGAAAATGTGCAGAATTTTGCCGTTTACACCATTTGATCTTGTTGATCTTCTCCTCAATTTCGAGCGACTTCAAGTAGTCGAACTCGGGTTCGTGCGACTGGAACTCTGTATAGAATTTATATTCACAGCCTTTTTTCTGCACACGATACGAATGTGCAAATGATATAAGCGATATCGTAGATCAAGCGGTGGATGGGAAGAAGTTCAAGTAATCGAGTTCGAGATCAGTGAAAATGCCAGCGGAACGCCCAATATGGGAATCAGAAAGACGAACACACCATTTCATTCCGTTCAAAGAGCACAACACGACCACCTTTGTCACCTGTAGCGAGATAATTCCCCGTCGAGTCAAATTCCACCGTAGAGATAATGTCAGCTGAACGTGGGGCGAGAGTCAGTCCGCTGTACGCCACAAGAAGCAGTACACAAAGATCGCGACTGGAAGAGCTTAGTCACCTTCTGTTATATCCTCTACTTCTCCTTTATCGCCAAAACATTGAGCAAAACGCCATCCGCCTGAGCCTGAGGGGTCTTCCATGGTATATATTCAGATGAAGAGTGTCAATTTGCTAGACGACGATGAGGCGTGTAGAGATGGAAAAGCTGAGCAGACGAAGAAGCTAGGCAGACAGATTGGAATCGTGGTCAACTTGAACAAGAAACAAAATGATGCACAGATTGTGGGGAGTGAGAAGCACGCGCTGTGAGCTCGCCGTGTTGACACTTGTTATTAACGGCCCATATCCGGCAAAACGACTCCGATTTTGCCCATAATCCTGCTCCTGCATCAACCACCATTACAATGATTACACCCATCGTTGGCAAGCTCAGAAAGCGCTTTTTCTTCGACGTTTCTCTCGCGTTGGGACTGGGCTCTGCAGCTGCTTTCTCCTACTGGTATGAATTCTTATCTTACCAACCAATTACCACCCTTACACGTTTCTCTAGGTATGGATACCACCTGAAAGCTGGTCAGTAGCCTTGCGGAAAACTTCTGACACATGCATCCTAATACTTTTCCTCAGTTGAGCGTCAGGAACAATACTATCTCAAGCTCGAGAGGGAAAAGCTGAACCAAAAGTAGAGGGAAGAAGGTTGTTGATGGAACAGGTGTTTCTAGACCGGGCTATATGACTAGACCCGTCGCGTCCTGTCATGTAGAGCTTTGGGAAAAATATTATAATTCTATCGTTTCCAACTTCATCATCCGACTATCAATGTACACAACCAAATGAATTCCGACGCGCAAAGAGTCATAATTTACGAGCAATATCTATGTACACGATGCCATAAGTATATCACATCTGTCCTCTGCCAACACCTAACCGCTCCAGCTCAACGCAAGCTTCTATTGGCTCCTTTTGTATCTTTCTGACTTTATCCCAGTCAGTTCCTATTCCGAATATTCCCCTTTCTGCGTCAAGCAAGCGCTCTTTACGATCCTGGCCACGTCTGCATTGGGTCCACACTTCGGAGATGTACGCTCTCTCGACGCCATCTTCGAATTTTGTCATGTGAGGACCTCGCTTTACTTTGGTCTTTTCCTTCTCCTCATCATCCTTTGGTTTCTCTTTTCTCTCTTCCGTCTGTTCCTTCTTCTTGGACTCCTTCTCCTTCTTCACCTTTTGGTACTCGGCTTTCAAATCCACGCCGTCTCGTACGAGTTCGGGACCTAGGACAGGATGGTGCATGAATTCTGCGGGATTGATGTGGTAAATGACGTCCCGCGTTGGTGTATGTCTTTCCAGATGATATCTTGAGGTTGAGGCGAAAGAGAAATTGGGATCAGGTACTGGTGGTGTAGCGAAAAGATTGGGAAGAGCAGATAGCATAGAAAATCCGAATAAGATTATAAGTGGAAGTAGTTGGATGAATGTTGAACGTGGAACTTGATTGGCTTGTTGTTCCTGATGTCTAGCAGCCCCATTAAAGTTCCCCATACGAGTAGTACGGAAGCCTCCGGGACCAAAAGTTGTCGTGAAAACTACATTGATCGAACATTAAAATTAACTCTGAGGTGGGAAGGAAGACTTACCGGGGCCACCTCCGAAGGCATTCCCGCCACCGCCAAAGAACATATTGAACAAATCTTCTGGACTCATCTCACCCTCAAATGCTTGTCCTCCGCCGCCGAAAGAATTAGCCGAAAAGTCTGGAGAACGTGATGTACGATCTTCAGGATCAGAACCACTTGCGTCGTAAGCACGACGTTTTTGAGGGTCTATGAAACAGGAAATGAATGAATGAATATAAAAACCTTAGCTTGCATTATTAACGAACCTGATAAGACTTGAAATGCTTTTGATACCACTGTGAAGCACAAGTTGTCAGTTCGACCCAGGGTATTGTTTAGGAATAAGCACTTTTGAACGCTTCATCGGCTCCTGGAGCACCGTTTTTGTCTGGGTGCAAGGCAAGTGCGAGCTGCAGATTGGGAATAAACACGAGTGACTGGATGCGCTGATAGAAACATACCTTTCGATAGGCCTTCTTAACTTCCACCTCCTCACAATCTCTCTTCAACGACATTATCTCGTAGTATTCTGTGATCTTACATGCCCGAATCTTTTTGACCATCGAATGCTGCTCCGCCGTATATTCTCTCTTTTTCCCACCCTGACCTCCAGCGGTACCATTCGGTTGCGTACTAGACGACTGTGTATGTCTATGCGTAGCACCTGTTGCTGAAGGGTGGGTCTCAGCGCCTGATGCTGAGCTTGACGCTGCATTCGATGTTGAGCCTGAGTACCCGCTGGACGATGAAGACGCAGACGCAGCTTCCGCGTTGTCAATGGATTGTAATAATTTATGGGCTTCCGGTGTCTCGAAAAGAGAAATAGATTTGAGGGCAAATTTCCGGGCCGAGGAGTAATTAGCTGCGTCTCTGTGCTTCTGTGCGATAGAGAGACACCGTATAGCTTCGTCCTTGTTCATGGTCGTGAGCGAAAGAATTCATCAACTCTTGCGTGTAATATTGACAAGCGCCGAACAATATCTTAGGGTTAGGGCTTTTTCGGCATTTCGGCGTAGCTTTTCCCATCCGTATCGCAAAAGTTCTGTCATCGGTCAAGCACCAGAGCCTCAAGCACCCCCGTTCTCGGATTTTTTGCCTCAAAACTCGTCGAGTGAGTATCCTTAATCGATTCATTAAGCTTGCTTGGACAATTGGTGAATTCCGGAGAAATTTGGTTTGGAGAAAGGCGGTGGTTGAGCTGGATCGATCATTTGGGTCTTGGATGGACTGGAAACTGATCAGGTCTTTTCTTCTGTTCCAGCGGTGCTCGCTCGACAACCTTCTTCAAGTGCGTGTGCTGTCTACCTTTGAACGCTTTGCCATTTCTGATCTCATATGTAGAAAAAACAATATGATCATTCCAAAGGATAACCGTCGCACCATTTACGAAAACCTCTTCAAAGGTGGGCTTACTCAGTGGAGTTGGAGTGTTGCATGAGACTGACAATCATTGTTGGTAGAGGGCGTAATGGTCGCGAAGAAGGACTTCAATGCTCCCAAGCACGAGGAGCTTGAAGTTCCTAACCTCCAAGTTATTAAGGCGCTGCAGAGCTTGACGTCAAAGGGCTTCGTGAAAACCCAATTCTCTTGGCAATACTACTACTACACTTTGACTCCCGAAGGCGTTGAGTTTCTCCGGGAATGGTGCGTTCGCCTTCTCTGCCCAGCATTATACTGAAATCCATGAATCATTTATTTTGCTCAGGCTCCACCTCCCTAATGAGATTGTTCCCGCGACCCACAAAAAAGCTCCTCGTCCCCAGCGCCCTGCTGGTGTCCGTCAAGGAGGCGAGGGCGCCTACCGCCCCCCTCGTGGTGGAGACCGTGGAGATCGTGGCGAGTACAGGAAGAAAGACGAGGGTGCACCTGGTGAATTTAGGCCGCAATTTTCTGGCGTTGGTCGGGGTGCCCCCAGAGGAGAGTAAATGCATTGTTGCTCGATTGTTGTCGATAATCATCACTTTTTAAACTCGCGTTGCTATGCTACGAAGCACTACAGCGTTATCATCATGCTGGCCTCCGAATATTTGGTATGTTGTATGTCTATGAACTATGATGCGTTCCTTTTGGTTCATGCTTTCCGTTCATCGTGCGCTATAAATGAACTTTCCAAAATATGAAATATGCTACCATTGTGTCGACGTGACAGCTTCAGGACTTTCAAAATACAATGCCGCAAACAAGGGTATAAGATTACCGGAAGACTCAAGAGGAACAAGTAATCCTACCTTGAATTACCTTGCTGAAGCATGACAACAATGCAATGCAATTGTTGTCAATGCAGGTTTAGAAGTAATGCGGTAATGAGCAAGATTGAACTGCGACGGCCTTCAGTTTGAAACTAATTAAACACGTTCAACATATCGTAAGAGTAGGTAAAATTCCTAAATTGAATAGAGCAAGCAGTGCGCACATAATGCACAATACCAAATGAAGTATAGCATAACATCGAGCAGACTAGGTTCAAGGAAAATGGCAAGCCGTAATTTAAGGTGTAAATCGTGGACGAGCATATACAAGAAAACAGCAAAACATTCCCGACTCCGGTGTATAACATGAAATTCATTTCACTCCTTCCTAACTTTCCGAACGACATCGCCCTCCAAAAGAACCCTACCCTTCTCTCGGAGTGCCCCAACACATCTCACCACTTCGGCGGTATCGAAGTCCTCATGTTTATCCATAGGCATGGCGGCGTTGAGGTACGCCACCAAAGCGGAAATCGAAAGTTCATCAGAAGAGCACGGGGAGCAATCGTACGTCGTCTGGAATAGGTAGGCAATCGAGTGTGAGACAAACTGTTTCCTAGAAGGTCGGATAATATGTCAGAACATCGCAAGTAGCTCATGTACAGAAAACTTACCTTCCGGCATGCGAATCTAAATCAGCCAAGACACCTCTTCCAGAAGCAGGACCCGATGTATGCGAGGGTAATGGTCCATTTCCGTACGGCCCATGAGACCGGTTTTGTGAGTGTCCTTGGTGAGCTCGATCGGATTTCTCTCGAGATAATTTCCCTCCGTACGAATGTGCATTGAGGCGGTTGTTCCGTGAGTCCATGTACTCTCCTATGTATTCTCTTTCTCGCTGCTGTTGCAAGGGGCGATACATCCCAGATACACCGTTAGTATTGTGGTGTTGATTTAACACACGCGGAGGAACAGGAACAAGAGAATGACTAGAATGAGTTCGACGGTGCTGACCCTCATTGACGTTCATTTCGGCACGAGAATCAGGATGTTGTACGAGAATGGGCGTGTCTCGAGGCGCGATAGGACGATGTCTCATTGAAATCGAGGGACGACTACCGGGTGTCGAAGGCTGACTTTGAGTTTGACTCGTAGATGGGCCTTGCTTGTTTGCCTTCTGATGAGATGAGCAAACTGAGCAAAATGTATGCAGCAGACAGATGAATACGAACCTCCCCTGATCCATTCATCTCACCCTCGGCGCCAACTTCCTTTTCGATCTTGTCTCCGCTACTTTCACCTCGAGTCTCCCCATTAGGACGAGCGTTGCTATCGACAACGTTCGAATCAGCGTCGGGTTCAGTATTTTCAGCCTCCTCCCGCAATTGTGTCCTTGAATGCACATAATCGGCATTCTCCGTCGCATACTCAAGGCCTGATCTTTCGTTATGCGACGCCCTGGATCCTACCGACACTGATCTTCCCTCCGAATCAGGAGACGCAGATGCCGAGAGTCCACGGTAATTGAAGGGGATATCGTCTTCGTCACTACGGCCTTGGTCCGATCCAGAGAAATATGCCAGTTCATCTTCCTCACCACCGTTGTGAGGATGAGGTCCTCGAACCAGACGACCTCCCTGAGGATACATTAGATGAGGAGGATGTGCGGGGTACGTGTAATGAGGGTGGTGGGAGGTCGACGGATGGTAAAGATGATGGGAACGAGGAGGGTATGGCGGAGGAGGAGCATAGCGCTGTGGATCATGCGCATGAATGCTTTGTGCACTTGTGCCACTTGTTGTCCGCCTCTTTTTGATATCTTCAATCTCGGCTGCCTTCTGCGCTCGTCGTTGACTATATTATGATTCGCGTAAGCCTTCAATGCCATAATTAGGAAAGTTTATTTTTGCTTACTACCGTGCCAAACATTTTCCTCGATGCTGAAACCACGGGTAAGCGCAAAAGCTGGAGTCTTGGCGCAACTGAACCCATTTTTCGCACAGGCTGCAGAAAACTCTATTCGGTTCCACATGCTTGATGAGTGTGTCCGCACGTAAGGTTGCAGCACGCTGCTCAGCATTGCGCCGCCTGGATTCATGTGCAGGGCCTGGGGGGAATATTCCAGCAGCAGGAGAATACATAATGGGTTCGGACTGTGAGCCACCTTCGGTGGAGGGGGCAGAAGTGTCTAGTGGGGGAGCAACGGAGCCTGCCTGGTGTGAAAGTACAATAGAAGTCGAATGTTCCTCATCGTTATTATGAGTCTCTGAGATGTGAATTTGACCAGGAGGACGAGAAAGATCGACGACTCGAATATGGTTGCTGCCATCAAGGTCGCTTTCGGGGTCTCCGTCTGCATCTGCATCTAAATCACCGTCTGCGTCTGCATCTGTGTTTACGGGCTGTTGATTTTCTCTCTCTCGGAACTCTACCTTGACTCTCGAGTCATCCGGTCTATGGTTTCTGGTGCGAACGTCTCTATCGCCAGACATAGGAATGTCTCTACGTACGACAGACTGTGAATAGGGGTGGTGCATTTGGTGGCGATGACGGTAAGGATCCATATCGTGATGAGGGGGCGACGAAGGACGCGAATGGGGAAGACGGCCAGGCCTTTGCATATGAGATGGAGGGGGTGGGACGTTAGAGCGAAAATCACGCGGACGAGGAGAGCCGCTACTGCTCGGTCCAGGTCCTGCGACACCAACTACTGCTGCTGCTCGTTTCGCACAGTCTCCGCGATGATTGAGCCATGTCTGAACAGCCTGTAAGTGATCCTCGGAATTGATAGCGATCCATCGGTCACAGACCGCACATAGAACGCGTTCGGCGTCGAATTTACGCACATCGGGGTCCTTAGAAAATAGAGAGTTGCGTTCGTCGAGGGCATACGTATTCTTATTGGAACTGGAAGCATAGACAAAATATGTCAGAGATTGAAACGTGTTCAGTACGCCACTTACATTTTCTTACTCAAACAGCTTTTCCTGTGAGCATCCCACGGAATACTACAATAGGTCGAATTGGGCCTTAGTCTGATCCATTTGTCGCAGCTAGCACATAATACACGGTATGCTTCAAACTTGGCGACATATGGGTCTGCATCGAGATATGTGATTCGTTCTTCTTCAGTACGCTTTGCTCGGCGTCGCTTGGTTGGTGGATGGGCCATTATAGCAGGAAAGAGATCGTCGGCTCCTGGACGATATGAATTCATGTTCTGCGCCACTAGTTTCTGAGGGGCAGTGGAGGTTTGATGAGTAAATCGAGCGGGCGGCGGGGAGCGATTTGAGTCTGCCTGATTCTGGCCAGCACTGAAAGCACCTTTAGAACGATGGTCCACATACTCTGAGAGAAATAAGCTTACCAGGACTCCCAATGTTGTTGCCAACGCTTGAGGGAAAACTCACCAGTCTCTTCGTCCCGGAAAGCGACCTGCTTGTGACATGATGGACAGTCTATGCGCCCGGTTTCGTATTCGCCTGGGCGTTCCTGAAACGGCGGAGGAGAGCTAGTCCCACGAGGCTTATTCCTAATGTCGTCCCGCTCGTTAGCATCGCCGTCTGCAGACCCACTATCGCCGTCATCTAGGACGACAGCGGTGGCGCCATTATGTTCAGCGCTGCTGTCGTCGACAGGTGGCGTCTTGCGCTTAAGAGGATTTCTGTAATGGAGACTCATCAAGGACCAATATAGAGGCAATGTGAAAATTGCTTGCATCGTCGGTGATGAGAGCTTTGCAGTTGGCTGCTCTTCAAGCTTGACATGAGTTGTGATAGTCGGTGACTTGCTGTCTCTGGGAAAGATAAACATAAGGAATACTCAAAAACCGAATAGTAAGTGGGCGTACTGGGCCATGTTGTGGGCGAAGTGGAAACAAGAAGTGGGGGGGGGGATGTTGAAGGTTCAGAGAAAAAGTGAGAATATAAAAGGAACATCCTTCAGTTGGCTAGAAATGAATCATTTGATGTTTGTTGGGCGATACCATATCCAGTGGCGTAATGAAGAAGACAGAATTTTTTCGTACAAAACGGAAAGCACGCTTCCAGTTCATCTCCCATTTTCCTCGTGATGTGATGGGTTGTTTCGTTCCAAATAAGCTCTCCCGGCAACCCGAATAAGGCTTTTGATACAGAATAATGAATGGATAAAATGGTTTGAACGCGAGGCTTGATTTGTCTAGACTTGCCGTTTCTGTTAGAATTTTGTTTGTTGGTCCTCCAATTCCCGCTACCTTGATACTAAATAACTTCTTCCAGATTCACCACAATTGACCTTCCTCTTCCTCCGCAAACAGCGCAAATTAATCATTTATGGTAGCAGGTCGAAAACCTAAAAGGTAATAGGACAAATAGAGCTGGGTTCAAAACCTGGGATTTCGCTTCCCTACAGATATTAGATAATATTCAGTAGAAAAAACAATCAACCAACCGGAAATCACGACAAAAATCCAGATAACACCTCGAGCAGGCCTCGGATCTCAGTTCATCCTTACCAAAAGGTCAACCCAGGCGGTGCAAGTTCCCGTGTCCCGAGCGTTCAAAAAGTCTTCCTTTCTCCTTCAATCGGAGAAGTTTTGTCATCCGTTGCCAGGCTCAAGGTCTCCACTTTTGTGGAGGTAGAACGATGCATATTTTAGGAAAACACGACCTGAAATTCTGACTCGGTGCTGCATCTTTGGTATTTTCATTTCCCTTCCGGGTCTGCAGTTACGAGGATCCTGTGCTAATGAATTGAACAAGTTTTGACTCGAATCAATCGAAGCTGTTGAAGGACATTGTGTCACCTTTAGCTTTTCGTGGATCTAACACACAAGTCCTGATATTGCTGTCGACATCATGGGAATAGAAAAGAATTCCTGGGAAAAATGCGGCCCATTTCGGAGATCAAAATGAACTGCCACTGCGGAAGAGTGGACAGGAGGACTCATGTAAGTACGGAAAAAAAAACCTTCATTGTCGCCGCCGCCACTAACAAATCGAGGTGCAGGACGACGCAGTTTATTCCGCTTGCTCCGAGGATTATCGGCCAATCACACGAAGGCGGGGGACGGAATTAAGACAATCAATGCGCCATGTAGTAAATGGATCTAATTTAGGTTTTTTGCATGTTTGCATGGTCACTCCGCCGCACTGATCAGCAACTTGAAGATAGCTCCCTTTGACACAAAAGAAAAGAGCTCTAACGCGTGTTGCTCGATGAACCGGATACATTTTCAATTGTCTCGACACACACATATCCGACTAACCATATCCGACTCATTGATTTACATTTCAGTTAAACTCGTTTACTTATTGAGCGAACAACGCTCTTTTTTTGTCTTCGTCCTAGTATTAAAAATCCGCACTTCAGTCCAGGTCGTAGTACTCGGTGGCAACAAATTAAATCCGGAAGCTTGAAGAATAAAACCGTGGTCGAAGAATAATAGAACTTGTACGTAGCCAAAAGAAATGAGTTTTAGCGCTTCTACGAATAGCGTCGACCTCGGAACTGAGGAAAGATAGGTCCGAGAACATGGACCTCTCATCCGATTTCCGGCGACATATTGGACAGTGACAGACGGCGACGACTCCTTCTAGTCAAGGACATTGGAGTAGTATAGCCTGTATGTAAGCGTTTCTATCATCATCATACCTGTAACCATATCTATCCTATGACTGCGTCGGACTCCAAGTCGCGAGATAGGCTCCCTTGGGGCGAGAGCCCTACACGTTGTGGCTGTCAAGCCTCAGATGGTTGAGACTTCTATTTGGTAGAGAAGTTGTTGTTAGCAGTGAGATTCCTGAACTCAGTCGTAACGACAGAAGCGGGACATAAATTTTAGTCATAGGAACAGCCCCAGCTCTATCTCCCGCCTGCAATGAAATACGCTAGAGCTAACCTGGCGTTACCCTCAGGAGTCCTGTCAAGAATACAGAAAATCGTCCCATTTTGTCTGCGGTCGGAAATTCGGAGGGTGCTTTTCGACGTTCGTCCAGGGGTCCCTTGATGATCATTTGCGCGATTCATCCTCGGAAAGTGCACCTCCGGGGTCATGAGGACCCAATTAATGATGGTGGTGCGACGAAGAGAAGGCAATATACTCATAAGCACGTTGGCACTTACAAGGCAACGAATTCTTCTTATTACATGGAAAATTCAAGACATGCGCTTTTCGGTGTCATGCGATGTAGGTAACAGCCCTTGTTCACTGCGATCCACGCCCTGGTTCTTCCGAATCGGAATCGAAAAGTGGTGGTTGCTAGTCCAAGGGGTAGTAAAAATTGATGGTGTGGGGTCATACCTGCATTACTAAAACCAGAAAAGGGCTCGGAAACTACAGAAAACAGTTAAGCCTGAAAATATGAGGAACAATTGTGAATCAAGGTGAAACCAGATGTAGTACTTGAATTCGTTCAAATAGCTGCAGCCTGACAAGCGGATCAGTTTTTAATTATGGAAATAAAGATTACGGGCAGGGACAGCGCGGACAAGTACATACATGCATGCCATTTACTGTGCTTGCACGGGTTCAAGTCGGCCTAGGATTTCCTAGGATTTCACGGGTTAGTATCTGATGTTCATAGCAGGCACAATTTCTAGGCGAAAAAGAATCACTTGGGGTTGACGCGCGCTGACGTTTCATATTATATGCATCACCTAAATTCAAACGACAATTTGAGTCCCGTAGCCTAGATATCCTGTTCACAAACAGTGTCTAGCAGTACCAGCGTAGTGTGGCGGGCATTGTTTTGCGTCACTAAGACTGACCAGGTTGAATTTGAACCGAGAAGGAATTCTTGGTTCTCTGAAAAATTTATGTAAGTGTAAAAAAGGACTCGCGGAGGTGGAGGCCCGTGTTACTTTGAGGTCAAAGAACACGATGTCCATGGTAGAAATGAGACTGAACGAGGCCAAAGGGATGTATTCTCTAAAGGAACGCAGCAGATCCTTCACTGAACTTACATTCTAAATCAAGAGCCTGAGGCTTTGAGATTGAGAGCTTGGATGAATTAATGAGAGAAAAATGCGTACTGTTTGTTCTGATCGAGGCGCCATCCAGACTGGGGATCCTGAGGCAAGACCTGACAGCGCTGTCCGCGGAAGCTGATCATTAATGTCATTGTTGTCATTGGTTTGCTGTTCGCTTGAAATCCTACGAGTGAACAGATAGTCTTATTAGTTTTCGAAGACCTTTGATAGGAGATGTCTTCTCCAAAATCAGAGATATGATGATGAAGTGGAAGGTGAAAAAAGGCTTAGCGTTTGCGATTATTAACCAGGCGGTTCGGGTGGAGTGTTCGTTCCAATCTTCCAAATCCAAATAACAGGACCACTGGTTAGATCAGAAGGGTTTATTCGAAACTAGCCGTTTCTTCATGAAACTACGTAGTTGTAATGGTACGTCGATGTGATGCTTTCTGCGGAATGTAGGCGGCAAGGATAGAACTAACGGAGTTGACCTCTGATTCTGGAAGGTATTCCATATTCGTGTCAGAAAGATAAACGTTTCGTGAATCAGCAGGAAGGCAAAAGTTACCCAAACTAGTTCTAGTTACCTCTTATTTCGACATTGCGGTATCCTAGACCTGGTGGTGAGAGCAGAGAATCTTTCTCATGGTTGTTGGACTGCTTTCCAGACGCCGAACGAGAGATATACTTGCTAAGTAGATGAGCCAAAGCGAGACGAAATGGACGTCGGGTCCTCACACGTGCATGAATTTCGTTGACCTTCCCCCTTGTCCTTGGCATCGGTGTGTACTACACATAATCAGATGCCTTGGAACCGGATCCTTGTTAACTCCATACATAGTACAGAGAACCTCCACAAGGTTGGATGTCGCCTAAGTTAGTGAGTTGATAGCGACCATTCAGATACTTCTGTAGGCACAATCAGCATATGCTAGAGAAACAGACGGGAAAGCATGTGAAGACACAAACTCAACGCTACTGAGGTTTATCAGTGGAATCTGTTTCCGCGATACTTTTTCGCCGAAGAACAGGTTACGAGCTTGAAAGAAGAGCTATGATGAGCTGGGAGCATTGGAATATCCATTCAGTCGAATGTGACTTTATGCTGTAGAGTTTCTTCAACGGCGTGGAGACAAGTTTAATGTGTGACTCACTAAATTTGGACTGATACCCCAAGAGGCTTTGCTCACTTCAAAAGGCATCAGGTCGCAATTACACGGACAAGGAGGATTTTCACTCATTTTCAATATAATTTCCAGGTTTCATAGTACAGTTTCTCGGGTAGAACTGTAAGAATTGAGCTTCCAGTTCATCAATGCTCAATTTCTGTCAGTGCACTCAACAAAAATTGATAGCTATAGGGCCTATGTGACTGGCCGCTGTGCGCTGGGTAGATGCATGTGCAATGGTTGAGGAATCTGAGGCTGAGTAGTAGGAGGGTCTACGAGCGTATAGACGCCATGCTGCGTCACCTTAATCAGGTGACTCCGAAGCTTCAGCGCCAATACATAGTTTCTTAATAATCAGATCATGAACAATCCTCCGCTCCAAAATGAGTCTGAGGAACTAAGGAAATTCAGGGAAGAATGGAGGGCAGAGGTCAGAAGACGCAATGGAGTGGGAAGTGTCACTCGGAGCGAAAGTACAGAAGCTTCGGATTGGCCCGATACTGCATCCCTCAATGTTTTCTCGACTTCCTCTGGGCCCGCTTCATCTGGATACGCAACCTCCGTAGCCACAGTTCCTCCTACACCATCTGCATCTTTTCATGTCTCAACAGCGCCTCCGCTATCCCAAGTCTCCAGTCTAGCGGTATCTATTTATCGCGAAGCAGTCATTCACGAACAGAGAGGAGAGCTTGAGGAAGCCCTGTACCTTTACCGGTCTGCTTTTCGTCGGGATGCGAACGTCGACATATTATTTGAACGTGAGGAAATGCTCGGCGCTATCATGGCTCAACAAATCGCCCCCGTTTCCTCCGCAAGTGCTGAAACCTTTGATTCTTCAACTCTGACACCCAAAGTTATACTAGCGGGAAATGGCTTTACCATGGATGATCTTTCCAAGAAATTAGAGAACACTCTTGCCATGCAGAGTACGAAAGCTGCTGTATCACCTGCAGAGCATGGCGTCACGGCTTCTAGAAGTTTAAATTCGATCCTAAACAACTTTCCTCGAGACCTGGTATTTGAACCGGAGGATGAAGAAGATTCTGTTCCATTCAATCTACTTCCTGACGAAATGATTGTCTATATTCTCAAGATTCTCGACGCAAGCTCTCTGGAACGGTTTGCCTCGGTGAACAGAAAGGCACGGGTTGTAAGCTTGGATGTATCCATCTGGAGGTAATGTATGTACTTCTATGTATGTGATTCAAGTACTCATTCAAAGTTGCACGATTCCAGAAAACTGGCTAAGGAGACGTATAAGCCACCACAGATACCGGTTCTACCGGATGGTTCAAGTTCCCTTGAATACCTTTCTAAACAATACCTTTACGACTACAGAAGGCTTTACATCGAACATCCTCGAATTAGACTCGACGGAGTTTACATCGCTGTCTGCCATTACATGTAAGTAAGCTATTCTACTGTTTGATTAGCGTACTGCTCATAGCTTTCAGTCGTCCCGGCCTTAGTGAAAATTCGTGGGTCAACGTGAGCTATCTTTCACGAATTCAATGTAAGACAAAAGTGCTAAGACTATACGCCGCTAGGTCAATCACTTGATAACGTACCACCGATATTTGTTCGTTCGCTTCATGTATTTTGCCAACCGAACAAACTAATATTCTGCAGGCGTTTCTTTCCCAACGGGCAAGTAATTTCGCTCTTAACTAACGAAGAGCAATCACCTGCGCATGTTATTCCTTTACTCAAACCGACGTTACGAGGCCTGAAGGTAACAAGGTGTTCATCGTTAGTTCAATCCAGATCCACTCATTCGACCCGTAAAGGGATTACTCTTCGGAAATTGGCACCTCAGTGGTAACACCGTTGTCCTCTCCAACCTAATCGACGCATCATCCCGTTCTCTGACGTACATCGACTTTTCCTCTCCGACCTCAGTGGCTCATCTATTGAGCCAGAGTACTATGGCCAGGGGCGACGCAGATGCTCCGCCTTCACACAGTTCACATAGTCACCATGCTCATAGCCATGGTCATGGTCATGGCCATGCTGCCGATCCGTCAATACCTACGATCCGGTATATCTTCACAATGCATCTAACCCTCCTTTCGCGTCCTTTGGGGCGTTGGAACAAGATGGATATTGTGTCTTATGACACGGTCAAGTTGGAAACTGGGGAAGCCTCTCCTGTGGCTCTAAAGCACGAGAGACCTTTCTGGTTTTCAAAGGTCCGGTCGTACGCGTTGAGTTGAGGGAATGTTCGCAGACTACTTGGTTGCGTGTTACGAGTGATGTACTATGTTGTAGCTTTAGAACTACGTACATGATACTTAGCTTTAGATACGAGAAGGCAATCCAAGGTCAATCGGCAATTGGCACCGGGCTTCCGAACCAAACACTGCCAAACACCCTTCAAAATATCCCGTTCAAGAAATTTTCGATGTCTTCCTTTGTTTTTCGGACTGTTAAGCTGTTTCGGTTCAGACGACTCAAGTGCCAGTCTTATTCTTCGCCTGCCCACAGTCTCCAATCATACATGTTCTGAACCCTTCTTGATCAATAATTTCGTCGTTGAACCCCCTACAATCTCATTCGACTTTACCATTGTCGCCGGGATTATCTACGCCTTGCATTTCTCTATTCGTGGGCAAGGTCGTTAAACGACCCGGCAAAAGCGAACCATGTTACTGTGTAACATATGGCGCTCTTGCAGAGCGTCAGCTTTACTCTTCTACATAGAGACGATGCTTTGATAGGACGAAACATAAATGCTTACTTATAATAAAGTACATAATCCTGTATCATACACAGAGAATTCTCATCACCTTGCTTACACGAACAGGAAGGTTTCAATATATAGATGACGTCGAATCTGTGTTAAATACCCGCGCTTCTTAAGAGAAAACCACCAACAAGTTGCGCACTCCCGGTATGCAAGCTGCCGCTACATCGCTCTTGCTGTTATTTATAAGCCCTCCATGCAGAATCCAGGATGCCTATCGATGGACAGAACGCTCAACGAACTATCAGTAGTGAGGGCTTCCAGACTTCGGATGGGACCTTATACGTTTCCAAGCCTTTCAAGTCAAAGAGTTCGAAGAAACTACGCGCGCTCATAACGTTCGCTCCGAGACATTCTACTTTTGACATCAACAACGAAAAATCTGTGGCGAACGAGTTCCGGGTGTGTTGACAGCCAATAGAGATCTCTGTGACCGACACTCATCATGTCACTAGGGGTTCTTTAGTCTTTTCTGGATCTCCATATTCATCTTCACTGTCCGAACGTATGTCCGAAGTATTGAAACCAATGGACATGCACTCAACTTGGCCTTCGCGACAATGTTCTCGAAAGATGCAATTACTCTGGCGTTAAGTGATGCCGTATTGGTGGGAAGCACAAGCATTTGCGTCGTATTTGCCAAAGCAATTTCCGCAGGATGGATTCGTTATTATTGGACAGGACTAGCCATGCAACACATATTCCAGACGACGGTGTTGATAATGGCTGTAGGATGGACATTTAATCGGTGCGCGCACTGTTCTCCTTTCCCGATATTGCTTTCCTTACATTTCCAAAACGATAGACAATGGCCTTGGGTCCAGTCTGGATTCTTTACCCTTCACAGTCTTGTAATGATCATGAAGATGCATTCCTACATGACTGTTAACGGATACTTACAATGGGTTTCCGAACAATCCCAGGCGATCCTAGATCAGCTGCGCGAGGCGACCAACTCAGAAGGAGGCTGGGATCATGCTGTACGTGTAGCGAAAGAGCATCGGGCAGCATTAGATGCAGCATCTGCTATCGGTTCTTCGCATTCATCTGGGACCTCTCCTATGGGCACACCTCCCATTCCCGACGGAGTGCAGGCCTCTTATGTCGACCCAGATACTGCTAAGGCTCTAAGGAAACGTTTAGCGTCCATGTCGGATGCAAATGGAGTGGTTGACGCAGATACGAAGAACGTTGTGGATTCACTCAATGATCCCAATACTTACAAGAAAACTGACGAGCATATACCCTCAGCCACGACTCCGCATCCCCTTATCGACCATCCAGACGAAAATATTTCCAACTTGGCCAAAGATTATAGCGAACTCCAAGGAGAACTCGTTAGTACGGGGCCCCTTTACATTGTCTGGCCCAACAATATCACATTCAAGAATTTTGCTGTTTACATGCTTATTCCTACGCTAGTTTACGAGCTTGAATATCCTCGAACCAACCGGTGAGTAAATAGAATCTGTCAGCTAAAGGCACACGACATACCGCGACTGGCAGGATTCGACCCATCTACGTGTTCGAAAAGACGGTGGCAACCTTTGGAACATTTGTCCTTCTGTACACTGTCACCGAAAGCTTCATCCTTCCATATACTCCCACATATGATCAGTCCTTCTTCAGATCATTACTTGACCTCGCGTTACCTTTTATGATGGCCTATCTGCTGCTGTTCTACATCATATTTGGTACATTCTTTCTCTCCTTTCAGAATAAAGTTTTGCTGAAACAGGGTCCCTAGAATGTATCTGCAATGCCTTCGCTGAACTCTCTTGGTATGAGCTTTTCTCTGCCATCCCCATTCTCCGTGTTTCCGATGTTGACGGCTGTACGATATGTTTTCTAGCTTCGCTGACCGGCAATTCTACGAAGACTGGGTGGGCTTAATTTATTATTCTCGCTGTACCGGTTTGATTTAACTAAGCGTTTCTAGTGGAATTCGACATCCCAAGCCGAGTTTTCGAGGAAATGGAACAAGCCTGTGCATTCATTTTTGCTCCGCCATGTTTACGCGTCAACAATGACCAGCCACAAACTTTCGAAACAATCGGCAATGTTCGTAACATTCCTTTTGAGCGCCTGTATACACGAACTAGTCATGGTCGTTGTTACGAAGAAATTTAGGTATGTCACCGGCGACCGCCCTCATATCCTTTTTCTCATATGCTTACACTTCGAACGTAGGTTCTACCTGTTCGCACTTCAGCTGATCCAAATACCTCTAATTGCCTTGAACTCAGTACCGTTCATTAAGCGGAGCAAGCTGCTGGGCAATCTGATGTTCTGGGTAGGACTGTATGCGGGATTTCCTTTACTATGTGTGGCATACGTGGCGTATTAGAACGTATTAGTGGACAGTTGGTCAAGAAGCTTTATCGAGGTAAGACCCACTCATGTGACGAGATGATAGATGTCTCGCGTTTTTGTGTGGCTTCTGGCGGTTGAGAGCGACATCAGTGGAGTTCGGTCGGACGTTCTTGTGCTTGGTTTTAAAGCATGGCCCAAATTATCCCAATTCTGCAGCTGGTCGAAACAAGGAATACAATATTTTTATTTAATAGATAATAATATTTAGAGATCACTTTCTGGAAGCAGAAAATCCTCTCGGAAACAAGAGAGTCACCCGTGAAAGCCACCACGTTAGATACACTGAAATCCTTCTCCGCACATCCACTTGCAGTTTCCGAGTCAACGCATGCCACAGGTCTCGCCAAAGTGAACTCCAGAATATTCGACGAAAGAAGAATGAGAGGGGACGAGTCCCGCTGAGGATGGGCATAGCTAATTCATCTAGGATAAAGGGTCCTACTAGGAACGGAGGTGGGATTACTTCATCTGAGGAGTTGGGCCCGGGATGGATTGTTTTAGAGTTTCGAGGAGAGACTACAGTGACATTCGTTTGACTGGCCTCTGTGGTAGTCTTATCGGTTGTCTCCTGCGTCTCTGGGGTAGGTATGTCCACGTCCGTGACTGATTCCGCAGTACGTTCTAAAGCTCCGTCTGCCTCCACGTCTTCATTCGTAGCTTGTACAAGATCTAAGGGGCCTGGGAGATCGGGAAATGAAGGGGAAGAGGAAGAAGGGATATCCCGGAGATTTTCGTCTTCAGAGGCCAGAGGTTTTCCAGATTGAACGTCCTTCGTGGCCAAATCTAATTTGGCATCCGAATCAATCGGGCCCAGAAATTCCTTCGAAACCTCGACTGTGGCGGCATTATGTACCTCTGAACCACATCGACAACAAACTATGGAATGAGTTGGGTTTGTCGTAGGCTTGATTTCGGCATCAGGATCTCTCTTCAAAGTTATCTGCTCTATCACTTCCATATTCTGGCTCTGCGCGCGCCGCGGGCGCGAAAGTACCTCGAAAGAACGCTGCGATGAGGGAACCGAATTTCCATCATAAGAATCGTAAGCCCCTGAAGCGAAATTCGATGTACCAGGATCGAGGGTTTGCTCGGAAGTACTATGACTAGTTCGACTGCGGCGATGGAATGACGGCAATGAAAGTAACCGTGTACGATGATAACTCGGAGGGTTCGATGGAGGAGAGTCTATGGAAAATGCGGATGTATTGGACGATGTGCATAATGTGGATGCATGGGATGTAGACGATGATAATGACGAGTCAGATGTGTCTCGATTGTGATTAACATGATGATCCTGGTGGTGAAAACTCGTAGATGGTCTACTGACACTCCGCAAACGCTTCATGCTAGCCTTTTTCGCAATCGATTTGATCAGCGATAAGTGGCTGCTTTCTTTTGGCACTGGTGACTCCGAATTTGTGCCATGGATAAGGATTGCTGGGACGCTATCGTGGTCGCTGTCTAGGCAGATAGTGGGTAATTCTTGTTTGCCCTCGAAGGAGGTCGATGGTGGAGCAAAATAAGTTGAAGAAGAGGAAACAGGCGAGCCCGAAGGAAACTCGATAGTCTCAGGTTTATTACTGTTATCATGGAGCTTCTGACCATGAGTTTGGAATAATTTCGATCTGGGCATGGTGACTTGGGTGGGGAGTTTTGGAGGTTTGATGCAGGTAGATGAATGTTTATTTTAAAAGGCGATTCAATTTCCATTATTCGGATAGTTTTATGCACCGACGCTCTACCGTACGTTGTCAACGAGTGCTAAAATGACTGGTAAAATTTACGTATAACTGTACCAGCGGATCGCGATATATTAAGCATAGCTTCCTTGAGCCTCTATGTCGTGTTTTGTCAAACTTGGAATCACACCTGTCTGGTTCCTAGCACTGATATCAGGCCTAGAGCACAAAGCACCGATAGAGCGCGGCAGTATAATCACAATGACCTCCTACTCGAGACTGATTGAAATCCGTTGCGGGACTGTAAACCAACCATTTCAACTGACTCTAAGGGAACATCGATTGAGTGTGCCTGTTAAATTCAGACTTCTACATACCCCGAGCACCAGAACAAGAACGAAGAGGTTTAGACCCAACATAGGTCCATTGTTATCATTCCAGTTGGGTCAGCCGTAGTTATAACAATTCGAGCAAGATGAATGAAAGTGAGATTTTCGAAAGAAAGTCATACTAGTAACAATAGGTCCAGAGTATGAGCTTGCGCGCACGCCGCAGCTAGTCCTACATAGTTAGTGCAGGCACAACCGACTTGATTTGACGATTGTAAGCATTGTTGAAGTCATTGGGGCTAACACGGTCAACCTCTGTCAGCTCTAGTCAGCTTGACGCGCTCACTGATCAAAACACTGAGACTCACGAGCCGAGCAAAGCAGAACTCAGCCTAAAAGAACTCCTCGTCGGTCCCTATATCCAAATGCGCCTAAGCAGTCGTCTTGCACTGTTTTTGGGGTCGTATACACAGAAGCCACGATGTTCCATGTGCATTTCTGAGAAAAGCTTGAAATTGGAGCTCATTCAAGGAGAGAAGAGGCAAGGCGCATGAAGACGGTCTCGTGATCATTTGACAATATACACGATCACATGACTTTTCATGGACTAAATCTTTTTTTGTTTAGATCTCTAGCATATCATGAATCCGTCATCTCTAACAAGCAGCTAGCCCTATGGTGTCAGGAATAGCTCTGATTGCCCATGAAGCGAACATCACAGCTTTCAAGGACGCCTCAAATTTCGACTACGCAAAAAGGCGAGTTTTACGTTCAATGTTTTCTTCAATTGCCAATCAAATTAATATGTACCTTGCCCGCTGACGGCAAATCCTGTACATGGATACCGTTCTCTCGATACAAAGCTCAACGCTTGCCGCTTCCACTATAATAATGCCTAAGAACGCTCCCCACGGCATATAAATCAACAACAGATTCTATGAAATGTTCAAGAGGAGCTGAATCGAGCCGCAAATAAATGAAACTCGAGTCTCAGTCTACGTATCCCAAAACAGAGTACGCGAGTCCAGGACCTCATGGTCCAAGTCTGAGGAACATTTTTAAGGTTGCCTCTTCTGGTCACGGTGGAGATTCCGGAAGCCTCTAGTGTCCACCCTCCGTACCTCTACATTTCTTCAAGAGCTCTTGCTTTATACAGCCTACAGCCTTGGATACGCTCGATATTGCCCTTCCTTCATGACACATAAATGATTCATTGTCAGAATGCAGTAGGCAGGCCGCTGCGTAGCCATGTGGGAAATACAGCGCTTAAACTACAGCATAAAATCTCCCGAAGATTTCAAGTTTACTTAATCCAACGTTCACACTGGGCAACTTCATGATCATTTTCTTCGACTTCTTCAACTTCATAGTCTGGAACTTGATATGCTTGACTGCGTAGCTGCCGCCGCAGGCTAGCGACCCACTCCCGACTTACCTTAAATAAATAATACGCTACTATCCCGATCACGGAGTCGGAAAAGCATGGGCCAACTTGAAAGAAACCTCCATGGTATAAAGTCATCTGGCGATTCAAAGTAGCAATATCGACCGTTTCCGCCAACTTTTGAGGACATTCATTTCGCTTTCATAACTATTTCAAGATTCTCCTCAGCTTTCGTGAATGGGCGATGTGATTTCAGACGACAGAACGTGGTACGTGGATTTTTTTTGTAATCCAGATTCCATAGTTTTCAGATGAACAATCGATCAAGGATGGTGGCCAACTACGTCGTTGTTGCAGGAAGCAGTAAGTGATCTCGCTTCACAGTTCTGAAGATCCTTTGTTGACGAGTTTAATTATGAAATGTTTTGCAGCATTATGGATCGCCGAATTTATTGAAACATTGCCCACGGAGATTGATTCAATATGGGTGAATCGGAAAACCACCGGAACTTCAATGTTATTCCTCATGAATAGATACATGTTCCTCTTGGGTTTGATATTTCAGGCGCTAAGGGTGTTACCAGGAAATGGGACAAACAAGGAGTGAGTCAAGAAATCTCCTAACCTATTTTAAACACTAACAGAGCAACAAGGTGTCAAGTAATCGACGGGTTGTATTCACTTTTGCAATGTGTGACCTCTGCTATAACAAACAGTAAGCTGCTTTATCAACTTTCATTGGAGTCAGGAACGGATTTTGAGCCTTGTCATTTTATTCGAAAGTCCTTTTTGCTCTGAGAATTTATGCGATATATAACAAGAACCGATTTGTTCTCATATCATCTCTTACAATGATATTTTTTATCTTCATCTTTGAAGTTTTGGTAGGTCGTTTTAATGGAAAAGTGGAGAGGAGCCAATTCACTATTTACCCTCCTTCATGATAGATAGAAGCACTTGAGCCAGGCATTTCAACAGTCGGATCGCCTTTTCAAATATTCTCGAGGTGTAAAACAAATCCCAAGGGTGAACTTCCTTTAAAGTAAGTTCGCAATTCGAGCCGCTGACAATCATAGAATTCATCGCATCTTCTAGGAGTACGTTTAACTCGACTCGTTTATCTTGTCTTCTGACCTGTAAAACTTGGTTCATTGCAGTGGAAATTGGCATACCGTTTGTTGTGTTTGGATATGACCTATTCATTTTTATACTCACAGTCAGAGAGACTGTACATCATGCAATCAATATGCACAGACTTTGTCCCGGTCAATCCAGTATAGCGCAAATCATCGTCCGGGATGGTAAGTGGTGTCTGAACTCGGGGGTCTAGATAGATTGATTCAAATACATTTCACTCATACTAGGGACTCTTTATTTCCTGTGAGTTTCTCCTCCAAATTTGAGGGGCTCATTAATGGAAATATCTTCTAGAGCTACCCTCGTCTTGGCAGCGATCGATGGCATTTTGTTAGTCGTGAGTAATGACTAAATAAGAAAAGAAATTATTTATTGAAAGCAGTAAGCCTTAGATATCAGCGAGATCTCCGGGAAACACAGCTGTACGACATGCTATATGGCCGGCAAGATTGTTTGACTTATCATACTCAACAGGATCCACTATCCGATGTCGTTGGTCCATTCTTCAACGTGTAAGGCAGCTTCTCAAAAAACCTTGGTCTCTCACTCATCCACACAATTTATATACACACTGTCTCAATATATAGATTTTCCAACCTGCTTATAAGCCGCCTCATGCTCAACTTGCAGACATTCACGACGTCGACCATCACAACATCTCAAGGGGCAGCAAGTACTGGCCAGTCCTCATCATTACACTTCGCCCAACGAATGTTAGGGAATAGAAATATCGGAGGAACGTTAGATGGTGATTTCATCGGTGAAGAGATAGAGTTCGAATAGATGTATAAAAGGATAGATGAATGGAAGAGTGAAGAGAAGAACTCGGAAACTAAATTTATTTCCTGAATGATTTCGTATTGATTTTCTATTGTACACGAGAGGAAAAGAGTTAAACGATTGGTGAAATTGATGTATTATATATGCAGCGTCCAACTCGCAAAATCATCCCTACCAAAGTCTTAAGCTGTTTTGTCCTGGTTCACCATCGTGTTACGTTGACAAATCTTGGGATATCCCCGTGTTACCCAATATCGTCGCGTTAATGGACGTATAAAACGTCCACCAAGAGATAGACTGACGGGAATTAATTTTGTATTATAAACCTGCCAGTACGTATCAGCGCCCAACTCAAAGATGAAGCCAAGAGAAAGATAATCACTGCACTAGAGCTTGCCGGTCTAAACATTTCGACCTAGCCACCAGGTGAGATAGAACCCGATAGGCCGCCGTACGCTGAACACCGGGACGAGGATGAAGACACTGGAAATGAAAGGTCCTTCTGACACTCGATGTGAGCCGACTCTATTCAGATCCTTCTCTGTTTTGATATGCTCTTCCGAATCATCGTCACTATCTTCATCTTCATCTTCGCTTTCATCTTCACTCCCCTTTTTTTCATCGATATCATCAGTCCAGCTGTAATGATTCGGAGAAGCAGAAGGAGGAAGAGTGTAAGAGAAGAAACTCGAAACTGATACGATGGATCGAGATGACGAGGGTAGTGGAGGCAGCGAAGCCGCTGTGTCATCTTCCGTAACACCTCGACTGGCCATTGAAGGCGTCTGCGCCTTAGCTTTTTCATTGCTAGTAATCGGACTCGTCGGCACTAGTTCCACTGATACTAATAGACCCGGAGGATGAGGCCGCGCTTCCTGCGCATCAGCATGATGAAACGAATCGTCCCCAGTAACTAATGATGTGGCCCTGAAATCCTTGGTATCTCGGCCCTCGCCATCAGCGCTCAATGCTGCTGGGACCGAAACAGCCATCGGTGTCGGCGAAGTTGGCGTGGCAGTCATCATTGTTGGAGTGACTGAGGGTGAAGCTAACACAGGCGGCAGAACAGTCGACTCGATGTTGCGCTCGGTTGAGATACTAGGACTCGAATGCGACCTACCAACTCCTATATCGAGATTCGCAGGAACGGGTGGTACTGGTAGGGATGTTACTGTCGAAGAAGGGACGGAACCAACATTACTCCCCGTACGTGACCGAGAATAGCTAGAAGGACGTAATAGTCGGAAAGAGGGAAGGGAAACACGACGGCGACGTGTGTCTTTGGAAGATGAATATGAATTCGCTTCTGCCAATTCAGGGTGTTCGGCGGACTGTGATGAATGAGGTGAAGGAGCTAGGTGAGACGAATCGAATGACTGGGTTAAATGAGAAGGTTCGGACAGTTGAGATGACTCTGAGGATTCAGAAGAATGGTCGATATGATGACCATGCCCATGCCCATGTAAAGTGATTCGATGAGCAGAATTCGTCAACGTAGACGAAATACTCCGCAACTGCTTCGTGCTGACACGTTTTACTGTCTTGAGCAAACTGGGTTTCCGCAGTCTCAGACCGTCATGGTCGTCTTGGTTATCGGAGGAGGAGGTGGAGGAAGTCGAATGCCTCGAAGACCTGTGGAATTTAGAGAATTTCGATGGAGTAGAAAAAGGACTAGCGTCGCTCGTGGTTGGAAAAGCCACAGGTTTGGAATCTTTCGGCTCTTGGACTTCTTCACTCTCTTTTGACTCATTGGTATGAGCATTCGTCCTAGAAGGAGTATGTGGAGGGTGTGGTTTGATGAGTTTAGTCATGGCAAGTCGGCGGTTTCAAACAAAGAGAAAGAGATTTTTTGGTACAATGTAATCGGAAGGGAAAGACCTAATCGATGGAGGACAGCTCTTCTTTTTATATTATCGGCTAAACCTGAACATCTGGAAAACACATTGTCAAATTGGGTGACTTCCCGCTGCAATTATTCTGCAGTTAACCTGCAGTTAACTATTAACGGTATTTGATGCGACGTACGGACTGTTGATGGGACCCTCGCTTACACCAAAAACCAGTTTACAACAGGGTAGGGAGGCCGTTGTAAGTTGGTTTTGATGCAGTTTTTGCGAAGCCGCTGTCCGGCCATCTTCGCTTAGGTTCGCTTATATTGGTGGCACAAATTAATTGTCTGGTGTCCTGCAAATAATTCCTACGGGAAGTCATCCATTATTGACAGCGCAACGTTTGGACCGCGAGCTACCGTGAGGCATGCCGAGAACAGCCTAAACAAGGCAGTACTCGGGTAAAACACATCCAGACACCAGACCAGACCATTTGTTGCGTCTCTCCGTCTCTTTCCGTAGACGGTTGGGCAATACTAGGACAGTTTTGGAAATTGCCAGTACGGTGGTCAAGCCTGGACCATGCAACTCCCGAGATGGGCGTATCAAGATGAAACGAAAAATGACATGATAGTCAAACAATCAGTCCCGACCTATCTAGCCCAACAGTCTTAATTTTTAAAAATGCATATAAGCTGAAAAGGTAGTGGCAAGTCGTATCTCCTCGAGTCATTAGTGAAATTAGCCACATCTACTCATACTGCCGACTACATGTCACGTACAATTATATTATAGGTAGGGAGAGGAGTACGGATTATAGAGAGTATAAGTGGCGAAGATGTTAAAGTATGTACCAAGAGTAGGATTTATTTGCAGCACAATGATAGAGATAAAGTTATACAGGGCCCAAGGTCAAGCGAGATGGAGCAACACTAGGAAAAGAATGATTGCATAATTATAATATCCTTGTTTCGTGCTCTGGTCTGTACTCCGAGTACAGACCAGAGCACGAAACAAGGACACTGATCTGCAAAACATGGATGTTCACCAGAGCAAGGATACTGGCTGGAGAGTGCTGTCCAGCACTGAAAGCACTCCCAGCAGTATTGATCAACTGCTGGGGGTGCTTTCCCGGCTGGACAGCGCTGTCAGCTGCTCTCCAGCTATTAGCCGAAAATCCAGGTTTTACAGAAGTCAGGAAATTGTCATCGATATTGACAGTGTGATACGATGCTTCTGCGCTGGTAAATGCGCGAGAAAAGTTATAAGCCATGTGAGAAATGGTGCGGACTGCAGGTGCAAGCGATGGTGAAAGACCAAGCTCCTCGATCGTTATCTGGCCAGGAGTCTTCATTAAACTTCCACGCCACGAAGGCAATCTGGGCGTTTGTATTGCGGATTTCCTCATTTGGGATTTGCGACTTGTAGTAATCTCTCTGAGAGATCCGGAATGAGTCTCCGAGGCAGAGGCCGGGTCACGGCTTTGACGGAGGGGGTTGCTGATCTTCCCCAGTTTCAAAGTAAAGATTGAATCAGAAGATATGGCGGGCAGTTCTTGATACATCATCCCATCGGTAGTGTCGACACCATCGTTAACGAAAACCTTGCCGCAGACATAGGGAGTCAAGAGATGCCTCTTGAGCGTAGCTTGATCTGGAGCACCACCATATTTGAAAACGTCGGCCAGTATCTGTGCACGTATTTCGTGCTCTGGAAGTCGATCCATGTGAAGCCAAACATCCTTGAGAACATATTGTACACCTTGTTCGTCTCGGACTAACCAGACCCGCGTGGCGCTACTCACAGTGCTATCAGCAGCATAATCTGCGAGAATCCGGATAGTTTCGAACCATCGCACTTCGCCCTGGTCATTGCGGACTTCGATTGAATATACACGTCTCTTGCGCGGATTAGACGGGTTGAACGCAGGATCTGTACAAGTGATAGTCGGATCCCAGCCGAAATCTGTGCGAGATGAGAACACAAATGAAATAAAAAGATGGACGAGTCGGGCATGGTCCTGTAGTCCGAGTCAGTATCAGGAGTGCAAATGGCTCAGAAGCTTACCTTTAGAAAATCGCATGGCTTTGTAGTGAGAACAAACCAGAGTCTCAATTCCCTATCCTGTATTGTCATTCCAAAGGTGAATCGACGACAAGGATCAAGAGACATGATTTGCTGTAAGTTATAGACAATTTGAGCAACATTATGGGTGATCACGGACGACAAGACAATATACTGACCTTGCTATGATGTTCTCTGAACCTTTCATCTCGCTTCTCGTCTTCTGCTGGGCCTGCGACATTATACCAGGTGTAGAAACAACTTGGATCCTTCTTGATGTTTTCAGCATCTTTCATCGACACCCAGAGATTGTCCGGCTTCGTACTAGATCCTCGTTTGTTGGCGATTGGGCAGGTTTAAATAGAAGGGTGAAGGTCTGCTGAAGAGTGGGTTGCGCAACCTTTACAGCATCGAGGATTGCCCGGCGAGTTGCGCGAATACAATGTCTTCATGGCGACGCTCGGCCTTCGGGTCGATGGAAATTTCGCCCCATCCTTCTCTAACTATGGCCCCGGACTTTCGCAGCTGTTCGACGATGGCTAAGATGTCTATGGCGTCTGGAAGAGGGGATAGGAGATTTTTGAAGAACCAATCTAAATCCACTTCCGGCACCATATTCTCTAAGTCTTGGATTACCGCGCCCCTTTTTTCGTCGAGTTGACCCGAGCGATATTTCAACGAATCTGTTGTCCGAAGGTTGTATGTAGGGCGTTTCTTTCGCAGGTGCGCGAGATAATGATTGTTTACTAATTTCTGAATTCGCGGTCATGTGAATACTAGGCTCCACTGCCGTGGACTGCACCTTGCTTGGGAAAGGATAAATTCCAGTTAAACTGATACTAGAACTGGTATGGCAGGAACTAGGGAATGATGCAGGATCTATGTATGCAAAAAGTGTAGGGTGGTCTAAGTATCATCTGAGTGTCTTTGTCAAGGTGTAGATTTTACGAGTCCGAAATGTAATGAAGGATTCGTCTTATAGTGGGTTCCAGCGTGGGAATTCTTCCTTTTATATTTTTGACCTTCCTTATATATTTTTGACCTTCCTCTTTCAGCGATTTTTTTTTCCCCATACTTGGACTGTCACGCTTCGCGCCACTCGTCACCTTTTCGTCACTCTGCGTTACCTACGGCGCCCCCACCTCCAACATTGTCTGCGCCCTACATCTTGCCGCGAATTCTTGGCTGCACTACATCCCCCTCTCGTCCTACTTCTCCGGCATTCTTCTGCAAAAGCCTCTGCCACAGCTCATCAACAAAAGTCTTGAAAACAACGACCAAATCAGGATGGCCAATTCGCCACATCTTCTGGGGTATTCGAGGATGGGAATGGAGCTGACCAAGGGGGAGGTGGGTTGGAGAGAACAGTCTGATTTTGGGACGGGGTTCGAAGGGGAGAGAGGTGCGTTCCTCTTCTTGTCCACGCGCGCCGGGGCTGCAGCTGAAGATGGGAACGACAGGTATATTGCTCGGTCTTTGGCACCACAACGAAGTACTCGACCGCTCACCAGCCTATCTCTCATCGCCAATATTTTCTCCAACTTCGTCCACATTCTCCTTTGCCACCTGTGGTACACAACCTCTGCCTATCTTCTAGCACCATAAACACCATTTTCAGTGTATTTCACTATCCCATCACCCGCATTCTTCGTACTGTTCTCGCATGGTCGGCCCACTTTTTGTTCCCAAATGCTGGTGCTTTACTTATCTCTGTATCTACCCCATGTTTACCCTGCTACGTACTGCATCTATTTACTCTGCGCAATTCAATAACTTTTGCACTCCTGGCCATTACTTTCCTCGCGTTTGCATGGTGTTTGTTTTGCCACCTGGCTTGCTGCATCCACTGGTGCCCATGTTGGGCTGGGAACTGCCGCCCCTCTCGAGCGCTTTCCTCCTCATCCGTCACCCTCAATATGAGGTACACGATGGGATGCGAGATGGAGGGAATATGGTTTTGGAGGCCAACACAATCACTCACATAGATTTACTCTGTTGCAGAGATTACACAGCATCTGCACTTATTTATATGCAACTCTGATTTTCGGACTCGTTCTTGCCACGCGCGCAGCGCGATGGCCCACTTTCGCACGTTAGTTCAAGTATCAAGTGAAAAAAACAAGGCACATAAGGTGCACTACAGGATATACACACTTCAAAAGCCTTGTGGAAATTTGTTTGATCACCGACTCTGAAGGAGGAGGTCCTTGTAGGTTTCAAACGGCCTTGTTTTTCAAGATCATTCTGCAAATATATTGAGCCGTAATATGGGTTGAGTATGATGTCAGGAGTCTGATGATCATTGGTTGTATACCTGTTACGGTAGTGGAGCCGTAGATTCGTTTTGCTTGGTAAATTGTCATGTGGCATTGGCAGTAATTTTTGTTTGATGATAGAAGCATTCACCAACTGTGAAAGAGGAGGATTCAAATGGCCGTGTTTTGTGAGATTATTTTGCAAGAGGAGCTGTATGATACATAGGTGTAACTGTTTGAACCAATTTGGTGGCAGTGTGTGTAGCTACTTTTTTTATTGTGTTGTATGGTTTAACTTTAGGTATATAGATGGTGCACATGGTTTAATGATATTGTTGCCTTTTTGGGTGCCAGTGAATACTACAGTATGCATTTGTAGTGTGTTTCTATATATGTGTCATGCTCTGACCTACCTTCATGCCCTAACCTACCTCCCTTTACTCTTATCCAACCTTGGAGAGACCCCCTCGTTCTCTCTACTTCATCACGGGACCTCCTCCATAAGCTCCCCTGCCTTACCTCGACTTCGATAACTCACCACACCTCCCAGGATACAAGCATGCACAGACTTAACCCCTTTCGGGCCAGGACCTTCCCATTGCAGCAACCCCATTAGTACCTAAGCTCGATCATTTACCTTACACATACCAGATCCCCTGATGCTCCCTTGTTAACTTCTCTGTACCTATTTAAGCAGTCCTGTAGTGTCCCAAACACCAGCTTGGTATATTTTGAACACACACCCTTTTACATAGGTCCAGTCTCTGCTAACTATACAGATTTTCTCTCTACTCTCTGTTTTATTATCTCAGTCTCTCTACTTCTGTTTCTCATCTACACAATCTAATATACACTTCTACTTCATGTCTAAGCAATCTGAGTGAGTTTTCAAGCTCCCCAAACATCTATCGTTTCGGTGAGCCAACCTCCCTAGTTGCTCCATGAGCTCTGGACCTTGACTTAGGTAATGTCGAAGCTCCCCCTTACGTCCAACTATGTGCCGCTTCTCCATTACCACCCCCACCACTTGAGGACGCCAACTGCTACCCCCCACTTCCCAGGCTCACACTCTATTGGGAGCTCTCATGTCTGAAGCTCACACCATCTACTAGCTATAATGATCCTACGTTGACGTTCCTAGCTATTACAATTCATACTATGCAACACTCCTATGTCCCCTAGCTCCCAGTTATCTTTATCTCCACTGGTTATCATCCTAGAGACCTCCCTGGACCTTCTAGGAACCCCTTCAAGGGTCACATCTCACAATCAGAACTACTACTAGGTCATTCCTGTCCTTAGTCGCAGTTCCTGTAGCTCCCTTTGAGCTACAGCTTGCTCCTAGCACACTACAACATAAACCTCTCATACCAAATCCACCCTTAAGACCAATTCTGACCCAGGTCTTACAATATGTCAGTGTTGAAGTACTATAATAATACAGTGAAATCATTAATATTGTGATCTTGTGTAAATGGAATCATTACAGTGAACTGTTGCATTTTT
Organism: Lentinula edodes; assembly: GCF_021015755.1. Classification (NCBI taxonomy): domain Eukaryota; kingdom Fungi; phylum Basidiomycota; class Agaricomycetes; order Agaricales; family Omphalotaceae; genus Lentinula; species Lentinula edodes. The sequence goes on from NW_025764349.1 coordinate 391,802, forward strand.
ATGCAGTTCTGTTCCACTCTGGGGTGTCAGCCATACTTGTGTAAACTTACTTTACATGCATTGTCATCATTGGAATTTGGCAGCTGAAACATGCTGTAGTAGTGGAAAGTGAGCATTGTTAGAATTTGCAACTAATAGTGCTGCAAGTTATGGCGGAGCTTGTGGTGTGTATTCAAGTTCTCGACCTGACTTGTCCCCCATCTGCTCATTGCTCCAATTATCTCATCCTTCTCAATGTCTAACTACCTCATCCAAATGTTACTGTAAAAATGGAGTTTGTTTAGAATCTGTTTTTTGCATTACTTTTGTGCTATTGAGACATCTACTTGCTGCAAGTGTGCATATCATTAAAAATTGTACCTAAGCTCACTATCCATATCTTTGTATCCTATTGGCAAGTCAGGCAATCCAGCCAAGGTCAGTGCCTCGGAACGAGGCCCTTTCCCAGTTTTAGTTTACCTTATACATCAGAGACCATTCAGAGTCGGGGATTGCCATGCCAGCACGGCGCTAAGAATTATTTAATCTGAGTATTGAGGAAAGAATGCGGCGCACATAAGGTGCGCTGCAAAGTAAGCACAGAGTTCAGGATGTTTGTAAACATTTGGCAAAAGCATGAGGCCAAGCACAACCAAAACGTGCCTGCACAAAATAACTTAACTTCTGGAGTGCAATAGACCTTGCAAGCAAGGTGATGTTCCAAAGAGCCGTGTGAATTGTTGTCGCACTTTTCAGCCATCACCTTGCTTGCAATGGTCAATGAACATCCATAACCTCAAGCGCCCATGCAAAATTTCCTTTTAAAGTCATGTTTCTCCAATCCGATGCATCGCCTTTGCCCTATAAGGCAGTCATGTGACCCTTTTGTGAACCTTCATGCAGCCCTGATTTACTTTCCCTTCTACAACCCTGCGCTTGCCTGTCACACTACGGCTGTGACCACCCTCCACTACCTTCGTAGCGTCCCTCAACGTTTTGCTTCGTCGCTAACGTTTTGCTTCCATGTTCGGTCCGAATGCATCCCTTGTGCTGTGTAAGTATCATATAAAGTGTGACTCTTTCGTGCCCATTTCTGAAAAACTTCCCCTGTGGCCTAGTCTTTGGACAAACTCCTTTCATGTCCAGCAAAATAAGCGTTCGATTTTACCTTCTTTTCTTTCATCTTCATCTTTTCGCTCATTACTTCATTGCAGTCAGTCGCGCCCCTCTCCCGGTCATCCCTTTCTTCACTCGAAAGCCTACCAAACGAAATCTGGATATATTGGATATTGTGTTATCTGTCACATTACTCACTATTTGCCCTCGCTCAGTCCTCACGTCGCCTCCGTTCCCTCGCTTCCCCGCACCTATTTCATTCAATCCACTTCCTACGTCCGACGCTGTCAATGCCGTCGTCCCCACCTGGTCCAGCAGCGAATGCGAAATATTTCACCATATTAAATGTATCTGGATTGGCAGTCCTGCGATGTGTCCTGTCCCCCCATTCCCATCACATACTCGTAATTGCTGTAACCTTTCCATGAAATGGGCTACAATGATCATACCTCGAGTCTCTCATCTTTCGTCACTCCACCTTGTTGAACTTTGTCTGCCACCCACTTTTCCTGCCCATCTGCGATCATTATCATCCCTTCGCCAGCTTGTCATCAGAGGATGTTGTCTTGCTGCTAATACTTCTTTTCACGAATGTCACTACCTCATTACCCGGCTGCACATCGAAGGATTGTGCTGGCATGACCACACTAGCCGGTCCTTCGAACTTATCCGCGCTTGCCCCGAATGAACACTTGAAGCTCAATTGGTTCCGTTACCTTTATGATGAGGATCACGTAATTGCTTACCTGCGTACAGAGCCTACCAAAAGTTATCCATCCATATCAGCGGCAGCCACACTTGGAAATTAATATCAGAGTACGTTATCCGATGTGGAAGAGGTTGAATGTGTGTCGGTTTAACGATAAAGTCGCCGTGTTCATGAATGATGACATTAGGTTTTGGTTTGTGTGGGAGTACAACGAGTTTTGATTCTGGATCTTGGCTAGGTTAATGTCATTCGGAACGATGAAGTTAAGTAGAATGAATGCGTTGATAATAAGACTTTGATATCACAATGCGATCTGAAATCAACATTGTCCGGCACGTGAGAAGCACCGCAAGCAAGGTGTATGTCCCCAACGGGGTACGTTAATTGTACAATACCAGTCAGTGTAACCCGAGGCTCAAGTTATTCAAAATTCCCGCAGTAAAAAAAAAGGAAGGAAGAAATTGTCTTTCATTTCGTCCTCCCTTTGTACCCTACTTGCGTTTGGGGTATTTCCCATTTTGGTCCTCATTTATCCATATATTCTATAAGGTCTTACCATGACGGAGCTGTCGATTGCCTGTCATGGCGATCTAAACTTTGGTATATGGGTATGAATTAGTGCTACCAGCGATGATCATCTGTTACTACCCATTCACTGAGTACAGTATCGAATGTCATCGTCGAATGACTCCTCTGGTGAATCAGAGTCTATCGCAGTAAAAAAACAGTTGATCGATTCGGGCTATGTCAAGCATAGAGTTTGAGGCCTTTTCTACCCCCTAAGCTTAATGCTCGAGCTTAGGGCCTCAAACTGCCTGAGTAAGCTCCAGGATGCAGCCTTGCTTTTTCTATATAATTTCTTATTATTATTTATACTCTTCGTAAGTAGGCGTTGCGGTATTGGATGTTGGTCAAGACGGCCGTTATGATGAATGATACGAAGAGCTGAAAGGATTGAGATTTAGAGGCGGGATTTCGATGGGGCAATAAACCAGAGAGTAGGTCAGTGATCACGCATGAACATATACTGTACGTTCAGTAAACTTTTCTCTTCGAATAAGGTTTGAGCGTGTTCAGTGAGTACGATTTAGTAGTGGTATTTATGGCGAATTACTGGCACCCGTATGGGAGTCGCAGCTCAGGTTGCAGCTTTTGTTTTTGATTTACAACTGCCCTTTCGGGCCAGATCCGGATGCCATCTCGAAAGCGGTAGCCGAATCACTGCTTTGACCAAGAGGGTTTGCTGGTAAGGCTCGAGTTTCAAAACAAAAAAAGAATTGGTCAGGAGGTAAGCAGGATATACCTTATGTACAAAATATGGCTATACGGGCTGTACGGAGTGATGGTGAGATTTTGCTGAGCTACACGGAGCATTTCAATGTTTCCTGAAGTACAATTCCTTCAGCTCCGGTTGTTAATGTAGTGCTCGAGTGTCTCTACAATGACCTGATGGTCTTGTTCCTGCTTCAAGCCCGAAACCACGATCACACCTATAATGCCTTCGACACCCTTTACCCGGATTGGAAAACCTCCACCGTGGATCGCGTACTGTCCCGCCCTTTCTCCTAGCATATACTTGGCCGCAAACAAAGCTTCATCGCCCTTCAGCTTGTTGTGCATGTACCAGGTGCTGCAGCCCCAGCGGAGTACAGTCGCACATTTACGCGCGACCCAAGAATCATTATCAGGCTGCGTTCCTGATCAAGTTACAGAATGAAAGAGCAACTGGTTGCTATTGGCCAAGCTGATGTTTATGACGGCTGGCACTGCGGGGATCGATGCGTTTCCTTGCCGTGGAAAGGCTGAAAATATAGGGAGGTTTGGTACATAAACCGCTCGATTTCAGAGTGGGAGAATGTTAAAATTTTTCTTCCATAAATAGAAGCACCTTATAGAGTTAATATTGAGCGATTAGCAACAATATTCTACAATGAACCTCTTGAAGGAAATTAACTCAAAATTCGTGCCGATTATTCAGACTTTAGCGGTCCCGTTTAATTGAATGTCATTTAATTTATCCTGATAGAGTAAATGGTGGTGGAATTTGAAGGTTATACTGAATGATCGCTCGAAATTCTTGCTAGGAAAAATTCATATATTATACAAGTAATTGCCTCGTGTAAAAGGCAAGGTTTTTCTGAAAAACCTCCCAGAGCCTATGCATACCCGTTGTCGTGATGTCCAGATGTTCGGACGCCGCCGATGTCGACACATCAAAACATCGGGACGTCCCTGATGTCGGGATATCGGAACTTGGTGCTGAGGATGTCGGTATAGGTGACGGTGTTGGTATATGTGATATGTTGAGCTGGAAATATACGAAGGACAATCATATTTTATTGATACGTCTACTCAAAATATACATGTATATGAATGTAAGATCTTGATGCTTGAAAGGTCTTGAGAATCTTCGAGTACTTGAGGACCTTCAAATGCTGGAAGATTTGTGCATCTGATTATTGACCGCTTGTCCGTTGAGGACCTGTTCCACCGGTTCGTATCTGGATGATTCTAGTTTAACTAATAAGTATTCACTCGTTCAGCACCAAAAGTCACAGAAACCCATCTTTTAGTCTGTATTGTACATATTGCAACTCAGGTATTACTTCCAGATTCAAGATTAACAACAAGGCGACACAAATTTGATGCTATTATCTACCAAGACTATTGAAATGTCAGTCAAACTGCTTTAAAAAGTGGACAAACCACATACCTTCACGAAACAGCAGCCCTTAAAAAGATTGGATAAACAATCGTGGTCCAGACGACGTGCCAGGGTCCATAGAAAACGAATTTCTCGATGTGCGCTCATTGGCCTATATTTCAGACATATAGTATTACAAACTAAGAGACTAAAGCGCAGATACGTACAGTTTTGACAATAGATTCGCGGGGGGTCAACACATGCCATCTCAAGCAGAAGATGTGCTAGTGTTTCTACAGACCAATGAGATGTATACAGGCAAAAGTCAAGACACTCACCCGCCCTCCGTCTATTTGCGACCTGAATAGGTGGAAGCCATATTCTCCATGGACTAGGGCAATCCTTGTCCCACTCCTTCTGACGACGAACGAAATTGTTTGACATTCCTATTTTCCACCCATCACTATCAACGTAGGCGTATAGATATCCCTCGCCATCCGCATCTGAAATCCCCTGCATCTCTCGCAAGCCAAAGCGCCGTTGTAAGTTTTCAAAAGATCGACGCATGGATACCGAGGAGGCAAAGAAAGAGAGGTGTCGATGCTAAGGTCTGCGGAGGGAAAGGGCGGTAGGTAGACGCGTTGAGATGAGCAGCAAAGTGAGGCGCGGAGGAGTCGGCTAAAACAGGCCCAAGAGACGGCCGTGAAGAAAAAGCGCCGCCAACGAACGGTTTGAATCTGGAAGTTGCCTCGATGATGTCCTATAGACAAGCGATAGAGCGTGTACAATGATGACGGCGTGTGCAGTAATATGAGGTGCTCTATCAAAACACAGGACAGAATTAACTTTGTGAGCAGCCAGAGAGGATGAAGGGTGAAATTGAAGAAGTGCAAGAATTGCAACCTGCAGCATCGCAGTGCCATGCCGATGGGATCAAATAAAGGCAGATTTAAAACAATATCACCAACGATCTTGTGAAGAACATTGACTTGCGTCTGTTTAAACGTTTGAAGACTCATCGATGGGCACAAGTGATATAAGTAAGAATGAGCGTAACGTTACGTTCATGGGGAGCAGAAAACATGAGATTGAGTATACATTGATTAATGGCAAGTCAAAGCGACCTCTCCCAGCCTGAAAAGGAAAGGATATGACAGAATATCTCGGGGAGTCTGGGTGAATCAAAGATGCAGACTCAGCAGATTCTTCTGATAGCTCAATCACAGGAGTTAGATTTTCGGGAAGTTCAGTAGCGGGTACAGGTCTGGAGTTGTACAGACACGGAATCCGATGGAACCCAAGGCGACGATGGTCTAAATGATTTCTTTGGTTCTTCATGCTGCAGATCGTACGTCTCAGCAACACTCCAACATTAATCCCTGGGCTTACCTTTGCAGCGTTCACGACATCTGCAGGTTCTGTAGCGTCTTTGTTTTTGTATGTCCCCTCCCCATCTTTGATATCTACAGTTACTGGAACAGTCTGCAACGGGAACGTCAACTGGCACTTATACGTCGGATATGATCATGCTAATAGGTGTTTGAAGGTTATTTCTAAATGCGCCTCGGAAGGGACTTCTGGTGGCTGATCAAGACCGGCGGACAGTATCGCTGTCTTGATTTCGAAGGCACAATCTCAATGTCCAGCTTTGCAGGGAATTCCTCCGTTCCTGGTACCAGCTTGTCGACGGACCATTCTGCGGGGGATGCAGGAGACTCTTTGATGGGATAATCTAGGCCTGAAGTTATTGGGCTGCAGAGATAGTGGGGCTTCCTTGTACAGATGGATGCTGTGGGGAATGTACGTGAAGACTTTCTCTTTTGATGTAGGCATTAATCTGTTCAATCTAGATGAGCATAAGCCCTTGGTCTAGAGATGTAGTCTTGGCAGTTCGACGCGGATTGTTCGTCATCGACCTGGAAGCACCATTCGAAGTTCCGTGTTTCCTTCCTCAGGGCGGAACTTGGGATGTGGCTGACGTGCAGTGGAACTGTCTGTCATATGCATGCAATTCACCCATACGCTTCCCGGCCCGGCCCGGAGCGGCCGGACTTCGGAATAATTACCTTGTGACTTATTTATTATTCCGAGCTTTCATCGAGGTCTTATGACTACTGTATTTGGGATGTATATAAGCTAGAATACTTGTACGTTGTAGTCAAGCTTGAAATCAAGTGTACCATCTTATCCCAGTCTTTAATATCTTCTTTACCCTTTGCTTCCGGACTCCCGGATCATCAGGAACCCCATTTAGGCTGCTCATCCCAATCTTGCACTCTTGCCATAATTCCCGGGGACACCAACAGTGTGTGAAGGGTGTTGCTAATAGCTTCACCGACGTCCCACTCCCAGTGTGTACTACAGGCCAGTACTCGGCTCCGGACCTCGGAGTTATCCCGGGCCATTTCCGGCCCATATCCGACCTCAGAACCTCTATAGTTATTGACCTGTAGGCACGGTCTTGTCACTGTCGCTGATCATTCTGCTAGATTGATATGGAATCTGTACATGTCCGGAAAGACATCCAAATAACATATCCTTCATTCTCACTACCGAGCCATTACCGATATCAACTGGCACATGACTGAGAGGGACACAGTTGTGAGTACTGGGATAGATTCCTGAATATGGGCCTGGGACATGCGTGAAACTCTGTAAATCAATTTTTGGTTTGGGTGCGTTCAGCTCACCTGGGACCCTGATCAATTGGAACCGCCAAAACTCTCACATCCTTGCTTCCTCGCATGCGGACAAGGTTCTCATCTGGGACCGAAGGAAAGGCAGTCTGCCTGTTGCAACAATTGATGCACACTCATCGCAGTATTTATGGCATCGATTGGTCGCAGACCAAACCAACGGAAATCGTAACGTGCTCGTTAGACAAAACCATCAAAGTCTGGAACTCAAAAACGATGACTTTGAGAACCAGGATTAAGACCGGGTACCCTGTTTGGCGTGCACACGGTCTTCCGTTCGGTCGTGGTGTCCTTAGTCTCGCACAACGCGGCGAAACTGCCTTGGAGATGTTCTCTCGAGAACCAAGGATTAGGCCCTGGTACCTCACGAGTTCCGGTAGATAGTTTCCAAGGGCATTCTGATGTCGTTAAGGAATTTGTCTGGAGGAAAGGTGCTAATGATACTGTTTTCCAACTCATCACTTGGTCCAAGGAGCGTACTTTGGATTCTGGCCCGTGGACTCCGATATGATGTGGGTTTGTTCAAATCGACAATCGCAAGATGAACGAATAGCTGATAGGACGTTGTATAGGACGTTGTACAGAAAGTAGGTTATTCACGGTCTGGCAGCAATGATTCCCAACATCAGTAGCAACCAGCTACTTCCGCCACTACGGAATCTGCTCCCCATACAGAATCATTCCGCAACGCAACGTTCTCTGACTCCAATCCAAACACAGACAGCGAGAACAACGACTCCCACACAGTCAACATGGAGTATACTCCCTTGATGAAAGATCGTGCGTGAGCCCAAATAACGCGCGTCATGACAAATTTACTGACTTTCCCTCGACATCGCGGTAGACGGCAGCCTAATTCGTTCCGGAGCTCAGCAGGATTGAATGATTTTGGGGAAGAAGGCAGCTCAATGCCTTGAGTGGGGACAGGAGGTGAGAAAGGCGCTATAGATATGAGAAGCTGCTCGATTTTGGATGTCTTCTTCCCTATTCACGTCAGGAACTTGATTGCTGACACTATAAGATGGAGTCCATCGCGATTCTGGTCTTTCGACTTCATTGACGTGAACGCGGAGGTCGGAGTTATCTCTAGTGGCAATCCCAACATTGGGGGAATCAGGCATGACTTCCACCGATTTCTCGACGTTGATCTGCACTGATTCCGAAGGTGCCGTCAGTGCTGGCAATTGGATTTCGTGACCAAGTGACGGCTTTTTCAAACCAAGGGTATTAGCAGAAAATTCATCCTGTGAGTCAGCAGTGGTCAGCAGTGTCCGTGGCTGCAGGAATCTGCGAATAGTGCTTCGGGTACAGCTGCTGGAACCGCTTCATTAGTGGGAGTGTCACTATCGTCAACGGCCTCGTCTCGAGGAACTTCTGCGCGTTGACTGACTTGATTCTGCGACTCCAAAACAGGCCGTTCTTCCATTTCAGTAGACTGATTAAGAGAAACGTCTGAGACGGCCTCTCCCGATGACATGAAGTGAATAACAGGGTCTGTCGAATGGTCCTTGACGGCTGATCCGATAAGGGATGTTGCTGGATCAGCGTTCGAAGATTCTTCCGCTAGAGGTGGCGAACAAAATGTCGTATCCAAGATGGAAAGCTCTGAGTCGAGGTTCGCGATCATACGAGTATTGACAATGGAGTTGGCCTGTATAGATAGAGAGAGAGTATTTCGCATTCAACGGAGTTTGACTCCGTGGAATTGCGTTTGAGCAGATTTTGACTTTGGCAGGACGAGTGAGATAGACAAGACAGAATGCTGTCACGTGTAATGATTTGAAAGACCCAATTAGATCAGACAGAACAGATAATTCAAGATAAGGATTGAAATATTGAAAACGTGACACTGTCACTGCCGAGCGCTTGGAGACTCCGAGACTGACTTAGTACTTGATCAATTTCCTGTATCTTGAGGTCATTATCGAGTACAACTCGCATATTACCTCGCCCTATTCGAAATCTTGAGCTGGACATTGGACTTCATAGAAAGCCTGAGGTTTACGCGCGTATGTTGACGAACGCTTGGTTAAATACTCGTTGAACTGAAGCCTAACCTAGCTCCCAACTACTGAATTTTCGTTATCCCTGTACACGCGATGGTCAACAATTCGAACTCGCATATGGTAGAGCACTGTTCACATGGTTACAATTCTCAATGGATGACACTTGTCCAGCCCGAAACTCCACTGTCGTCTATCCTTGATCGCAGTGTTCATAACAATCCTTTCACCGGCGTTGACGCATCGCTAAAAACACCACATCCTGTAGTCGTGGATAATCCGGTGGAGGCGTATTCGCAGTATAAGCTAGAAACCAGGCGACAGGGCATCATGGTACGCTGATATGCTCGTCCTTTGTCAAGCACACCCCTCACTTTTTCCATCTTAGAATAAAGTAAATCTACATGGAGATAGTGTCGCCTTCAAGCACATGGTTGAGGTAGGTCATAAATCAACAATTGCGCGCAAGTTCTCTTGATCACATCTATTTAGCTATTGGAAAAGTTGGAATTCAAAGACACGTTTGACAATGAAGCTCAAGTGTTCCCCAGTCCAGCTGTGAAACTTCCTTGGATTAGTCCACACACTTCCAAACTTCTCAACAATCCACAAGCACAGACGTAATTAAACATACAATGTCATTGATCTTATGTTGTGCAGCACTCCTCCTCAGTATTACTACATAGCATTTCTGGAATATAAATTTGCAAGATTACATTCTCTTTGAATTCTTTCTCGGTTACATCATCAGGTACAGGTAAGGATTGTACCGAAAAATCAAAAAATCGAGTCGGGAATCGAAACAGTCTCCTCGTCGAGAAGCTGCCCTGTGACTATAGTACCACCTTTTTCATATACAGAAAGGTTGAACCAAAGATCAGGATAAACTCCTTGCTCGAATCACTTGCGCTCACTGCGGATTGCATTCCTGCAGTATGTGATCATCTCTGGAGAGACAATGGGAGGGCAAGACATTTTGAAGGATATGGCGGCTGGTTTAAGAGAATTATACGGGGTAGCCTTTGCAATCCAAGAGTCAGTATCAATTCCCTCTTCCTTCAAGACCTCTGGTAGACCTTCCTCTCTCTCAGAAGGAGCTAATGAAGAATGACACTTAAGCAACTGTATTTGAAGCCATAGAGCGAGACTCACGGATAAATTTGAATTCTTCATAATACCTTTGGAGGCGATCAATTACATCCTCGTCGCTGGTGGGGTTGTCGAGGTCAAAATAGCAAGGCGACTCCACGAGTGCCCCCGTCACGCCATGGATGATCATCCTCCAAATGTATTCTTCCGCGAGAAGGCTCTCGATTGCACCGAATGAGATGGAAGAGAGTCTGAAGCCAGTCGCTCGTATGCCCTTGTCCTCCACAATCTTTTCCAGACCTTCAATTATCGGATGTAAGAATATTTCCTTGCCATATGCAAGCCTTTCCTGGTAGTGAGAGCTCGTTTCCTCTGGCAAGCGAGGAAGGAAAAGATCAGCAAAGCGATCCTTCCACTCTGAAGAAACGATTCAGAGACGCGTCAGAAACGCTTGACGCCTCAGATGGCCGTTCATTGTCAACTGAGCAATCGATTTCTGGAAAGATATAGGGCATAATTTGATTAAAATCTATCACTATTTATCGCTTTTCTTTCGCAAAGATATATATCAAGCCAGACTGAACAGGATTTTCTACACGAAATGCCCAAAACGTCTCGTCAAGCCCAAGAATGAGCCGTTCAGTGTATCCATGTCCGAAACAAAATGAAAGTACTCCAGGGCTCGGTAAGCTTGCCAGCGTCTTTGATTATCATCGACCTTTCCCTCTCTTGAACTGTCCGCCGGAGTTTTGAATAACGTTCCAAGGTGGCAATGTCTCCATAAGCACTGTTACGATATCATTAATATTCATGTCTATCGAATGTCATCGGACGTACCCATCTTTTGAACATGCAAGGACATGGCCTCATTAAAAAAGCTATCTCCTCCATAGGTATGTTTGCCGTGTAAGCAGAGAGATCCTCCATCAGAGATATGTTCCAACTCCCTAAAGCAAAGTGCAGAATTTGTCTGGAGTGACTGTGGAAGAATTTCCTAATTCAAGCAAAATGAATCCAATGAAATAGAATACAAGTTGGCCAAGGTTACCCGAATTCTGGTTGCATGGCAGCAATTGCCTGGTATACTTCATACTTTTCTGCTGCTTCGGCCACGCTCAATAGTAAGAAGAAATTGATGTGTTCCAGGGTAGGTCCATGATGGTCGGTGTCTGCTGCGACGTATTGAAATAGAACCTTCAGGACATCAGAAGGTTTGGAAAGCTGCACGTCCGCTTTGCTGGAAAGAATAGCAGGGGGAAATCCACCAGCAGCAACATTGAGTTGCTCTTTGAGCATGATGAACTTCCTGTTATCGATTGATCGAAATACTACAGTGTTAGAACAGACTGCGTACGTAGTCAGATTTTCCGCAAATCAAGGATTAAAGACTATCAGTACCATCTGCGCCTGTTTGTGCCTGTATGATTTCAGTGGGTTTGGCATCCATTGTGATTGCGCTCGTAGGTACACTAGATATTCGTGAATCGTGAGTACCAAACATTACAGGGTGTACTCACCTGGATAAGATGATACACCAAAGTTATCTATCTTCTTCCGTCTCCGTAAGGTCGTGCTAGTAAATGACTCTATAAAAAAGGTGATGAGTTGCGATTGGGATTGGGAATGGGAATGACGACTAGAGGAATGAAGCACTACAGGGCGTCAAACATACCCTACGGTAACGAACCTAGCCAATGTCACTCAGCTCATTTAGTACATATATCAAAATTCTGAACCCATGTATTTGTCAAGTCCATGCCGCGGGCCTCCATTCCGCCGCTCGGGATTCCGAAGATCTGCTCCTTATTGTAATCTCACTCTTATTGTTCTTTCTCGCTACACATACCCTTTCGTTATAGTCCCTCCTTATTGTCTTTTACTCTACCCTGCAGGTACTACTCGTATAGCTCCTAGTAGTTAGTCTGGCGCTCCGCACCGATGCGCCGTTCCGTAGATATAAATACTGCCTGTACGCTACTGTAGTTCCTCAGTTTAATTATCAACTTAGATCTCCCTTCTCAACTTAACTCTTCTCTAAGTCTTCAGGCTCAACGCCTTGGAGTACTCCCTATTATAACCTTAGGACTTAGACGTCCTCTGGTTCGCTCCTCGTCACCGGCGATACTGCCGCTCCGACCTGGCTGCTACTTAGCTTCTCTCTCTCTACTCTCGCTCTCCGGGGACTAACGGCGTAACGGCGGTGTTGTTAATAACTTCACTACTGTCCCACTCGTCTTCCGCACTTAGACACCCTGTGGCCTTGGCACGGTTACACGGTATACATGATCTTAACAGAGCCGTAAAGCATCGGCCACAGCAAGAGCTTAAAAACAAGGTGCGTGTGTACAGTTATGGCCTGTCTTCAACGAACATGATGAGTTCTTTGGCAGGAGACCATTCGTCAATGGTTCAACGAAGTGATGGAGGGGAAAGACCTCTACAAAAATGAGGTTTCCGATGAAGAAGCCAAGCAATTTGCTGAAAAATTCAAGATGGATCCACTCGCACGCCCGTGCACTGTTGACAATTTCCGATATTGGATTGCAGGTGTTCCTAAATCAGCGTGGAACAAAGGCGCATCATATGTTTTCGTAGATATCCTCGTGAAGAAGAGGCTAATCACCATACCCAACATCAAAGCTCGCGATATCTTGCGTGAGGCTTTCTTCATACAATTGAAAACACTTCGTGGAATCTGGTTGGAGAAACAGAAAATGGCAGAGGATAAGAAGATACCACATGCCATATTTGCAAAGAGATGGCAAAGGAAAAACACTGTGAGCTTTTACTCAACGACTTACAATCAACGCTGATACGAGATTTCTTCTGCATAGTTGTTCCAACGACGAAGGAACGTGATACTTGCAGTTCCAGCACTCGAACCCTATCTTGATGACTTCGATGAACTAGGGGTTGCAGGGATGTCTTCTGATGAAGAGGAACCTGACATGGATGAAGCGACTATGTGCTACAACATCAAGGAGCCATGTTGGCGAAGTCAGCAGCTCAAGAATTGGGTCAGGTTTTTGGACTATTGTCATCTCGAGGGTCGGACCTCTCTTGAAGGACCCCAGTTCAGTTTCACGCGAGGCGCTGCACCCCATCTCCGTGTGGATAATAATGACAAGAGTTCGAAGAGCAGATACGTTGTTGGGCTCCCTGCTAACTTCTACGATGCAGAATGGCTCAAGAAGCAGGAGCCTGGATGGGCAAAAGGTGGGATGGGATTTGTCAATGAGATGGTCCGCCCTTGTGCACCTAAGAAATTAGTTTTCCCTGCCGATCTTGCCAGGTGTGTATGAATTTTCAGAACCTCAAATTTTATCTGATGATCTCCCTCAAAGAACTTTGGAACAGAGGAAATTTCCTGGCGTAAGCACAAGATAGATTGTATTGTACCGTATAGCGTTAGATATAACTGGCGCAATGGCAGAATGAATGAAAGCATTGGTCTGGGGCCGTGCCTTGAACGGAAGCAGTGGAGTGAATTGGATCGGCATAGGCCCAACATAGTCCTTAACTAGAACGAGAATACTGTTAAGATCATGTACACCGTGTAACCGTGCCAAAGCCACAGGGTGTCTAAGTGCGGAAGACGAGTGGGACAGTAGTGAAGTTATTAACAACACCGCCGTTACGCCGTTAGTCCCCGGAGAGCGAGAGTAGAGAGGGAGGAGAGCTAAGTAGCAGCCAGGTCGGAGCGGCGGTATCGCCGATGACGAGGAGCGGACCAGAGAACGTCAAAGTCCTAAGGTCGAGGAGAACGTACTTCGAGGCGTTGAGCCTGAAGACTTAGAGAAGAGTTAAGTTGAGAAGGGAGATCTAAGTTGATAATTAAACTCAGGAACTACAGTAGCGTACAGGCAGTATTTATATCTACGGAACGGCGCATCGGTGCGGAGCGCCAGACTAACTACTAGGAGCTATACGGGTAGTACCTGCAGGGTAGAGTAAAAGACAATAAGAAGGGACTAGGACGAAAGGGTATGTGTAGCGAGAAAGAACAATAAGAGTGAGATTACAATAACGAGTGGATCTTCGGAGTACCGAGCGGCGGAATGGAGGCCCGCGGCATGGACTTGACAGTATCCCCCTCTTAGGCTTGAGCCCTCGAAAGCCATTAATACCGGTAGTTGGTTAGTCACCAAAGAAAAATTTCAAAGGCCGTCAGCATCGGAAATTTGGCCCATCAGTCAGCAGGAAAATTTTCAAAAGCCGTTAGTACCGGGAATTGGCGTTAGTCATCAGTGAAAATTTTCGGTTCACCGTACACCAAGTACAATTCGAAGGAAAATTTTCGCTGGTCCGTGCGCAGTTTTTTTGTCCTATAAAAGGCCCAGGGTTTTGCCGCTAAGGCCCTAACTTTTCCAAAAATCCTAAGTCCACCAGTGTCATGCCTCACCCCAAGTTCCTTAGCCCATAAGCTCTCTAGCATAGCTCCCGATCTCCTCAGACCCCTTCCTTGAATCCCTGAGAACACTTCAAACGTCCCACAGACCTCCTTACCGCTAGAACCACCTCCGCAACCCTTAGCTCCCCTCCATTCAACCCAATCATTCCACGACAGGGTCCTGGAACCCCGTACATGCGTCCATCATTCCATCCTCATGTACTTAGAATCCCCATTAAGTGCTCACTTCATATCATGTCTCCTTGTTAACTTCCCCATACGTATTTAATCAATCCAGGAGCGTTCAGAAGCCCAGCTTGGTATATTTTGAACACACACCCTTTTGCATAGGTCCAGTCCCTGTCCCTTTGTACCTGCTAACCATACGGATTTCTCTTTACTCTCTGTTTCTCTACCTCTGTTTCTCTCTACTTCTGTCTATTGTCTCTCTGATCGTCTGTACGATCGAATATACGCTTTTACTTCAAGTCTAAGCCTTCCGAGTGAGTCCCCGAGCTCCCTCGAACATTACTAAAGCTCCCCAACGCCTACCCGCTTGGTGAGCTACTCTTCCCCAAACCTCCCAGAGCTCCCTAGCTACTTCGTAAGCTTCGGGACCTCGATCTAGGTAACGTCGAAGCTACCCCTCACGTCGAACTACGTATTGCTTCTCCGTTACCACCTCCCACACTCGAGGACGACCATCCTCCAACCTAGTCCCCAGGGACCTACCCTCCCTGGCATATCCCTTCTCGGGAGCTTACACCCTCGAGACCCCGTTGCATAAACTACCTACTTGACTCTATATTGACGTTCTAGCGAGTACAACTCCTACTACGCAATACCTTACGGTCCCGCACTCGTCCCGAACCTCCCTACGCATTAGGGACCTCCCTGGACCTCCTAGGAACCCCTCAAGGGTCACCATCTCGTCGTTCCAACCACTACTAGGTCATTCCCGTCCTCGGTCGCGGTTCTCGTAGCTCCCTTCGAGCTCCAGCCTGCTCCTAGCACGCTACAACATAAACCTCCACATACCAAAACCTACCCTAAGACCTATTTTGACCCAGGTCTTACATTATACCAAGCTCTCCCGTCACCGAACGGACTCGTCGCGACGAAATGTCGGCGACGTCAACGGAACGACCTTCTAGTTCCAAGACCGAATCAAAGAAACAAAAGAGCGCCTTATCTCGTGGAAACACGACACAAGCTCAAAAATCGAACCAGGCTGCTAGCTCCACTGTCATCACGGTGGCAGCTGGTCAACGCCTGATGTCCATCCCAGAACAGTCGTTCGGGGATGAAACCGCCAGCAACATCCGGACCCCAGAGGGACGTCAACCGGAAGTTCAGGGGCCCCCTCCAGTGGAACCTGGGATGGGACCACCACAACGGAGGTTTACCTCCATGGGTTACGCCCAACCTGCCAGTAGTCCCATGGGAGGTTTCGCATACTCCCCTACCTGGGGAACGAGAGGACCTCCCCCTGGACCGATACCGCAGCTAGACATGGAGTCAGCTTCGAACGCGGGTGGAAGAGTCAGCGGTCAAGTAGCCGCTATCGAAAGGATACAAGGGGGGAGTACTGACCCTCTCACAGTACGACAACAGGAGAAACTTCCAGAGAGGAGGGTATCCCCTGCCGTATCCGAACAATCTCGGACGTCATCCCGGAGGTTACCAACACCTCCAGTACAGTCCCTTAACCTTCCTCCCCCGAGACGAGGAAGTTCACTCTCCAGTCTCCTGAAGAGCCCAGCTATGAATACGCCCAACTGGGAGCGTACACACGCAATACACCATAGCAGGACCAACTTCCCAGTACAACCCTTGTCCGAAATGACATTGCGTCTGGAAGACGTCATTCGAATTCAGGAGTGTATCCCGGAGGATGTAGCTATGGTCCTAAGGGAGGTATTGGAGTCAATGGGGATCGAAATATTGGGAGACGGTCTCGAATTCTCAGACCTACGAGTACAGTTCCTAACAGTGGGAACTCAACTGGAGATAGACCTCCCAGAGAAGGCCCAGCAGTGGCTGATGACCCCCGCGAACCGATCAGATTTTCTCTGGCTGTACAACGTCCTATTGGACCCAGAGAGGATGTTGGAACTGTTAGAGGCAGAGGCACGTTACGGGCGATCGTTCCGAAACTCGAGGGGAATACTTCCCCTCCTCCCTCATACCCATGGAAGGGAGAAGGAATTCTGTGGCGAAGCAGGGCTACGTATATTGTACCGAGCCTCTAACTACAGATCAGGAGCCGTACGGTTTGAACCTCCCCCTTCGAGGGTGAACATACCGAACTACCAGGCGATCCAAATACTTCGGAACGCAAACCTAGCGGAAGCAGCAGCTAAAATCGATGAGGAAAGTAACGAGGATGCTAACGCAATCGCTGCAAAAAATTGTAGACGCAGGAGGTACACCACGGCTCACCTCCTGGCCCCAGTGGAGTCAATGCCTGATCAGGATAGTCCCGTCCGGGTCCGTAACGGGCAGACGGTATACACGTACACGCCCATGAGGCATATGCACCAGCTTCTGGTCAGGAGTGAGGAGTCTGAAGCGATGTTGTGTTCGCAGGAGACCCGACACCGGACGCTACTAGCGGAATCAGACACTCTGATGCTGTCGGAGGAACTTTCTGGATCGAATCTAGAAAGAGCTTTGGAATTCCGTCGCAGACTGGTCGCGGATAATCGGGGAACCTCGTATATGGTTCAATGCGAACTCGAAAGCGTAGGGGAGTTCCCTCCGGAGCAATTTGACCAGAAAGGGCAGCTCCATGGATCTGATGGTCGTTTCCTGGCACAGAAACATTCATCGCCCAGGAATATCGAGGTTCCTGAACTCCTTAACCCCGGTAACACGGCCACGAGGAGCCCCCAGTTACGCTCTGGGACCTCCCCCACTGTACATGCCTTGGCTCAAAATTCGACTCCTCCCCCCAGAGTTAACCTGCAAACGAAACCTTTAACCCCAGTCTCGACGCAGCGATACCAGTTTGGTGAGGTGAGGATGGATGGCGCACAACATTCATCCCGGATCTCCGGACAAGATCTGACAGCTCGGTTGGCTCCCAACCCTGTACACGTTCCTCCAAGACTGAGCAATCCATCAGTCATTCCGTATCAAGGGTCGGTATCGATGCAATCTCAGGCAGTGGGAACGGAAAGTCAAAGGGGTCCGAACCAACGAAGAACGTTGACAGTTCACGAAGAGGCGGTACTCCCGCAGGGAGCTCCTTTTGGAACTCCCTTTGTAACGGGAGCTCAGACGAACCGACCTGGCATGGCTTTCGAGTCGGCACACTCTCAGGAATCGGTAGCAATGATCCAACAACAGGCTCGGGTCATTGAGACGCTCCAGGAACAACTCCGTGAGGTAAAGGAAGGATTCACAGCGGGGGAAGTACCGACTGGAGGACCCCTTTCCAAAACAGGAAACACGGCGGGATTATCCGGGCGAGCACCTAGGGTAATGAGAGAATATACGAGGGGGGGTCCTTCTCCTGTAGTTCCCCAGCCAAGGAGCTGGCAAGCTACGGAACCAATATCCTTTAACCGAAACACTCCTACAGGAGCTAAGGATGGAAACCCCCAGGTAGAACAAGCAGGACAGATCCCGGATACTCCAAGTGTGGACCGACGACGTATTCACGAGTGGGGAGCCCGAGTGCAAAGAGCTGAACTAGGGGAGTATGGGAGACCAGAAGGAGGAGCGTACGCATTGGAAAACGAGGGAGGAGGCAAAGGCGGTATTAACCCCCTCCTAGAGTACCTCCCCCACATTTTTCTAGTCAATCGAGAGATCGAGAACGACCTCTGAGTCAAGGGGGACAGGGTCAAAGAGAACAGGGAGAAAGGAGCGGGGGAGGGGCACCACCTCCGCCTCCTCCTCCTCCACCACCTTCCGGGGGACCGGGTGATAGTAATTCGGAAGGTTCCAACGAGGGGGAACAGAACCAATCGAGTAGGAATGGTGGAAGGAGAGAGGAGGACAGAGGAGAGCTCCCCACTGGAGCTCCTGACGTACCTCCAACACGCTATGACCCGGACCAACCCTGGTACTACGATCCAAGACAAGGTTGGCATCGTAAGGCAGCTCCTAGACCTCCCAACGAGGGACGAAGTACATGGGAGAGCAACGAAGAAAAAAATCGGATTACCATTGAGTCGAAGCTCGACGTCGGTAAGATCGAAAGCTTCGCAGGTGACGACGGTCTGCATGGAAGACGTGGGTCCTCAGTTTGGAAG